>NC_046313.1:26638865-26960116 GCF_009819535.1 Lacerta agilis | reverse complement strand
AATCTAACTGACTGTCAGGGGATTTTAATTTGGGCTAAGGAGAGGCTCATACATTTATGTGGTGATGTGCTAAGATGGCTGTTATATCTCTCATGCGCAGATCAGTGGCTCAGTAGGAAAGGACCATTTTCAGGAAGCAGATGTGATGGAGGCCACTTTTTTGGTTTCTCCCTGTTTAGTGAGGTCCCTTGCAATTCAGCTACGATTGTTATAACTTATATGCAGGGTTGCGGATGCTGTTCTTGGGCTGTTCTGCTTGACAGCACTTACGGGGCTACAACAAATGAAAAAGAGCATCCTAAGGCAACCGGATGGAACCGTTGTCTTGTCAGGTCAGCCAGCTTGTTGTCTGGACACAGCTACAGGTTTGTCTTTCCTGCCCTATTAGCTAGTTTTTAGCACTCTGCTTTCACAGCTTTGTGTGCAGTAACGTATGCAGAATTATCTGTCTTATTTTTCCATTGGTAAAGTCCTCTTGACTTTACAATTGTGTAACGTGGTGCGATGGCTAAGAGTGGTCCAGTTGCTTAGGAAATAAAAAATTAGGTTGCAGTCCTGTGAGGGAAGGGCGTGCTGTCAGTTTGGCTGTGATTTAAAAATATCGCATGAAGGATGGCTGGAGTACTGAGAAGTGGTCCTGGAGATAAGCTGAGTGACAGCTCAGGATCGAAGAGGCTGCAGGAAAGGTAGGCAATGGAGAGAGAAAGAGCATTACTAAGAAATAACGTTTGGAGAATTGGTGGGGAGAAGATAAACAGAGGATACAAGAGGGGTCTAAACCTCATGAGAAAGTTGAGGTTTTCCTAATTGCATTTTACGACTGTGGAAAACAAATTTATTTAGCTTTTAATTTATATTGCAAATTCTCTCCATGGATTTTTAAAAACTGGGAGCTGTCACCAGAAGCTGCCTGTGTGCTTTGGGGTCTCTCTCCACCTTGCAGGTATTAAAACTTGGTGGTAGTCTAAGCGTGGGGAACCCCCCACTCTTTGTGTATTGGGTCTCTACACCTAAATAGTTAGACAGGAGTGTATTCATGGCCTAATAAGAGATTTGCCCTTGTTGCTTATGGCCTTAAGGTAAAGGGACCGCTGACCCTTAGGTCCAGTCCTGTCCGACTCTGGTGTTGCGGTGCTCATCTCGCGTTACTGGCCGGGGGAGCCTGCGTACAGCTTCCGGGTCATGTGGCCAGCATGACTAAGCCGCTTCTGGTGAACCAGAGCAGCGCACGGAAACGCCATTTACCTTCCCGCTGGAGTGGTACCTATTTATATACTTGCACTTTGACGTGCTTTCGAACTGCTAGGTGGGCAGGAGCTGGGACTGAGCAACGGGAGCTCACCCCATTGCGGGGATTCGAACTGCTGACCTTCTGATTAGCAAGCCCTAGGCTCTGTGGTTTAACCCACAGCGCCACCCGCGTCCCTGCTTATGGCCTTAACTATTCTCTATGTCTACCATTTATGCTCACCGTTGGGTAGTGGATGACGGCTTTGCTATAAGAGTCTCACTCTCTTCTTGCAGTCCGTAATGCTCTTGTGGTCCTGTTTGCTGGTCTCGTGGCCTACTCCTTCCAGGTAACAGGCTCCCAGCCCTTCACCCTCACAGGGGTTACGCCCCAGGGACTCCCATCCTTCCAGCTGCCACCGTTCTCCGAGGTCACGCCCAATGGAACCGTCTCCTTTGGAGGGATGGTGCAGGTGGGTATTTCAGTTGTTGCCATAGGTTTAGATGCTGATATAACACCCTGTTATGTAGTTAACAACCCCCCCCCCAAACCCAGGCAGTTCACAACAATAATTACAATTAAAACAACAGCCAATTTAGTTATGAATACAGCTAAAAAATAAAAATTGACAGCAACATTTTGACACAATCCTCTGAATATGGTAAGAAGAGGTATTTAGATAAATATTGGTTTTTAAAAACTTTCCTAGCAACAACTAGAAGAATTTAATCTGAATATCGACTGCATATTCAAATCAACCCTGTCTCTCCTATAAACCCAGAAAAAAAATCCTTTTGAGTTGTTGCTTGGAATCTACATAGAATTGCTCTACAGCTCTCTTTTCTTTCTTTGGGAATTTTCATGTGCACAGAGAAGTAATACTTTCTGTCCCTGTACTAAATGGAGCAGCACATGAAGCCTGCAGCCCTTTGCATTTGTGCGTCTCTGTGCTGGTGGAAGCTGGCACTGTACTCCTCTGCTCAGTTCTTGCGATCTTTGAAGGTGCTCAATATTCTAATTCTGGTTCGCTGGAAATGATGGAAAGGAAGCAACTAATTTATGATTCCTGGACCTACTATACTATGGCGGTTACATGATCCAGACTGACCAGCTGATCTTTGTTTTTAAATTGTTATGCTTTTATTGTATGGTGTTGTTATTGTATATAACACTTTAGATATATTTTATGACATGGTGGTATATAAACAGCTTTATAAATAAGCGAATAAACCACAAGATTATTGCGTGGCTTTGCATAAACTGCCTCGCAGAGTTGTTGAGGCAACGTCAGAGGAGTTTTAAAGGTGTCCTATAAATTTCATATACAATAATAGAAAATTGTTGTTGTTCAGTTGTGTCTGACTCTTCATGACCCCATGGGACCAGAGCCCACCAGGCACCCCTATCCTCCACTGCCTCCGCGCAGTTTGGTCAAACTCATGTTGGTAGCTTCAAGAACACTGTCAAACCATCTCATTCTCTCTGTCGTCCCCTTCTCCTTGTGCCCTCCATCTTTCCCAACATCAGGGTCTTTTCTAGGGAATCTTCTCTTCTCATGAGGTGGCCAAAGTACTGGAGCCTCAACTTCAGGATCTGTCCATCCAGTGAGCACTCAGGGCTGTTTTCTTGAAGGATGGATAAGTTTGATCTTTTTGCAAAAAATTATTGGGTAGAGTTTATATGTATTAAACTATTTCCCATTCTCTTGTGCTGAGGCAGTGCCTTCCTTGGAAACTATAATTGACGGTAAGCACACAGCTGTTTAAAAATGGTACTTTTTGAGTGAATAGCCTGAACTACGGGTAGACTCCTGTGTTGTCCAGTGTTTGTTGATCAGATGCCGTGGTAAGAATACTGAGATGCCATCTATGTTTGCTGCAAGCTTCATTTGTTGGGCACAAGTGACCTTTGTAGTAGAATTAAGCCATCCTCTCTCTTTTCTGCCCCGTTACAGAAAATGGGAGCTGGTCTGGCTGTGGTGCCTCTGATGGGACTTCTGGAGACGGTTGCTATTGCCAAAGCTTTTGGTATGGGCCCCCAAATCTTTCAGCTTCTCTAGGCATTCAGTCAAGGGGAAAATTCGCATGGCAGCTAATGAGATTTGAGTTTGGGAAAACCTGTCGCCTTGTGGAGCTTTTACCCATTAAGAACACCAGAATTTCTAGGTTTCTCGGTCTAACGTGTGTTCTCAATTTCCCTTTTCATTCTAGCCTCTCAAAATAACTACCAAATCGACCCCAACCAGGAGCTGTTGGCCATGGGTAAGATTTTTGCACAAATGGATTGGATGCTGTTGGTGGATGGGATTGAGCCCTTCCACTTTGGAGTTGGGGATGAGCCTGGGAAGGAAGAGCCGAAATTCCCATACAGGAAAATGGCTTTATTTCCATACAGTTGTTAGAAGTGTTCCTGGGGTTTCCCTAAGGCAAAGATGCAGAACTCCACATCTTTTCTGCCTTTGTTCCTTAACCTCTCTCCCTCTGTGGCCTCCAGGTTTCACCAACCTCCTGGGATCCTTCATCTCATCCTTTCCTGTCACAGGCAGCTTTGGCCGGTGAGTGGCTCCTATTGTGAAAGATAATTAGCTGCCCAGTGGCTCAGCTTAAATAGTAGTGCAAGGGCATGTGCAAAATAATTTGCTATGGACTCATTTTTCCCACTTGCGTAACGGATATGCAGTTTGGGCTCCCTTTATGTTTTTACTGTATGGGTTTTATTTTATTTTTTTATTGACTTATATTGCAGTCCATTTCAAGAGACCAATAGAGTTAGTTTAAGGTAAAGGTAAAGGGACCCCTGACCATTAGGTTCAGTCGTGTCCGACTCTGGGGTTGCAGCACTCATCTTGCTTTACTAGCCGAGGGAGCCAGCATACAGCTTCCGGGTCATGTGGCCAGCATGACTAAGCTGCTTCTGGCAAACCAGAGCAGCGCATGGAAACACTGGTTACCTTCCCACCGCAGTGGTACCTATTTATCTACTTGCACTTTGACGTGCTTTCAAACTGCCAAGTTGGCAGGAGCAGGGACTGAGCAACAGGAGCTCACCCTGTCACTGGGATTCGAACCGCCGACCTTCTGATTGGCAAGCCCTAGGCTCAGTGGTTTAGACCATAGTGCTACCTGTGTTAGTTTAAGCGGGGTGTATAACATCTTCACATAATGATAAGTGCAGGCTGCAGGCTATGTTTGAGACCGAATCCGAGGTTTACTAGCAGGTCATCCCATAGAAAGATGACCTTGTTGCAAAAGAGCTGGGCTGATAATCCATTCTGATAAATAAGTATTTGCTTGTGTGGGGTAGTGTGTGAGGTACTGTATTGGCCTGAATATAAGCCATACCCACAAATAAGCCACACTTTTAAAATTGGGGGGGCGGGGAGACAGTACCCAAATATAAGCATGTGTGTCTGTCTGAGGCGCTTTCTTGGGCCATTCGTGAGGATTCTCCCTCTCCCCTCACGTACAACGTCCGCCTTAACCTGTTGACTTGTGGCCCCACTTCTCAGATTCTTCCCCGCCGCCCTCTACCTCACGGGCTGCTGTGGTTTGACCACAGCAATTTTTGTAAGGTCGCAAATTTAAGCCGCACTTTTAACTTTTCACGGTTGGAATTTGGAAAAAGAAGACGCGTGGCTTATATTCGGGCCAATATGGTAATCATTAGCTCTTGTTGTCTCTAGGCTGACTACTGTCCCTTAAATGGATCTAGGAAGGTGAGGGGGCTGTTTTCTGTTCCTCGTAACCACAAAGCTTGTTTATGTTGCAGGACAGCAGTGAATGCGCAGACTGGTGTTTGTACTCCTGCTGGAGGCCTAATCACAGGTGGGAGCTAGAAGGGTGTCTTTGTGCCTGCTGAGTTATTAAGGACTCATATCTGAGCGGGGATACAGAACTCAGAGGGGCTCACTGCCACTCTTGTCATCCCCTTGTTTACTAACTTTTCCTTGTTTCCTCCACAGGGGCCCTGGTGCTACTGTCTCTTGCCTTCCTTACCTCTGTCTTCTTCTACATTCCCAAGGCTGCACTGGCAGCTGTCATCATCTGTGCTGTGGCTCCTATGTTTGATGCCAGGATCTTCTACACGTTATGGCAGGTTAAAAGTATGATCATGAATGTGTCCTCTTCTTCCCAGAGCTGAAAAGTCGGGGATCCTGTAATGTTTCCCTAACAATAATGGACCCGGTTAGAATTCTTTAAAATGTGTTGTGCAATTCATGCGACTTTTAACAAAAGTATCACTCATAAATTTAATTTTCTGACTTTCTAATTTTTTAATAATTTGCACTAATAGCCACACCTTATTTTTTTCTCTCCCCCCTCCCAAATTTTTTAAGTTAGCATCAGATTTAGAGCTCTGCAATCTAAGGAGTTTTGAATTTATATTCATAACTTTTCAAATGCTAGAGCATTTTGGATGTGGTGTTCAGAGTTCTTGGCTAGGCTGCTTTAAGTAGTCACGCTGAAGCAGAGCAACAAGGCGGTCACTAGGTTGTTGTAAATATATAAAACAGAGAATGTTTCTCATTCTTGTAACTTTCTGCCTCTGTGAACAGGAATTGAGAGTCTTGTTTCATAGATACTTCTGGAAATCATATATTTCTTACTCCATGTATCTCCCATGTATCACCCCCTGAATTTGAAAAATCTCTCTGTGAGGTCCCCTTCACATTTAAAAAAGGAATATTATTTTCTTGGTTATGGAAAGTTTACCACTTAAGGATGCTGGCATCTGCTGGACAAATGGAGTATCTACCAAGTAGTGTGTTTCAAAAGCAGAAATACTTTACTTCAGAACCTGTTCAGCTTTTCATCAGAACAAAACTGCCTGTTAATGTTTTTCTCTTGTCTAGAAACATGAGAAATAGAATGTAAAGAGACACTTATTTGATGAAGCACGGAGGTTACAAAATGAAATGAAATTCTCTATATACTATACTGAAACTAACCCCATCAAACCCTTGCAGTCTGAGGTGGTACCATAGTGAAATGGAATCAGGGTGTTCTTTATTTTGAATTAGTTCAACCAGAGGACTATTTACCCCTGGCTCTGCCAATCACGGCTCTGGCTTCTCCCACTGCCAGCATGCAGCCCATATGACAGACTACCCCTGAGGGAATGTGGTCCCTTGGTAGGAAGAAAGTTGTCTAGCACATTTTTATGATATGGGGTGGGTTCTGGTTTAGTTAATTATATACAGCAATAATTGTGACAGGGGACAAGGTCTCCCTTACCAACACACCCCGCTCACCCTGAGCTTGAGCTCTGATTTGGTTAATGGTATATCTCTGAGTTCTAGAGTTGTTGCGGGGTGGAAGAGAGTAACAAGTATAAATAGAACATTGCATTATATGACCTCCTAGTTGCCTCAGTCCACACTAATGAGGTAAATCTCTTGGTGACATCTTGTCAGTAAGAAGCAATATTTTAATGGCCTTGGCCCAGTATATCTGAAGGAGCATCTCCACCCCCATCGTTCAGCCCCGGTCACTGAGGTCCAGCTCCAAGGGTATTCTGGTGGTTCCCTCACTGCGAAAAGTGAGGTTACAAGGAACCAGGCAGAGGGCCTTATCGGTAGTGGCGCCTGCCCTGTGGAACGCCCCTCCATCAGGTGTCCAGGAAATAACAACTATCTTACTTTAGTAGACATCTGAAGGCAACCCTGTTTAGGGAAGTTTTTCATGTTTGATGTTTATCGGTTTTTAATATTCTGTTGGGAGCTGCCCAGAGTGGCTGGGGAAACCCAGCCAGATGGGTGGGGTATAAATAATAAATTGTTGTGTTGTCATCATTTATTTTATTTTGTTCTTGTTTCTCTCCTTCACTGTGCTCTGTGGCAGCCATCTTGCTGCAGGACTGGAAAAGTCTCTGAGTCCTACATATTCATTCCCCCCCCTCCCTCTCTCTCAGGGCTGGACCTGGTGCCGCTGTGCGTAACGTTCTTCTTCTGCTTCTGGGAGGCTGCAGTATGGAATCATAGCAGGGGTGCTGGTCTCAGGTATTCTCTGCTACTACCCATTGCCAGGCCACGGATAAAGGTTTGTATTGATCCACTGAGTTAGAATGCAAGAGCTTAGGAGGAAACCCATAAAACAAAGAACAGGTTACTGCAGTACAGCTCTAATATTTGAGGTACTGTAATAGGGAAACAAACAAAAAAAACGTTTGTTTTTTTGTATCAATTACTACAACTGCTTGTGACCCTCTTGGAGTTTGAAACTGGAGAATGGTTGCCTTGTGCAATGCACAGTGAAGAGGGGCAGCATTTTTTAAATACACATTTATATCCAAACCCCTCATCTCCAAATCACTTTTTCCGTATGGCCTGAAATATCTAATATAGGCAACAGATGTTGCACGTCCCTTCGCTATGAGAGCCTCTGGGGCATGTTTTCCTTTGGCTTTCAAGAAGGAAAGGGTGGGAATCGCTGAACAGGAACAACGCCTCATCCTGTTTTTCCTCACAGCCCTTTTTGCAACCTTTCTTGCAGGTCCTGGAGCATGAGCAGGAGACGCTGTTTATACAGCCTGCGGTGGCCTGTATTTCCCAGCCATGAGTTCCTGAGGGATACAGTGCGCAAACGGACTCAGTCAGGTAAAATGAAGAACAGAAAGCTCCTGGTGTGGTGCTGGCTGTGAGGAACTGAACTGGCTCTAGAAGTGAAGGCCTCTTGCCATCTGAACAAAAGGACCAAACCGTTGGGGGTGATAATATTGCATAGCATTGTACCTTAGGGACACAAAGTGTTGTTCTGAGGATGTTCAAGAGGAACTAGTATTCCTGGCCCTACGGGTGTCTCGGGGGGTGGGGGGAGATGGGTCTGTGCTTGGAGCCCCTCAGCCCCACCCATGAATTCCAATAAGGAAACAAACTCCATCCTCTCGTAATTTGGCATTTTGATTAAAGGCTCATGGTGCATAGGGAGATACAGGGTGTTCCAAATGTGAGAGATTCTGACTAGCATCTCCTCGACCCCAAACTGATAAGGCAGGCAACATGGGGCTACCAGCTCTTTCGGATAGGATTCCAGGCTGTTCTGGGCAGTTCATGGGGCCACTAAACCTACCATGCTGCATTTTGACAGTAGTGAAGGTGGAAGCAGGAAGTTGTTAATGGTACCATATTCCTAGCCAAGCCTTGGTTCCCCCCACCTGCGCCAGATAAAGAGGAAGGTCCAGGACTCCTAACACACTGGCTTTGGGGAGGATTAGTGCAGCCCAAGGGTCAAAGAAGCTTGCACTTAGGGGCTTGAAATTGACTATCAGCCAGAACTCTGTTGGTGAGTGAGTAGTGACCTGCCTGTGTTGCCCTTTCTTGACCACGCTGTTCTTGATTACCCTTCAGAGTCTCAACTGTGCAACATCATTCTGGACTGCACCCACGTCAGCAACATTGATTACACAGCAGTTCTGGCATGTCTGAGTTGATCCAGGAATTGCAGCATAGGAGACTCACTCTGGTGTTTATTGGCTTGCGGTAGGTGGGTGAGAACTGCAACCTCAAAGGAGCAATCACATACTGTGGCTGGCATAATTATCTACTTTGTGAAAACTGAGCAGGCTTAAGACCCAGCACTCATCATTTAGGGATGGGTACTGTTCAGTGGTAGAGTTTGTTGCTTTGAATGTAGCAAGTACTGGCTTCAGTCCCGGGCATCTATCTCTCTCTTTTAAAGGATATTGTAGGCTGCATAGCTTGAGACCTTGGAGAGTTGCTGCCATTCAGAGTAGACAATACTAGGTTAGATTAACCACTTATCTGATTCTACAATAAGTTTCTAAAAACATGAAACTCCCAATATCTTCCTTTAATACAGCCCACCATAAAAAGGGGGGGGATTGCCATTACGTGTCTATTGTGCCTGGATCACTGTGTTCCCTAAATATCAGCCGGAGGATCCTTTTAACCAGAGATGCACGGGTCAGAACATATAAAGCTTGGATGTAACTCTATCTTTGAGCAGTGGACCACCTCCATCCATCCAGAGTCCTTCTGGTCTTTGAGATCTTCAGGGGCTTCCCTGAATGCTTTGGGGCAAGTTGGAATCTGACTGACCAATTCTTCCTTATCATTCCTGTCCACAGACACATGTTCTTCAAGTCTTCCTGGCTGCTGGTCTGGAAGGATTCCATCATTTCCCCAACCTGAAGGATGCAGGTGAGCAGTGTCAGGCATTTCTATCCAGCTGGGGCCATCTTGTGCCAGTTTCCTTGTAATTGTGGTTGGTGTCCTGGAACTCCCTGGTGCCTTTTAGTCCTGTGGCCAGTGGCAAGGTCGGAATGACCACCTGCTTCCTTCTGCAGCACCAAGACAATGGGCATTTGGGGCAGAGTTCCTTTCTGGTGGGAGGTGGGATGGGGCTCCCTACATCTCTCTAATCTCTGATGAATATGGCTAGTCTCACTTTTCCTTTATCATGGCTTTCATCCCATGAGCGAAGGCTGTAGCCTCTGGCCAAACATCATTCCTTGCTTCTGCACTTTCCCTCAAACATTAAGCCTTTTGAAGGAATGCCTTGTTGGTCTCCATGGAGCCTCACCTCCCATTTCTCTCTCTTTTTTTAAAACCAGGTGGGATTGACTTGTGAAAACATAAATGAATCACGGCTTTTTAACAAAATGCATCTTTCCCCGCTTTGTCTCTTATGCAGAGAAGAGCCTTGAAGAGGAACTGAGCCATGCCGGTGAAGCCTGGTTGGATGGCAGTGACCAGCATACTGCCAACATCTGGGATCATCCAGTGAGGATACAGAAGTAATAGATGCCTGTGACCAAACAATAGAGTGCTACCAGGCTTGACAGTGAAGCTTCGGGCCATGAACAATTTGGAGCGTGAACATTAGGTGGCAGATGTTCTGTACCCTTTATTCATGCATTTTCAGGCATCCCACCACTTGAATTCAGAAGCTGCTCACACTCCAGGACTGTTCAGTGTGAAGAATAGTAACCTCTTTGCCTCCCTTCAGGTGTATAAAACCTGAATCTCTAAAAAAAAAAAAAGCACAAGGTCATCCATTGTTTCAGAACTCTGGGCAGCAGAATGAAATAACCATGGGATCTGAGGCTTCTAGATTGAAGAGTGTTACCTTTGAGTAATTTCTAATATACATTGGATTTGAGTGGCATACTTAAGGGAACACTTAATAAGGAAAGGGAATTAAGAAAATTAAAGCACTTTTAAAAAAAATTGGAAATATGCCAGGGTGAATGAGACCGTCTGTGTGGTGTACATCATGAACTAGGAGTATTTCAGTATGTGTGTAAATCCATAAAGATTCAAGGATTATCCCTCCTACATAGTTATTCCCCTCCCGATGGGATTTATTGGCCACTAAGCTGACATAACACACTATAGTCATACCTCGGGTTACGTATGCTTCGAGTTGTGTACTTTTCGGTTTATGAACGCCGCTAACCCGGAAGTGCAACCTGAAGCGCACACGATTCGTGCATGCGCAGAAGTGTTTCACGGTCTTCGCATGCGCAGAAGCGATTTTTAAAAGTTTTTTCGGTCTGCGCATGAGCACAGAGTGTTTGTTGTGGGGGAGGAAGGGAAAGGAGATTGTTAGCCGCTTTGAGACTCCTTTGGGTAGTGATAAAGTGGGATATCAAATCCAAACTCCACTTCTTCTTCACTGGGGAAAGAACAGTGCAAGTCTTAAGAGTGATTGCTTCTTCCCACCACTGTGACTTCCGAATGGTCCACTGGAGCTCATCAATGTGTTGCAGGAGAGACTCCAAACTGAGAGAAGGCAGTTTAGCTTTCAGAAATTTGATCTCGTGGGTCAGGGCTTGAAATCTGACCAGTTGGTCCTAACCAGAATTCTATTGGCAAAAATAGCTATGACTTAATTGAGTACACAGCTTGCCTTCAGCATCTCCACTGCTCGGTATTGTTGTGGAAAGCACCCCATGTGAACTTAGTGATAGGTGCCTATGGAGAGGAAGCAAATTGACAGGGCAGGGGGAAATTGGGAAGGGAAAGCCAGCCCTGCTTTAGCTCCTACACCAAGCAATCAAATCAAATCAAATTTTATTAAACGGTCACAGACCAAATGTCAACGAAGCACACACAAGACAAACACATCGAAAAAACAGCATTTGAAATTAAGATCTTAATAAAATTAAACGTTTGCCTTTGCCTGCACATGTCAATGGATAGCTTATATTTCCTGCGTCTAATAGCAGAAACCGCAGAATTTGGCAACATTAATCGTAGTCTCGGGAGACCCTGTCTTCTACTAGGGCTCTCAAGGCGTGGGGATTCTGATTCATTTTAAACTTGTGAGAACTGGGGTAAATAAACAGTCTGTCGTAGATCCTCGTAGAAACTGCTAGTGCAGCAGTATATGCAGGTTTGTTTCCACCTCCAAGGAGCCACATGGGCAAACACGTGACTCATACGGTTTGCCTTCATACCTGACCTAGCAACAGGGCAGAGGGCAACAATTGAATCTGACCAAAGTGAAGGCATGTTCTATTACTTGGGTATTTGAGTTTGGTCAGATAGTCTGCGGGTGAAAACCCTCTCCCGAAGTCTCGTTATTGAGGTATGTTTTTCCATTTTGCTCATGTGACACTGCAGCTCCTGTGTCCCGATAATGGCGTTGGAGCACATTGACTTTTGGCTCTCTCATACCCGCTGCTATCAGAATCTGCGGCGGGAAAGTCCCAGGCCTTCTTATCTTGCCAAAAAGGGAAGCTTTCCAGTGGAATGAAAGGTGTCTACTAGTGTTAAAGGTGCCAACCCAGCCGGGAAAAAAGATGAGTTTTAACCAATAGTGTATCCTCATGATCCACATTCCGCGCATCAATAGGTAATTGTCCGACTTCAAGGCGGACAGCTGGCGTTAGATACACAGGGAGGGACTCCCAATAAAGAACGATAAAATTTTGTTTGGAATGCCTCCATAGGTGCGGGGATTTTTGAAACTGGCAGATCTGGGAGCCAGAAGTAAGTTGTGGCAGTATTTTTATGGGGCAAAAACCTGAGAGGCTGCCGGAACGTATTGGGCCCCCTTTCCCGTAGTAGAATCTTATTAGGGCTTTGTTAGTCCTACTGCGTTGGCAATGGCCATTATTCATCTGGTGAAGCCATGAGCCCCTTTCCTGAAAAGTTATTCCCAATATTTGAAAGTTGTTACTTGATCAATAGGTTGGTTGTCAAGCTCTCCAATTGTGTTTTCTTCTTCTTTTTGAAAACACAAGATTTTGGATTTGCTGTGATTTAATATAGTTGCGTTCGGCTTGACAGTAATTGAAAGTGATCTCAAAAGTTTCCTTAGGCCGACGCTGGAGAAGAGAGTAGAACGGCGTCGTCTGCATATAAAAGCACCGGGAGGGACACATCTGCCAATTTAGGTGGATGAGCATTTCTTCACCATATTTTCTACTAGAGAGTTAATGTAGAAATTAAATAAAGTTGGCGCGAGAACGCATCCTTGTTTGACTCCATTGCAAATATGAATTTCTTGGTAGATGACCTAATCTATCGCATCTACCCTGGCCCTAGTGTTTTAATATAGGCCACGAATAGAAGCATAATTTTTTATCTATATTTGTAGCGTTAGCTTTTCCCAGAGTCTTTCCCTTGGTATTAGGTCAAAAGCAGATTTGAAATCTATGAACGCTGCATATAAAGATCCTCCTTTTCTTGAGTATTTGTCCGCAGATGTTGGAGTATCAGAGCCTGGTCTATGTTGATCGGTTTGCTCTAAAACCAGCTTGTGCTTCTGACAGGATGCGTTCTCGATTCATCCACTCAACCAGTTTATCAATAAATGGGCAGCGTACAGTTTGCTAACAATACTTAATAGGTTAATTGGTCTATAATTAGCAGGCTCAGGTTCTGTTTCCTTTTTTAAATATAGGATAATGATTGCTAAACCCAATCCTCAGGAATAGTAGCTGCTTGGTCTATGCTGGTAAAGCAGGGCGGGCTAACACAGGAGCCCACCATTCAACGTTTGCCTTAAGAATTTCTGATGTGATGTTATCTGCACCCGGGGCTTTCCCAGATTTGAGTGATTGAATGCGACCAGTAACCTCTTCAATGGTTACGGGGGGGCCATTCGTCGCCGCCTTCAACCATAAGGTAGGGAGCACAGCCGGGGCCCCGTTGAGTGGTGGGGATAAAGAATGAAAATAAGCATCCCATGCTCCAGCGGAGATACAGTATTCAATTTCAATCGGGGCATCTTTCAGTTTTTTGCAATTACTTTCCAGAACGTAGCAGAATCTTTCCTTTGGGAAGCCTCTATTAAGCACTGCCATTCCTTCCTCTGGGCCTGGATCTTTTTCTTGTTGATCAAAGCTTTATAGCTGCGTTTTGTCACGAACCAGTCTATCGGCAGTGCGGGCAAGTTCGCTGTTCTATAATTCCTATATTTATCAATCAGGAGACGTTTCATAGCCACACATTCTTGGTACAACCATGGTTTAGACCTATTGCAGATGGGAATTGACGTGGGTTTTCTTGTGGGTCAGATAGGGTTGTAGGGACAATATCAGATCCGCGACATGTCCAATCTGGCCTCGGAAGATGGAGTATTAACGAGGTTGTCTTTTTAGCGAGAAAAGGTATCCGAAGTGGAGTCTTCGATATTTCGTCGCTCAGTTACTGGACCATTTGATACGTGAGTATCTTAGCTCTAAGTTTGTACACCTTGTGCTGCAAGTTTATCAAGGCAGAATAAATCTTTTTTTGCGTCCAGAATTAAGCAGAGCGGTAGGTGATCGCTATCCTGTCCTCTCTACCACTTTACATTCCCGGGCTCTATTTAAAAGATTAGGTGATGTTAGAACGTAATCAATGGTGGAGGCTCCCACATTTGATAGAAATGTAATTCCCCGCTAAGTTCACTGTTGACACGCCCGTTCATTACAATCAGGTCTAGTTTGTTGGAAAAACGTAGAAGGCATAGCCCTGCATAATTACATCTCTTATCCTTTGAAAGCCTGGGGGAATAGGGTGGATTTCTTCAGGTTTAGGGGGCGAGTCATGGAAATATGCATATAGTGCTTCATCTGATTGGCCAATTCTGGCGTTTAAATCCCCAGCCAGCAATACTGCTGCTGTAGGGACTTGATTTGTTAGCCCATCCACATATAGTTCTAGCCTATGCCAGAGGTTTTTGATTTGCTGCTTCTCTCTTTTGGGGGGGACATAAATATTAATCAATAAGAGGGTAAAATAGCTACATTTCATTAATAGTGCCATGGCTACATTGTTCAGGGGCTCCAGCTTGACAAAAGATGCTCTCAGCCTTGTAGATATTAAAATTCCGAGCCCGCCCTTAACTCGTCCCCCTTTGTTGCTTGGTGAGCCAGCAAGCGGGAATGAGACAAAACCATTTATATCTAAGGCCTCCGTTAACCACGTTTCTTGCAGAAAGACTATATCGTGCTCTAGAAGGAAGTTAACAAATGATTGGTCAGTCGCCTTGTTGCGCCAGCCAGCAATATTCCATGATAAGAATTTGAGGTTGGTGTTACCACAGTCAGAACTCAGTCATTTATTGGCTAGTGTACTTTTGGAATTTGTCAGTCGTCTGTCATCTTTGGGTAGCGGGCTGTCCAGGCTTTCTATGATTTCGATGGATGAGTGCAAAGTACTCACATTTGTGAACACCGGCCTTTTATTAAGGCTAACTTCCTTCTGTGGATGTTCTAACGGAGCTTGATTTTGGCCCATTTCCGCTTCCTCAAGGTACCTCATTTTATCCCAGGAATCTGGTGTGGTCACCTTAAGGGTTTTTTTTCCTTGGAGGGGGTGATGAAATAATCTCCTTGGAGGGAGGGATAATTTCCTTGGGAGGGAGATTAATCTCGGCTTTGACCTGGAAGTTACACTTCATGTTCTTTTTTTTTAATTTCATTTTTGGCTTCATTATTCGCAGCCCTTCGGCCAACGTATCTCTTAACCTGTCAAGTCTTTCCAAAATATCAGCTTGTATTGATGGAGGGAATGTCCAGAATTGATCGATTAAGATATTTTCTTCCAAAGAGAGGATATCCTCATCATTGGTCTTGAGATTTTTCGGATTCTGATTTTCAGGCCCGGCTTTTGGGGGTTGTTTCTCCTTATTATGGGATTCCTTTTTAAATTTTAAAATGGGGCTCAACGGTGCCTTGTTTCGAAGTACCTGCATGGTATTATCCGTGCCTTAGGAATGCAGTGCTTAGACTATATATATGCTTAGCCAGGTCTTGATCCCTAAAAGTGATCAAAGCTCTCACTGCGTGGCCATCATAATATAGATATTCCACCGAGGCAATATCGTTGGGTTTAACCCTTCCTGGTAGTATGTTGTTTAGAATGGATACAGAATTCATAATCCGGTGGTTCCTTGTAAGAAATCCCTTTGGTTTTGGGAAGTTCGTAAATACCAATTTTTGGGGATTTAACATTAAATTCCATCTTCTTTCCTGTCTAGAGGCTTGCCCAATTTGGTGGGAGGTGTCGTTTCCACTAGGTACCTCATCTCCCCCACTGTTCAAATCACTGGGTGTTTTGTTGCCCTCCTGAATATGGGTCTCTGATTCCCCGGCTGCTGGTTTGTTGAATGTTTATTATCCGAGGTCTGGGTGTTACGTTTCCCTTCTCATCTGAATCTGGACTCCGCCTTGATGGAACCTCCTTGGCCAGCTGCTGTATAGCTGTCTTTTTTTCTCTCTTTTTACCCTTCTTTTTACTGCCCCGCTTGGTCGATTTGTTAGAGTCCAGGGGAAGGAGTTTAAACAATTTCTGCCAGTATATATTTCGATTTCTGCAGGTGGACTTGGCTTTCTTCGTGGTTTTAATATTTTTGCTTTTCTTCACTTTTGCCTTTGAATTGTGTCTTTGGATGTTCTTTTTCTTTCTAGTTTATTCATCTCCACTGGTTCAATTATTCCTGCTCTTGTGGCATGTCATTTAAGTTTGTCTCTTTTTAATTGAGATGTAAAGTTTTCTACTAAGGTCAGCAGCAATCCATTTGTTATTGTTAAATAGCTTTTTATGTTGGCTAGCTCAGTGCTTATCACGAGGAAGTAATCCAAAAGTAGACCGCACTCGCTTCTGTTTGAGAGTGTTTGGAAGTGGGTGTCTGGTTTGATGAATTGGTGTGAGATCTTCCGTGAGTGACTGTTCTTTGGTAGTAGGAAATTTTCCTTCCTGGGTTTCCTCTGCTAAAGCTAGTTCTTGCGCTAGACTACATGGGGAGTTTATGTTACCGGTATGAGATGACCAATCAAGAACAGTACGGGAAAAGGGGATAGTTTCATCCAGGATTTGTTCTTTTGGTAAACTCTTGCGCTCAGCCCTCTTGGGGAAGTAATTGTAATTTTACTTTGTCTTTTGCCTGGGCCCAGAGGACTGATTGCCAAATCAGGCAATATGCCCAGCTCCTTATATGTCCTTCTAGTTAGAACCATGATATTAAAATATTAGCTTCCTTCCTCATCAACTGTGGCAAAAATAATGTTTCCAGTTAATTCATACCACGTACACGGTGGTAGTCGAGCAGGGGACTAATCAGTCTCGGGAGTTAGTTTGTGGTGGGAAAGTTTGTAGTGCAGTTTCCAACCGCTAGGGAGGGAGGGAGGATAGCAGCAAGAAGGGAGAAAAGCAGCCCTAGAGCCTGTTAATTTCTCTGTCTTTCTCTATATTCGGCAGGTCTTCTCCAGCCTGCCCTTCCCTCTGAGAGCCCAATCTCGTTAAAGCTGAAGATCTATTGGGTGGTCCCAGCATGGGGCTCAAAACGCAGCTCACAGCTCAAAGCCAGACTCGGTTTCTTTGCTGCACATTTGTATCTCTCCTTACCCTCCCTCTCCGAGTACCATTAGCCGATTCTCTCACCGCTCTCTGCACAGCGACACTCCCTTCTCTCTGATCCGATCATCTAGTACGAGAGGTAGGGGAGAGTTGGGGCCGGGTAGGGCCGAGCCGAGACACGCTGGGAAGGTGAAGTTTAACTCTTTCCTTCTTTCCTCTTTCCTTCTTCTTGGCAGCAAATGGGTCAGCCCAGGGCCTCTTCCCTTCCCTTTCCCTCACTCCAGCGATTTTACAGCTCCACAGCTCCGCAGGTCCAGATACTCAGTGGGGGAGGGAAGTACGGCCAGACGGCAAGGCTGAGGCTCAAACGGGTAGTAAAACGATAAAACAGTAAACACTAATTAAAAAAGCAGAGGCAGTGGAGATACTGCATCCCGTAAATCATTAAAATAAAAGGGGTAAAAGGCCAAAAGGGCTAACAAGCTTCTTAGAACTTAAAATTAAAGTTAAAATTATATAAGATTTAACTTGAGGGCAGACGAAGTTAACTGAGCAACTACCTTCGTCGCCATCTTGCTTCCTCTCCTACACAGCAATGGCAAATTAAAAGGCACAGGAGGAAAATTTGGCATCTAATCTTACTGATTTTACAAACTGGCCCTAGCAAAAGAGAAATGCCTGCCAGTGTAAAAAAAATTACGATAGTTAATTAGTTTAAATGAGCACTACTGTACATATTTTGAATAAATAATGCACGTGTCTTAGCTAGATGTAAGTTGCCAGAGGAAGTTGTGGTTTGACAGAAAGTTTAGATATGTGTCTCTAAGGAGCATATGTCAGGAGACAGGCCTGCTATCATAACAGGAACCAAAGCAACTCACTGTTTGCAAGTGTTGAAGCATGTTATGAGAGTGGTGGGGACACCGTGCAGGCAATACACCCCCTGACTAGAAAGCATCTTCAGTTATAATTTAGAGAGGAATTTTGGCTTCTGTTCTTAATGCATCTGACCTTCTGGATATGCTGATTTCTCCACAGATCAATGTGTTTAATTCAACAAAAGCTATTAAACATACCAGTCATTTGATAGGAACTGGATCTGATGATTGATTGATGTTAAAAGATGTGGTTCATTCATGGAAACCTTGCTACCTAATGTGGAGCTGCCCTGTCAATTCTCTGCTGTGTTGGAGAGATCTTGATGTGGCAGTCCTTTTGAGAGAGGAAGTTTGGTTAAACATGGCAGGAATAACAAAGCCCTGGTCAGTGCTTTTTCTGGGGCTATGCAGGGGTACACATACCCCTAAACATTTTGTGAATCTTTATACTTTTGTCCATTTACAGTATTTATTTTTCCCAATTTGAACTATAAAATGGTGATTTTCGTGAGTCCAAATTAGAGTTCCCCTAAAAGGTTTTTTTTAAAAAAATATTATTTAGTGGGGAAAGCACTGGCCCTGGTAATCTTTTTTTATACACTGATGAGTAAGGAACAGGTGAAGCTTTTTATACACTGATGAGTAAGGAACATGTGAAGTTTCTGAGAAGCTATGTCGTTTCATCATGTTTTAGTTTCACTTTCACTCGGCTCTCCGGGAAGATGTTTAACAAAGCACATGAAAAAAATTGCATGGAAAGTTAACATAGCAGGCTAGTCTAGTTGTTTTTCTAGCCCAGCATTTTCTATTCCAACTGACAGTGGTCTCAAAACTTTGAAACAGAAAAAAACACCCTGCACCATTACCTGATTCTCTTAATTAGTGCTGGCCCTTTGCTAAGCAATAAATGTTTTATTTTGTTCTCTCAAGTGGAGATGCCAAGCATTGACTCTGGCACCTTTTACCTACAAAAGTGCATGCACTCTCTTCTTGGTTATACTGTACTTCTTCCCTGTGTACCTTTACAGCTTCATTGTATTATCTTGGGCTGTGTACACATTGCCAATTTAAAATGAAGCCAGATCATTCTTTTTCTCCATTTGGATCAATGCTGGGTGGTTGTTGGTTTTTTTTTGGGGGGGATGCATCAAGACCCAGGTTTCTTTTATAAAAAATTACAGGATAGATACAGAATGGGTATGGATCGTGGCCAATGTTGTGTATACACTGCTTCTCAAACCAGCAGTTGACAGCACACTGGATGCAGAGCAAATGGGAGTGTGTATACCGCCACATAGCTATCCCCTCCCCATGGGGTTTATTGGCCTTTAAGCTGACATAACACACTGATTGGTGCTTCCATTGGTAGCATTGCAAGTGGAATGAGGAACCAGAGAGTGTAGCTCTAATCTTTCATTGGGGAAAGAACAGCGCAAGTCTTAAGAGTGATTGCTTCTTCCCACCACTGTGGCTTCCGAATGGTCCACTAGAGCTCACCAATGTGTTGCAGGAACCAGGGAACCAGGCAGAGGGCCTTCTCGGCAGTGGCACTCGCCCTGTGGAATGCCCTCCCATCAGAGGTTAAAGAGATAAACAACTACCTGACATTTAGAAAATACAGGTGATGCTCAAAAAATTAGCATATTGTGGAAAAGTTCATTTATTTCAGGAATTCAACTTAAAAGGTGAAACTAACATATGAAATAGACTCATGACATGCACAGCGAGAGATGTCAAGCCTTTATTTGTCATAATTGTGGTGATTGTGGTGTACAGCTGATGGAAAACCCCAAATTCACAATCTCAGAAAATTAGATTGTGGAAAGGTGCAGTAGCTACTCAATCCATAACACCTGGCAAAGGGTTCCTGAGCCTTTAAATGGTCTCCCAGTCTGGGTCAGTAGGAATCACAGTCATGGGGAAGGCTGCTGACCTGACAGCTGTGCAGAAAACCATCATTGAAACCCTCCATAAGGAGGGAAAGCCTCAAAAGGTAATTGTGGAAGAAGTTGGATGTATCAAAGCACATTAATGGAACGTTATGCGGAAGGGGAAAATGTGGAAGAAAAAGGTGCACAAGCAGCAGGGATGACCGCACCCTGGAGAGGATTGTCAGGAAAGGACCATTCAAACGTGTTGGGGACTTTCACAAGGCGTGGACTGAGGCTGGAGTTAGTGCATCCAGAGCCACCACACACAGACGGATCCTGGAGATGGGCTTCAGATGTCGTATTCCTCTTGTCAAGCCACTCCTGAACAAGAAACAACGTCAGAAGCATCTTACCTGGGCTACAGAAAAAAAGAACTGGTCTGTTGCTCAGTGGTCTCAAGTCCTCTTTTCTGATGACAGCAACTTTTGCATCTCATTTGGAAACCAAGGACCCAGAGTCTGGAGGAAGAATGGGGAGGCACACAATGCCAGATGCTTGAAGTCCAGTGTGAAGTTTCCAGTCTCTGTTGATTTGGGGAGCCATGTCATCTGCTGGTGTTGGTCCACTGTGCTTCATTAAGTCCAGGGTCAATGCAGCCATCTACCAGGAGATTTTGGAGCACTTCATGCTTCCTTCCGCAGACGAGCTTTATGAGGGTGCTGACTTCATTTACCAGCAGGACTTGGCACCCGCCCACACTGCCAAAAGTACCAAAACCTGGTTCAATGCCCATGGGATTACTGTGCTTGATTGGCCAGCAAACTCGCCTGACCTGAACCCGATAGAGAATCAATGGGGCATTGTCAAGAGAAAGATGAGAGATATGAGACCGAGCAATGCAGAAGAGCTGAAGGCTGTTATTGAAGCATCCTGGTCTTCCATAACACCTCAGCAGTGCCACAGGCTGATAGCATCCATGCCATGCAGCATTGCGGCAGTAATTGATGCAAAAGGGGCCCAAACAAAGTACTGAGTACATATGCATGCATGCTTCTACTTTTCAGAGGTCCACTATTGTTCTATTTGCAATCCTTGTTTTGATGATTTCATTTAATCTAATTTTCTGAGATTGTGAATTTGGGGTTTTCATCAGCTGTACGCCACAATCATCACAATTATGACAAATAAAGGCTTGGCAGATGGGCGGGTCTTCATTTTGGCAAGCAGCAACAATACAAAGAACAGTGGCTAGGAGTCCTTGAAAAAAAACAACATTATAATTAAACCCTTTCCAAGAGCACTCAGAAGAGGATCTTCATGTACCCCCTGCTGTGTTGAAGCATGTTATAAGAGTTGTTGGGACACCATGGAGTTTTACTGCAGGTGTTTCTCTCACACCTCTGCCTTCATCCACCCGGGGAAATACAAATGGCCTACCATGCAAGGTCACAAATGCCACAGAGAGAATAGATGTGAACACCTTAGGAACACCACCACATGAATGCTAAGTATTTATTTACATTTGGCCATTTGGTTCCTGCAAAGACCACTAAGTGAGCAACTGCTCCCCCATCACCCTCAGTTGTAAATGGTCTTTCGGAAATGCAATGCAACCAGACAGAAACGCATTCACATGGTCCGGCTCCCAGGAACTCCTGAGCCTTTTCCCACCCCCTTGCTTTGCAAATGAAGCGATGCAAAGAGAAAGTTCGTCGAAGGACAGGGAAATTCGAGTTTCTTCCCGCAGGCTATTTTTTGATGGCCTGACAGGCAAGAGGGGCTGCCTCGAGACAACGAAAGCGAAACCGAGTCCTGCTCGCTTTATATTCTGCTTCTGCTAGAGGCGTTTCTGTCAAAGCAGAGCGGGCTTGGTGGAAGCGGTCTTCCCGCCGAGCTGTGAAGGGGACCTACTTTTTCCTGAGGTGGGTAACGCACCAAGGGCGGGAGATTGGTCGCTGGAGGGAATTCGTTCGTTTCGCATCGTCTAACTACGATTGCTGCTCGCTGCTCCTCGGTTACGACGCTGGTCTTTTGGGTGGGCTCGAGGGTGGCTCTTGTCCTTCATCGCGCCAAACTCTTTGCAGGCTGTTGCTATGGAGCTCGGCTTTTTTTTCCTGGCCCTTTTTGTGGGAGCGGGGAGAACGACACCAGCAGGAGCTCCTCCAAGCGGAG
This sequence comes from Lacerta agilis, assembly GCF_009819535.1. Classification (NCBI taxonomy): domain Eukaryota; kingdom Metazoa; phylum Chordata; class Lepidosauria; order Squamata; family Lacertidae; genus Lacerta; species Lacerta agilis. Next base: position 26,938,213 of record NC_046313.1, on the reverse strand, counting down.
GGGAGGTGGCGGGCTTTGCAATGCCGCTTACTTACGGGACAGGTAGTTGGGGTTGGGGAGTAAATTTTATTGAATTTTACAGTTTGATATTCATATAAACGAAAATAAAATAAAACAGACCTCCCCCATGACTTACCTCAAATCCCCCTTCTGGTTCTTTAACTGTTTGCTACTTCTGCTTAAATTTTGTATTATCTTCCATCTTTTGTCTTAAGTGCTCTTGTATTCTTACCGTATTTATACCAAGTTTTTTCTCTCAATTACATCTTACATTTAATTAATTTCCATATTGTTATTTCTTAACCTTTGCTCTTGTTTTCTTTGTTGTAAGTGTTTACTCAAACCCTGCTAGTGAGTCCATTTCTTTACAACGTTTCTGTAAATAAACCATAAACGATTCCCAGTCTTTCTTAAAGTCTCTATTGTCTTTATCTCTAAGTCTTCCCGTGAGTTTCGCCATTTCTGCATATTTCGTAAGTTTAACTTGCCATTCTTCTTTCGATGGTATCTTATCTTCTTTCCATTTTTTGGCTAGTAAAATCCTAGCCGCTGTTGTGACAAACACTGTACATAAATACTGTAGCTTCTTCTTTTGAAAGAGTTCTTGTGCGGTTGCTTTTCTGGGACCGGGAACTTTGTAAATAGGAATAAAGGAAGCCTCCTGATACCAAGACAGGTCATTCAATCTCAGTATATTGCCCAAACTGAGTGTCAGGCAGAGACATTCCTAGCCCTCCGCTTGGGATTGAACCTGGGATCTTCTGCCTGCAAAGCAGATACTCTGCCCCTGAGCTATGGCTGCCCCCCCCTCCAAATGGGGAAGATGGTTCCCTGTGCCGCTAGGCTTATGCTCATCCCTGCTGGGCTTATGCCACAGTAGCCCTTGGTCTTGGGAGCCAGGTGATATTGCTGAGCGCTTCAAAAACTGCATAGCATGCCCAAATTCATCAGGTGAAGCATTACCCGACCTGACATTGTGCTGGGAATGTGCCATCTGCTGACATGCTGCCTTACTGGGTGGAGAGGCTGCCTCTCTACTCATGGCAGAATTGTGAGGACTTTGCACATGAGATCAGACTTTAAAAAGAGATCTTTGGTATGAATGAATTGGTTTCTCCCTGATTAAGATAGGTATTCTCAGCTTCTCAAGAGCTGTGCATAGGCAGTGCCATAGCTGGAGGGGAGGGGAGGGGGGGGGAGAAGGGGAGCTAGCTGGGTTCTTTGCCCTGCGTGAAGCCTCCAGGGGGGCACCATTGAGGTTGCCAGCCTCTCTCTCTCTGCAAATGTGCATGCGGGGTGTGTGTGTGTGCGCGCCAAACTGGGTTTTTGACCCAGGTGAAATAAAACCTAGTTTCACCCCAAAACTTAGGTAGGTTTGTTAGAAATTACCCTAACTCAGGCATCCCCAACCTCAGCCCTCCAGATGTTTTGGGACTACAACTCCCATCATCCTTAGCTAACAGGACCAGTGGTCAGGGATGATGGGAGTTGTAATCCCAAAACATCTGGAGGGCCAAAGTTGCTGGGATATTCATTCCCTGTGTGCAGTCAGGGGGTATATTTTTTATCACATGACTGGGCATGTGTTTTGATTCCACAGAGTGGGAAGTGGGGTGTGACGTAGAGAGGATGTTTTGTCTTACCATGTTCCCTGAAGTGGGACTATTGTCCATTGCTCTTTCTCTCTGCAGACCCAGTGCCAGCGGGGCTGTTTTTGTTCCTTTTGGAGTCTCCAGTTCCAGTGTGAAGCCAGCCACCTGTTCTGAGACAAAAAGACAGCTGCTGCAGGAGGAGATTAGCTGCGCGAGTGGAGAGCCTTTGCCTGAAATCGAAAGTAAGATTTGGCACGCTGGAATGTTTATGCTTGCCAAGATGCTTGCACAGAGAGGCTGATGACTTATGACTGCTTCTGAGAAGTTCCTGGCTCAGAATAATCTCCGAAATAGAGATGAGCAGGCAGGGGCGTACCCAGGATCAAAACTAGGGGGGGGGGAGCCATGGTCGCTCAGGTCGTGACATTTCAGCACGGAAAAGGTGAATGAAACCAAAATTTTAAGAAAATTATATATAATTATAGCAGTGCTTTATTACGATAGTTATTACAATGATTTGCTTGGAAAAAAATTTTTATTCTAGTTACATGTCTTATACTAATATCATTTTTCTTGGGTTTGAAGAAAACTTGTTCAAAACTTTCATTTCAATCCAGTCCTGAGGGTAAAATCCCAACTTTACACAGCATTTAAATTGGTTTATTCCTACAGCCTTGACTGTAAAGCATGCTTAAATTCAAGTGTGCCAATTTACATGGAATATTTCTCCTTTATATAGAATTGCATTCTTCTATTTATACTGATCCAACCCCAGTGGATCAACCCCAAAATCTGATTACAAGTGACTTTAAGCCATGTGAAGGGGGGGAGATGTAAACAACATTAAGGATAGCATTGTGGTGGGTTGGACTAGATGACCCTTGGGGGTCCCTTTCAACTCTATGATTACATTCCTTTCTGCACTTTAAAGCCTATCTGCTACCCGTCTCCTTTCAACTTACTTTAGAAACAGGAGTTGTCTCCTTCAGAGAAATTCTTTACATGCAATGTGGAGATCTCTCCTCTCTCAAATAGCAAATTTAAAAACTGGAAGGTATGACGACATGGCTGCGATGTGAGCAGCCAGCTGCTCTCAGGACAGCATGAAATAGGGGGGGGGGAGTGTGCGAGGATCAATTATACGAGAGAATCTCCTAAATGGAAAGGTGGTGGCTTGCAGTGTTGGGGGGGGGGGGAGATTCCTTGCCGGCCTCGCAGTGTTAAGGAAGCGATTTGAAAAATAAAGGCGGGAGAGGAGGGCCCTGATTTTGACACCGAAGAGGACTCTTTAAAAATATTTTTAAAAATAGGGAGGGAGGGGACGCAGTTCAACTGGGGTGGGGAAGCCTGTGCCTGTGTCTGCAAGACGGGGATCCCCATGGCAAGGACTTGGGGGGGTGTCCCCCCGGGGGAAGGGTTCCCCCCCCCCCGGGTTGCCATGTGAGAGATCTCAAACTCTCTTAGAAACCAAGGCTGAGGGAGGGAAGGAGGCGGCAGCCGGCATGGCCAGGAAGCCAGCGCTGGGGGCGCTTCTTCCCCCAAGGCTGAGGCGAGCGGGTGAGACCTCCAGCAGCAGGTCTGCCGCTCTCCACCGACTCTGGTGGGGCTGAGGACTCTCTGCGCCCCCAGTGGCAGTTTCAGGAACTGCAGGGCTATTTCCTAGCTCTGTTCAGCTGTCGGCTCTTCCCTGGAGTCCCGGTCTACTCCAAACGGACGCCGATCATTTTTGCTTGTGGGGGGGTTAGCTTGCTTCTAGGGGGGGGCATCTGCCCCCCTGCCCCCCCTGCGTATGCCCATGTGAGCAGGAATAGAGTCCTTTTCCCTGAGCTTGCATGGAGGGAACTGGGAAGAGGAAGAAATCCCTTCCCCTGAGCTTTGGAAAAGGGGGAGATGCAGAATGGGAAGTCCCATTGCTTGAGACTTAGATAGTAAGTCTGTTGCTGTTATAAACAGCAGGTGCACTGAGGTGAGTTCCACTGATAACAGTGGAGGAAATGCGTCAGGTGCGCAGCTCAGGAGGAGCTACAAAGGGTGAAAGGCTCACCAGGTATGCTCAGGAGTTTACTAACACAGCTGTTGCAGATTTCGCTGTGGTTAGTGGCTTGACACAGGTCTTGAAACCCGGAGTCTTGAAAGGGGTACAGGGTTTGTCCATGAGGGTTGGGAAACCACGCCCAAAGGCTGTAGGGGTAGACACTAGGGTGATGACTTTTTTACAACCTCATTTCCCTGTATCTTAATTTGATGAGCTTTCATTAAAGATTAGATAAAATCTTACTTTCAAAGAGATTTGATAAAAAAACCTCACACACAAAATGATTTTAAAAAATTTATTTATCAGTTTTTTGACCATTTTTTGAAGTCACTGTAAGCAGGAGTCGTGCAAGTCTTGCATAACTTTGATCGCACGCTCACAGCACTGGTTGCTTCGGGCAATGCTGATTGGAGATTTATCTGTAACTTCTGGTTAGTTGTGAGAACAGTGTACAGTACTGGCCTAGGTGGGCAGGCCTCTTATGCTCAGGTGGATAAGGTCCCCAGCCTGCCCTGTCAAGCCTCATCTGAGCGTACCATTGCTTAGTAATTCATGCCCTGTTCTTTTACACGCAGGCTGAAAACATACAGGCAAGTAAAGAAGCGTGGTATTGCTGGTGCAGAGGCAGTTGATGCTTAGCTGAGGTTGGTTGCCTGATGTTGGAAGATAAAGTCCAGCACTGCAGAAGATGCTTCCTATTATTTATTTATTTATTTATTTTAATTTTTAGGCTGCTGACCACACAAGAATCTCTTCTACACATAGGAACCAGATTCCATCCTTTTATGAACTTCCTCAGTTTCTTTAGCACACCCTTTCCTGAAAGCGCAAGTCCTCCAAAGTTTGCATCATAAGGTCATGGTTATAGAATGCTCTTCCGCTTCTATGCACAGTGCTGCACCTATGTTGCTGCCCATAGCTCTGGAGAGAGTGTCAGAGAAAAAGGGCTAGATTTACTAGCATTGCCACCAGCGGCTGCTACAGGCTCAACAGCAGCTGCAGTGTTTGCTGTGACTGAGATAGCTTTGTCCATCTTTGTAAAACTAGGATTATGTGGCAGGAATTGCTTCACAGAGTAGCCATGGCTTTTTGTTTTTGTTTTGTTTATCATAATTATTTTTTAATAATATATGGTACTAGTAGAATGAAAGCATGGCACTTTACAAAGTAAAGGTAAAGGTAAAGGGACCTCTGACCGTTAAGTCCAGTCGCAGATGACTCTGGAGTTGTGGTGCTCATCTCGCTTTACTGGCTGAGGGAGCCGGCATTTGTCCGCAGACAGCTTCTGGGTCATGTGGCCAGCATGACTAAGCTGCTTCTGGCAAACCAGAGCAGCGCATGGAAATGCCGTTTACCTTCCCACTGGAGCAGTACCTATTTATCTACTTGCACTTTGACGTGCTTTCGAAGTGCTAGGTTGGCAGGAGCAGGGACCGAGCAACGGGAGCTCACCCCGTCGCAGGGATTTGAACCGCCGACCTTCTGATCGGCAAGCCCTAGGCTCTGTGGTTTAGACCACAGCGCCATCCGCGTCCCTATAACTTTAAAAGTAATATAGCTGAAATAGCAACCAGAGGAAGTGCTTTTCTGTGTCGGCACCCCGTTTATGGAATGGCTGGCCCACAGTGGCTTGCCTGGTGCCTTTTTGACCTACCCTTTTTTTTTTTGTCTTACCGTGTTCCCTGAAGTGGGACTATTGTCCTTTGCTCTTTCTCTTTGCTGCCTGATGCTAGTGAGAGAGGGAGCCATGTTGAAGTGCTCTGTGTGTATTATATGTAAATAAAGTTGGTTAGCCAACATGTTGAGTTGCTGTGGTCTGTCACGCAAGCTGGGCAAAACTCTGTGGATGCTAAGAGCGTGCTGATCACATCAGTCGCAGTGATGTTCGGGCTGAGGAAGGCTAAGAAGCTTCCAATGATCACCCAGGAAGGAGGGAACATGCCAGTTGGACATGTGTCTCTGCCAGGGTCCTATTTGTGAGTAGGCCATTTCCTGACAGAGATTGGGGATGCCTACGCTAACTGCTGTAATTAGGGATTGTAAGAAAATGCTCCTCCACCATAGTCCTGTTGGAGGGAACACGTGGATCAAACCCCAGCACTAGACTTGTCTCATAGGATTTTAAAGCATGGACTAAGGTGTCTCTGAGTTTTTTTGGCAGTCACCATTCTTGATCTGTGCAACTCAGGTGATAGTTTAAATTATGGCCTTTGCAGTCTTAGAGCCTACATACAATAATCCTGTGCTATCCTGACTATAGGATCTGTTCTAGTCACTTGAGCCCCTAAGTCTTTTAGTGTGCCTCACTGAGCCAGGCTTTTGGGCCATGAGTTGTGCACCATCTTGTGGTCAAGCAAGCCCAAGAGAGGAGATGGTCAAAGACAATATCCTTGCCTAGCCACAAGGAGGCGCATTTTCCTTTCATTTTTAATCAACCAAGGGGACTATTTGCATGCAAAGGAGCCTAAAGCAGGCAGGGAAATGTCTTAAACATTGACTCATGGGAGGATGCATTACTGTGTTACAGAAAGGAATCTTTAAAATGAAAAGAAAAAAAAAAGAAACTCTGAATGTGAAAAAAAGAAACCAGAAGCATTTGTTGTTGTTCAGTCGTTCAGTCGTGTCCGACTCTTCGTGACCCCATGGACCAGAGCACACCAGGCACCCCTATCCTCCACTGCCTCCCGCAGTTTGGCCAAACTCATGCCAGTCGCTTTGAGAACACTGTCCAACCATCTCGTCCTCTGTCGTCCCCTTCTCCTTGTGCCCTCCATCTTTCCCAACATCAGGGTCTTTTCCAGGGAGTCTTCTCTTCTCATGAGGTGGCCAAAGTATTGGAGCCTCAACTTCAGGATCAGCCCTTCCAGTGAGCACTCAGGGCTGATTTATTTAAGGATGGATATATTTGATCTTTTTGCAGTCCATGGGACTCTCAAGAGTCTCCTCCAGCACCATAATTCAAAAGCATCAATTCTTTGGCGATCAGCCTTCTTGATGGTCCAGCTCTCACTTCCGTACATTACTACTGGGAAAACCATAGCTTTAACTATACAGACCTTTGTCGGCAAGGTGATGTCTCTGCTTTTTAAGATGCTGTCTAGGTTTCTCATTGCTTTCCTTCCAAGAAGCAGGCGTCTTTTAATTTCTTGACTGCTGTCACCATCTGCAGTGATCATGGAGCCCAAGAAAGTAAAATCTCTCACTGCCTCCATTTCTTCCCCTTCTATTTGCCAGGAGGTGATAGGACCAGTGGCCATGATCTTAGTTTTTTTGATGTTGAGCTTCAGACCATATTTTGCGCTCTCCTCTTTCACCCTCATTAAAAGGTTCTTTAATTCCTCTTCACTTTCTGCCATCAAGGTTGTGTCATCTGCATATCTGAGGTTGTTGATATTTCTTCCAGCAATCTTAATTCCGGTTTGGGATTCATCCAGTCCAGCCTTTCGCATGATGAATAACCAGAAGCATACAAAGAAGCTTATGCAAAGGTATTACTCATGTAAATTTATCGAAGTAGTATTAAGTGTAATAAGAACTAATGAGTAGTGGTTTCATTTTCATTCTGGTCTGAAAGGGAAGGGAATCCACATTTGACCAAATGTAAAACTATCGAGAATGATCATATAAAATGTGTGATTTTGTGGTGTTCTTAAAGCATTCAAGTGCCACCAATATATATATAAATACAAACCCTAACATTTCCTTCCAAATTTTGCAGTGTTTAATAGTGCAATCCTGCACATGTCCTGTTCAGAACTTAGTCCCACTGAGTTCAGTGAGGTTTGCTTCTAAGTGAGTGAACATAGGAATGCAGCTTAAGGGCTAGATTCAACTATCCGATTTCACTAGCAGAAGCCAGTGCAACAAATCCCGCTAGTGCAACAGCGCTTCTTTCCATGCGCCCCCTCACACGCCCTGAAAATCTAGAAAAGAGCACAGGGGAGAAGAGGGGATATAATTTCATTAGGCAAGCAGAAATGTTTATGCTGATGGGGCAACAGCCTGAATTCTACCCTTAAGTATCAGAACGTACTTGCATCTGTCAAAACAAGCTAAGCTGACTTTTTCCTTACTGTTGCAGCCAAGTCAGTTATGAAGATGGTGTTACAGTATCTTTCCATGCCATACTGTCTAAGGACTTCAAAGGAAAGGCTGAGAAGCCTAGAGTCTTCATTAGGGCAGAAGGCATTTCTGGATATAATGATTGGGAAGACAATATCTGTGAGCTGGCTTGGACAAAGTAAGTACAGTTCTGTAGTGGCCAAAAAAAAGGGCAGCATCCACATACTGTGTTTTTAAAAATTAGGGAATTTTTTTTTTTTGTTTTGTTTCTACTGAAACTCTTAATATTTTTTATTCTGTGCCTCTATAGACTAGCATTCTAACTTCCTGTCTACCTTCTCAAAATTAAGGTTACTAAGACCGCGTGCAGATACATATAATATTTATTACGTATTAATACTGGCTTTTTATAATTTTTGGAAGGTGAGGAATATTCCTTTCCTTAAAAAATAAGATTGTATTAAAGCTTTTTTCATATTATAATAAGATAAAAGAAACTAATCTAAATAAAAACAAAAACAGTGAAAGAAAGATAAGAGAAAACAGAGTTCTCTCTCAAAGGTAGCTTGTCTCACCCAGAAAGTGGTGTACTCTTCCAGCTCTCACATGGGAGCTTTCCTTTCTCCTCCCAATCTTTCACCCTGAGAAGTCTTCCCATCCCTGCCTCTCACTCAGAGTTCTTTTACTAACCATCCACCATATTAATCTGTGTGTAATCCTGTGTGTAATGAGACAAGCTGATACATTTGATTTGAGAGAAACCTTTGCTGACATTTATTAATAACAATAATTCGAGAACCCTTTTTGGAATTTTTGTGTGAAAAGGAAAATTAATGAATTTGAAATATTTGGGTCTGAAGATTGGGAAAATATTGCTTAACAGTAGAACAGTTGGGTGTAATCTTAGAATGAATGTTTTGAGTAATTTATTTTATGAAACTGACATATAGATGCACTTTATATTAGCGATCAGCTGTCTTGTCTTCACTGCCTAAGATGTAGGGCAGAAATCTATGCCTGAATTTACTTTTTTAGCAAGGGAGTTGGAAGAAATGAGAGTGATGATCAAAAATTAACAGATCATCAGGTCTGGATTATATTTACTTGACAGTTCTTAAAGAATTCAAACATGAATTACTGACTTTCTAGCATAAATATATTACTTGGCCCTAATATTAACATCCATACCTAAGGATAGCCAAGGCAACAGCAATTTTAAAAAATGGATCCAGCTAATTATATGCCAGTTAGTTTAACTTCTGTTCTAGGTAAAATGGTGGAAAACATTATTACATATCAAATTACCAAGTTACTCACCAAATGTTTCCAAAAAAAATTAGCAGTCATGGAAAAAGTGGATAGGTCTTCTTATGGATTGGTAACTGGTAAAGGAAGATGAGGAGAAAGTAGGACTAAATGGACAGCTCTCGCAATGATAAGGGGGTCCCTTAAGTAGCTGTATTTTATTTCTAACTTGTTCATAAATGAACAGAAGAGAGGAGTGAATGAGGAGGAGGCAAAACATGGATATTATTCTGGATGATAAAAAGATTCCTGAGACAAGCATCTCCCATGCACTATTTGACAATATACATAGATGTTCCACACATTACTCAAGGGTTTGTGGCAGCTGTCATTTCAACCTTCAGATCCATCTCTCTTAGACTACTCTTTTGGAAAGTGGTGTCTCTAGTAGCCAATGTTTTAGCTAGGCATGTGTCAGAATTTTGTGCCTTGTGGGTGGCCCTAATGAAGATACTTCCTTTATACCTAGGATGCATTCCACTTTTCACAGATCCCAAGAATAGATCCTACCTTCTTTCTGCCCTCCCTCTACCCACCTAGTATTAAAACTATGACAAACCAATGTGTTGTGTGTGTTTTCCTTTTACTTCCTAAAGGTGATAAACATATGATCTGGAAGCACTATTTACTCCAGGAGATTATGCTTTGATGCAACAACTGATACTTTACATTTAGACCATTACTTTTCTGTTTGTTTGTTTTGTTGTTGAGAGAGCTTTTTTGTTTAGCTTAATATTTGTTGCTGGACCATGGATGTACTTTGCTTTTAATATAATCACAAACATGGTTTGTTTTAAAAACAGGGATGTTGGTAAACATGGACACCTATTCGAAGGTTCTGTCACCATTTCAATGGACAACACGGAAAAACAAATTGCCTATAAATATTATGTGGTATGTGGCAAGGAAGGAGAGTATGAAGTTATTCCCAAAGAGTCTCCAGAGGGAATCTATGTGAACCGCTGTTTGTTTATACAGTTAAAGTATTTAAGTGGTAGAGGTAAGGGACTGTTTCCTGTGTGTGTGTGTGCGCACGTGCGTGTGTGTGTGCACATGTGCATGTACTGGGTTTATAACACATATTTCCTCCAAGGAGCTCAAGGTGGCAGAGACGGTTCTCCTTTCTATATTTTATCTTCACAACAACCCTGTGAGGAAGGTTAGGGCGAGAGGCTGTGACAGGCCCAGGGTGACTGGTCCAAACTTCATGGAGGAATCTCAACTAAAACACCCATGACAGATGGCCATCCAACCTCTCCTTTAAATTTTGCAATGATCACCACCTACGGGAGTCTGTTCCACTGTCAAACAGCTCCTGCTGTCAGAAAATTCTTCCTGATGTTTAGTTGGAACCTCCTTTCTTGTAACTTGAAGCCATTGGTTTGAGTCCTACTCTCCAGAGCAGGAGAAAACAAGCTTGCTCAACTGTTTGTAATAAGATTTGGTTTCCAGGCCCTTCATCACCTTTGTTCAGAAATGGTATTTGCCCCCTGCTTTGCTTCTGTCTTTACCCAAAAGGAAAGCAATGCTAGGTGCATCAGGCCCTAGAGATTTGAATTCATTTAAAGAACTAGGTGTTCCCTTACCACCTCTAATCACTATGCCACATTGACTCCCACCATAGAACTGACTAGCATTCTGATTTAGCAGAGTACCTGATCCCTGCATGATGTTTTTGTGTATATGGGCTTGCTGCCATGATGGAAAACAGGAATTCCCATTTCCTAAAGGCATAATCGATATACATGGGAGAGGTGGGCCACAAAAAAAGACTTCAGGGGAAATTATTTTTTTGTTCACGTGAATGCATGCTTATATCTTTGAGACCTGAAAGTATATTATATTAAGCAACCGAGTTTCTAAAATTGAGGTCATCAGTATCTTTTTTTTGAGGGGTGGGGATAATGGCTTGTAGAATATTGAATAATGAAATTATATTACCCATATAGATAGGGGGGTGGAAAGGATTGTTTTGTATCATGAAAATTCCTTGTTGTTCAAAAAATAGGGAGAAACTTTTTTGTTTTTGTTTTATTAACAGATTGGCATCAGTTTGATGATATAATATGTAAAGAATCCTCTTCAAGCATCTGGAATTTTTTAACCAGTAAAATTGACAGTATTGTGGAAAAGAAGAAAAAGGCTTTACAAATAATGCTGGATAGTCTGTTCTCTATATTGCGTACTTGCAGTGTTGAGAACTTCTTCCAGCAATTTCAACAGTTTTACTTGGTGAATAGAAAGCTAATGGTATATGAGGGACAGCCAAAGGAATGGACAGATTTACCCTTTGATGAAAAGCAGGTATTGTAAAAGCAGGTTATCAGGAACTTGTCTTAAGGGGTCAGTGTTCATATTACTAAATTATCAGCAGCTTTTGCTTTTGATGTCCTATGTGACTGTGTTAAGCTGCTTGCTAATTTTATTGAATGAAAAGGCCTAAACTAGGTCAGATGATAGAGATTTTCAGCTATAATTGCTTTCCCTATCAACTGACATGGGATAAAATAGATGCTCTGGGACCATGTAAATGCATATTCTCATGCTTTTACATTACTCAGATTGGCTTACAGTCATTACAAGTAACAATCCATAATAAAACCCACAATACAAAACCAAACAGGAACATAATAGCAACATAAAAACTTCTACTCAGCAAAGCAAATGCTCACTGAAATATTAAAACTATTTCACTGGCTGGCAAAACATAAGCAAGCGGGCCAAGCAAATCTCATGAAGCAAGGCATCCCATAATCTGGTGGGTGCTGCTCCTGAAAAAGCTCCATCTCTTATCTTAACTAACTGGCTGATGAGCTGGATCATGACCTCCCCCACTCCTCATGGGCCTTTTTGACAGGTGATAGCTGACTGACATTGACCATGAGACCTGCCTTTTCTGTTTGCAGGCTCAGGTCAGGTTGGATTCAAGCTTGACTTGCAAACAGATTTTCTTCCTCTCTGGACCAGCAAAGTGATCTGCAAAATCAGTCTGCAGAGGAAAAATGTATTTTTGCCTGCAAACAATCAACACCAAAGGGGCTTGCTGTCAGCACCAATCACTGAGCCCCACTTGCCAAATGACAATCTGTAATGCACTTTAAGTTCCCCTCCTCCTCTACATGGTGATGATGGCAACACCTCCCCACCCCACCCCCATTACTTGTTGTTGTTCAGGTTTTTGCTGCTACTTTAGTGGCAGCTGCCACTCTCTGTACACACTCTCTGTATAAACACACTGCTTACATTTTTCATTTCTTGGTTGCTTTACCACTGGCAGTGTTGGCCAAGTACTTTCCCCCTCCTGACTTGCTCTAGGAAGGGAGAAGGTGGAGAGATTCAGCCGTTACCACTGGTTCCAAATGTGACACAGAACAGAATGGCTTCTAGAGAAAAACAGGTTATTTTTGGAGCTGAATTTATTATTATCTTTTATCTTCTTTTATTTAGGTTCAAAAGGTGATTCAAGATTACTTGAAAGATTACCAGAAGAGTGAAACTTGGGATACATCAGAATATAATAAACTAGACCTGACATTGACCATCTTTCTATTATCTGGAGATTTCTCTGTTATTCCACAGTCAAAACAAGAGTGTATCAGATTTTGCAGCCTTCTTTGCCTGAAGGAGCAACCACCGGCAAAGGCGATGTATAAAGAAGTCAAAGAAGTGTTTTCAAAGATTTCATGGTGTCCCCCAGGCTCTCAGAGTCTAGCCCATGAAAGGTATGAATGACTTCTACACTCTATATTTTTAAACAAGTTTTTAAAACCCACCTATTTTGAACATTCTTTTCTTACGTTTGCTTTTTTTGTTTCTTTGCTTGAGTGCCATCTTACAGAATATAGTTTTGCTAGTTTTCATATTAAATCTCTATTATCAATTATTAACTAGCTGTAATTGACATTTTCAATAACTGTTACTACCTTTGTCAGCTGTTTTGCTTATTTCTAGATTGTTTTTATGATACTGTGAATTGCCTTGGGATATGAAGAATTTTGTAGATAAAATAATCAATAATTTGGGGCTCAAAAGTAGAGGGATTGGTATTGAATAAGAAGTGTTGCATGATAATTGTGTTGCTACCTTTGTCCAAACAGAGGTGTGACTTTAGCAGCTGTGTGTTGGACAAAAATTAAATGGATTCAACCATCCCCATGCATAAAGCGGGGATTGGGAACCTGTGGCCTTCCAAATGTTGCTGGACTTCACCTCCCATAGTTCCTAATCAATGGCCATGCTGGTTGGGGCTGATGGGATCTGGGAGTCCACCAACATTTGGAAGGCTACAGCTTTCCCATCAATAAGATTTACATCTCTTGAATTCGCTAATAAGAGGCATATCTCCTGAATTTCTGCATGTGAGACTTTGTCAGAGAAAGGTCCCAATGTTCCTCTTCAAACATCTGATTGGCTTTTCTTTTTTTCTTTCAGGTTGGGGGAGTATTTGAAGTCGTTCTGCACTTCTTGTATTGGAGCGCAAATTTATCAGTGGCTGTGGACAATCCCAGTTCTTCATCTCTTTACTGATTTTGAATACGTCCAAGAGAATGCTCAACTTGAATCAGAACATGCATGGGCAAGGTTGAAAGGTCTTCGCTTTGTTCAATATAGGATTGATGAAGAAAAAAAAGATTATGAGAAGTAAGTTGGAATATGTTAGTTTTATTGCCTTTCTCTTGCAAAATATGATCTGTGGATTAAGCTGTCTAGAGTTCCTGTTTGATACATAGATACATACATTTCCCATATGCTACACTAGAAGAGATTTAACAGTGCATTACTATCCCTGTTAACTCAGAAATCAGTCCCACTGAGTAGAAAAGCTTGATTAGGATTGTAGCCTTTGAATGCAGTCCTAAGTCTCTGAGGTTTATGGCTGGAGAATGTTAAGATGATGCACTGTTACATCTCTGCTGGAAACTGTGCTTGCAGAAAGCCCTGAAGATGTGGTGGGGGCAACAGTAACTTTGGATTCACTGGATTCAAAACACCGCAGGTGCCCCGAAGGCCCCAATCCTTGAACTACTTGGCTGAACCAACATGGCGCAGGCATAATGCAGAAGTTAGAAGCACATTGCATTTCTCCTTTCCATCTTAGTCTGCACGAGCCAGCAGAGCTTGGGATGTTGTGGTAGATTTGCTGATCTGCTCATCCTGAACCCTACTTAGGATTGAAATTTCCATTTACAAATATTATTCCACTGTTCCTGACAATGTTCAGTTTCCTGAGAACATGGGATTCTTTTTGTATATTATATGAAGGCATTATGTATATTTAAGTTATTATTACTTGGTTTTGCAGATTCTTACTACCACAAATGAAAGAAAAGAAATATTTATTGAAAGAAAACAGAGCACTGTTCAGATCATGGTTTTCCTTGCTTCCTCAAAGAGCCTTGGCTGAATTTATCTCTGACTTTCCTGCTGAACCATTGGACTATCTTCTAGGAATTTTTCATAGACTGGAGAATATGGAAGCCACTTATCATACCTGTGAGGTATGCTTAGATTTTTTTTAAAGTAATATCCATCTAAAATGGGTGGGGAGTCTGTGGACTTCTAGATGCTGTTGGACTCCAACTCCCATCAGCCCCTACCAGCATGATCAGGGATGATGGGAGCTGTAGTCTAGCAACATCTGGAGAGCTACAAGTCCCCTATCCCTGACCTAAAAATGTAGCACAGCTTATGATAGTCAGTAAATGAGACAATTTAAAATAAAAAGTTCTACCCAACAGAATCCTGGTAGTCCGTTCTGAATTCATACAATTATTACATCTTGAAAAAGGAGGTGGTGATATGACTCCTGAAAAAGGCCGCCATGGTCTCCCTGGTATTGGATGGGGTCATAGTGTGGTGGTGCTCCTAGACTAATCACTTTCACTAAAAACCCAGGTGACCTCAGCACTGGTTAATAATACAGCTATGGCCATTTCTGAAATGTAATAGCCTGACTGCTGTTGCCCTTGCAGGGGCGTCGCTAGCCGCTGGGCTGCCGAGGGCGGCAAGCCAAGCGGCACCCCTGGGGGTGGGGCGTCGCTCCGTGCGCATGACGTCACGGAGCACAGCGGGTTTTTCTGCCGCTACGCTCACGGAGCGGAGCCGTCCCGGGGCATGGAGAAGGGTTGGGCCAGCGAGGGGGGTCCGCTCCGCCCCCTCCGCCCCTGTGCCCTTGCACTGGTAACATCCAGAGTGGACTACCATTTTGCATTGTGCGTTGCCTCCGAGATTAGCCTGGAAGCTATAGCTAGTGCAGAATGTAGCCACTGCTGAAAGAATTGCACCAAATAGCAACCAGGCTAATTTCAAGCGGCTGATATTGGTGAACAAAGCCCTGTGTAGGAACCAGGAAACCTAAACGATTGTCTTGGCCATCTGATCATTATACTCTGCAAGAAAGGACCTCTTACAGATACCATCTCATCATGAGCTCATTCTGTACAATGTAGGAACCAGATCTTTATTATGTAGTAGTAGTAGTAGTAGTAGTAATAATAATAATAATAATAATAATAATAATAATAATAATAGATTTGTATCCCACCCATCTGGCTGGGCCCCCCCAGCCACTCTGGGTGGCTTCCAACAAATATTAAAATACGTTAAAATATCACAAATTAAAAACTTCCCTAAACAGGGCTGCCTTCAGGTATTTTCTGAATGTCAGGTAGTTGTTTATCTCTTTGACCTCTGCTAGGAGGGCATTCCACAGGGTGGGCACCACTACCGAGAAGGCCCTCTGCCTGGTTCCCTGTAGCTTTGCTTCTCGCAGTGAGGGAACCGCCAGAAGGCCCTCGGCACTGGATCTCAGTGTCCGGGCTGAACGATGGGGTGGAGATGCTTCTTCAGGTATACAGGACTGAGGCCGTTTAGGGCTTTAAAGGTCAGCACCAACACTTTGAATTGTGCTCGGAAACATACTGGGAGCCAATGTAGATCTCTCAGGACTGGTGTTATGTGGTCCCAGCGGCCATTCCCAGTCACCAGTCTAGCTCCCGCATTCTGGATTAATTGCAGTTTCCATGTCACCTTCAAAGGTACTGCCCCTATTGCCCAACTTCCAGAACATGCACTCAGAAAACTCAGTCTTTCCAGTAGGACTCCTGGTGCAAACTAATGACTTCCTAAAAATCACTGCAATCCCCCCCCCCCGCCCGGATGGCCTGGGTTGCTGTGCGTAAGAGAAACCTGGTGGACAAGCAGCAGCAAGGACAGGCCCATCTGCTTCATCCAACCAAGTCTCTGTCACACATGCCAGGTCAAATCCTCCATCCACAATCAGGTCGTGGATGACAGTTGTTTTGTTCATCATTGACCTGGCATTACACAGCAACACTTTCAGGTCATGTGGGTATCCCTTGTTGATTCCAGTATCCGTCCGGTCAGGACCAGACCCGGAGGCAGGGATAGTCCTCAAACAATGACTAAGCCTGCCTCCTTGATAATAACATGGTCTGGTCTTAGCGTGACTCCTCCTCCTGCCCGTGATCACTGAGATTGGGTGTCCCAGTGCACCCCGCCCCGTGGAACTTGCCCCAGCCATTCTGTTGGCTGGGGCCCACTCCCAGGCAGCCCTGATCCCACCCCTTAAAACAAAACACAAACTATACAACAACCAAAACAAAAAACAAAAATAACAGAACAGTTATACTAAAATTAATCCCCAATGAAATATCCAACCCACCCAGCCACCCCCTAACAAAGCAAAAAGGAAAGGAGCAGAAAAAAATTGAAATGCCACCGACAGCTTAAGGACATTTTCCAGCCCCACTCTCTAGGTACTAGAGAGTCCTTCTTATAGCTGAGAGTGTGAGGGCCTGGGCCCCACCCCCCAGGCCAGCTGGAAAAAGCCTTGGAAGGGAGCAGGCCTTGCAGTCCTCACCACAGCGATGGTCCCAGGTCTCTCTGCAGCAGGAGTCCTTCTTATAGCTGAGAGAGTGAGGGCCTGGGCCCTGCCCCATAGGCCAGCTGGAAAAAGCCTTAGAAGGGAGCAGGGAGAAGCACCTAATATTTGGAATTTCCTCCTGCTACGTATCAGACACACAGCACATGCACACACTCATGCACTTCAGTTCACACACTTCACATACAGACTGCCACACGTGCATCTCTCTCTCTCTGCCCAAGTGCATTGCTCTTAATCACACACAGAGCATACTAGAGCATACACATTCAGAAAATCCCAGTATTTCCAACCCCCATATAAATACACACACAGAGGTTGGTGATCCTTGATGTAAAGTAATGTGTACTTTGGCCTTTAGACTAGATCGGGGGTAGGGAACCTGCGGCTCCGGAGCCGCATGCGGCTCTTTCGCGGCCCTGCCGCGGCTCCGGGGCGGCTGCCTGGGGCGCGGAGGTGGCGCGGAGTGGTGGGGGCACTGCGCCTGAGAACTCCTCGGCCGGAGGGAAGACGCGCCAGCCCTGCCCACGATGGAGGGGCGGTTTGCAGGGGGCAGAGAGAGAGGGAGGGAGGGGGCAGCCGGGGGGAGGCGCGGGGGCAGGGCCTGGTGCGACGGCGGCAGCGCAGTTGGCGGAGCGGAGCGGGGCCGTCCCCGCCGTGGCCCGCCACTGTGAGCGCGCAATAGGCGCTCCTCCTTTGGCTCCGGGGCGGCTGCCTGGGGCGCGGAGGTGGTGCGGAGTGGTGGGGGCACTGCGCTGCGCTCCTGGCCCGCCTGGGCTGCGCCCGCCGCGCCATCCTCCTGACCCGCCGCGCCTGCCCGCTTCCCTCCTTGGAGTGTCGGGCCTGGCGGGCGGCTGGGGTGTCCTTGTGGGGCTTGGCTCCGTTGCGCCTTCCCCGCTCCCCGGAGAGGCGGGCGGGCGGGGGACCTTCCCGGCGTCGGTCGCCGGATGGTGCTGCTGCCGCCTCCGCCTGGCTTTGCTGCTCCGCCTCGCCGTCCGGCGCCTCTTTGGCAGCGGGATCCGGGGGGCGCCCGGGGGCCCGGCCGGGACTCGGAGCCTTCCTGCGCCGCTGTGCAACAGGAAGGCCGGGCGGCGGCGGCGAAAACGTCCGGGCTGCTTCTGAAACCTCCGCCAACCGGTGCTTCGCCAGCGCTCGCTGCGGGCGGTGTACATGCTCAACGATGGCCCCAAGGGCGGCTCGGGGGCCCGGAGCCCCGAGGCCGGCGCGCTGCAGAGCCTGGCGCGATTCCCCCCCAAAAAAACCTGTTTTTTGCTTTTTGGCTTTTTGCCTTGCTCTCCCACCCCCCTCTCTTTTTTTCCTCCCCTCCTTTTTTAATCCAAGGGGAGAAATCCCATTTTTAAAACAAACAAACAAACGAAAAATAAACAAACACCCCCCACAGCTGCTGCAGCCACTCTATTTGAATTTTTATTATTACCCTTTTCTCCCTCTATCCCCCCTTTTTCTTTTCTCTTCCCCTTTTGTTTTTGTTTTCAAAAAAAGGAAAAAGAAGAAAAAGATTTTCCCCCTTTATTTTTATTTTTTAAACTACTACATATTTTTAATAGATATTCTCCCCACCCCACCCCACCCCCAATTTATATTTTTCCACCCCACTTTTCCATTCCCACCCCCCTTTTTCTTTCTTTATTAATTCGCTTGCCAACCTATCTTAGAGGGGGAAGCCCTCTCTCCCACCCACCCCACCCCCAATTTATATTTTTCCACCCCACTTTTCCATTCCCACCCCCCTTTTTCTTTCTTTCTTAGTTCGCTTGCCAACCTATCTTAGAGGGGGAAGCCCTCTCTCCCACCCACCACACCCCCAATTTATATTTTTCCACCCCACTTTTCCATTCCCACCCCCTTTTTCTTTCTTTATTAATTCGCTTGCCAACCTATCTTAGAGGGGGAAGCCCTCTCTCCCACCCACCACACCCCCAATTTATATTTTTCCACCCCCCTTTTCCATTCCCACCCCCCTTTTTCTTTCTTTCTTAGTTCGCTTGCCAAGCTATCTTAGAGGGGGAAGCCCTCTCTCCCACCCACCACACCCCCCCAAAACAACTTTGAGCTGAACCCCAAAAAACGGGGGTAGATCACTGCTGAAAGTAGATCACAGTTTCTTGGGAGTTGGCCACCCCTGGTATAAGACATGTAACTAGAATAAAAATTTTAAAAAACCAAGCAAATAATTGTAATAACTACTGTAATAAAGCACTGCTATAATTATATATAATTTCCCTAAAATTTTGGTTTCATTCGCCTTTCCGTGCTGAAATGTCACAACCTGAAGGACCATGGCTTGCCCCCCCCCCCAGTTTTGATCCTGGGTACGCCCCTGAGTCAATGCAAAAAAGTAAGAACTTATTCTTGTTGTTTTTACTAATTATACTTTGCATTGGCTCCTATACGTTATTTATTATTATTGCATTAAGGTAAGAAACAATATATGCAGCATTATATTTGTTTTAAATGTCGCAATGGTTTTGCGGCTCCCAGGTTTTTTTTTTCCTTTGGAAACGGGTCCAAGTGGCTCTTTGTGTCTTAAAGGTTGCAGACCCCTGGACTAGATGATAATGCAGCTTTCTAGTTCTTTAATTTCTGTCACTATTTCTTAGGAGGTAGAAAAATTCCTGATGAAGGTTTTGGAAGCCCTCTATAACAAACAAAATGAGTAAGTAAAAGATACGTGTATACCTTCATTATAGTGTTTAACTAGAGGAAGGTCTACTGAAGTGGGTTAATTGAACAGATTTACAACAGATTGTTTTGAAAAACATCTGCTGTATGTGTGTGTGAGAGAGGGATATTGCAAAAGATCTGCCCATGTGTGCAAGACTTCTTTTTCTAACACACGGGCAGATATTTTGCAAAATTGTGTGCACACACCCAGTGATATTTTGCTTCCTTCTAAAACCATATGATGATGACATGGCACAGATTCTGAAGTAGGGTGGAAGAGATCTGAACGCCCATTGGCTGCATTCTGAGGATATCTCTCACCAAAAGTTGAGCTGAATAGGGTGCAAAGGAAAGCCTCGCACTCTCTAGGATTGCACAAATGAAAGCTGTATTAGACACACTACAGTGATTTTGTCAGGTTTTGTTTGTTGTGCTCCTATTTTTAGACATAATCCAATCCATCCAATCCCTTGGTACAGCAAAAAATAACAAGCATTTCCCACAAATTTAGAATGTTACAGCAGGACACTTGGAACTCATATGTGACTGTCTGCCAAAGACTTCATGAGAAAATACGTAGAAAATTCCCGAAGCTTCAATATTACAAGATACCAGCTATTTCTGTCTGCATTATTTCAAGGATTCTTGAATTTGCACCTTCAGAGGTGAGCATCTCTCTGTATGCTGTTTGTTATTTGAGGCGGTTGCTGATGAACCAAATGGGTTGGGTATTGCCTCTCTTCACATGGCTAGCTTTTTTTGTATCTTAGCAGAAAGTTGCTCTTTGGTTCAACAGTTTGTAATTCTTTATTTTCTTCACAATAGGCTTCAAGAGACAAGGCTATGCAGAATACTCCAAAGACAGTATATCAAGAGCTTCGTAATACTACCAGGGCCTGGTTTCGTGGTGTTCTACCAGCACGTATGCTGAAACCTGGTTCAGATTTAAATGTAGAGCTTACTTTTTCAATGGAGCTTGAGGTTTGTAATCTGGAACTCCACACTATTTTCTTGTAGGTGTTCCTCTTCCCCAGTAGTCATTTTGGCCTTCATGGAAAGATATCAGTTGCTGCTTCTGATGTGTTAGCCCAGCGGTGGAGCATATGCCCTTGCTGTCCAGGGCGAGCATGCTCCCGAGGGGGGGCGTGCTCTCCTGAGGGGGCATGGGGCACGGAGGGTGGCCTCCCATGCACCACAGTTCAGGGTAGGAGAGGTGTGGGGAAGCTGCTGCTCACTCTCCTCCTGCTCTCCGCAGCGGGGTCTGCTATGGCTGGGTGCGCCTCACCACGGCTGAGGAGGGCTGCTCTCTGCCGTCAGGCCAGAAGAGCTGCTGCCGGCGGGTGCAAGGTATGCCGCCCACTCATCAGCCATTTTGTCACCCCCCTCAGTCATGACACCTGGGATGGACCGCACCCATCGCGCCTCCCTTCCTATGCCTCTGTGTTAGCCAACCTCACAGAGAATATTGTTTGGATTAAGATTGTGCTTATTTTGGTGTAGCTTTGCAGAAGATGTAAGGCTAATCTCGCCAAAGCTTATCTATCTAGAGGAGGAATGGCTTTCTATTGATGTTGCTAGAAGGTTGTTTTCCAGCATAATTGCTGTGTGTGGGATGGTCAGTCTTTGTGGACACTGTAGCCGGGGAGCTGGAGTTAAAATACTTTTTTCAAGCCTAATCACAGGTGAGAGGGGAGAGAATCTGAATGAGTGTGGTGTCTGTTTGCATGTGTTTTGTGTGTGTGTGTGTGTGAGAGAGAGAGAGAGAGAGAGAGAGACCCTGCCCATGCCAACCTTGGCTCAGCCCATCACTGACACATTGGCCACAGAGGGTTGTCAACAAGGATATGCATGACTTCAAAAAGGTCCCATTTTCAAGCTTAAGTCCAGCATGGGAGGCATATTTGGTGTGTGTGTCTTGGCAGGTTTTTGCCTTCCATCGCTAGCTGTATTGCACCCCTCCATAAAAAATGGCTGCACTGCAATGAGGCTTGAAAGTAGCCATCAATTGGTGTGACTACAAGGCTGATTTCAAGTGTAAATGATACATGAAGGCAGTTGGAGTGAGGAGGGGAGGCTATAGGCCTGTCCTGCTGTAGAGTCACGGTTGCCCAAATACTTTTGTCTGTCCTGGTGGTGCATGCTGTGCCTTACCTGCACATAACAAGAAACAGGCCAGTGTTGCAAAGGAGTTTGTTTTGCAGGGTGTTACTCTCGAGGGAGTGTTTCTCTCTGGGTCTCTTCCATCTTCTTGGTGGCTCTGAAGTTTTGCATAGGAGAACCTATGCATTTGCAATTCAGCCCATGGAAACTTAGAGAGCTTGGAGCACGCAGTTCTTCTTCCTTTACTATTGACTAACCTTTTGGTGGCAAGTACCTCAGCCAAGATGTAAGGGGAGTGTATCGCTTACTTGCCTCTCTTTTGATGCATGTTGTCTTTTTCTCTCTCCAGGGTTTGGAAATCCCTCCCTCCTTTGGAGTTGCTAAAGTATTGTCATTACTATTCTCTTTGTTCTTCTTTATTTATAATGCACCAAAGCTGTTCTATTTTTATTTAATATAATAAATACAACGCAATACAACAAATGTTTCCTTTCCTCTAGCTGGCTTTTATGTCACAAAGAGAACTTCATATTTGGAATGGCCAGTTTTGAATTTTTTGTCTTTGGTGTACTGATACTCAGCATCGTTACCAGTTGACTGAGGGAGATGAAGTGGCATAATATTCATAGCTTGCATGTATTCCTTTTGGGTTGGAGATTACCCATCACATGTTGCAGTCAAAGATTTATAGAGGTTGGGGAAAGACAGGGGATTTATTCTGTTCATGTCCACATGATCATAAGGGGACATTGGGAGGAAAAGTTACAGAGGTAGACCATACCAAGGGGATACCACATGATTTTGCCTAGGTAAAGGTAAAGGTACCCCCCTGACTATAAGGTCCAGTCATGGACGACTCTGGGGTTGCGGTGCTCATCTCGCTCTATAGGCCGAGGGAGCCGACGTTTGTCCGCAGAGAGCTTCCGGGTCATGTGGCCAGCATGACTAAGCCACTTCTGGTGAACCAGAGCAGCGCACGGAAATGCCATTTACCTTCCTGCCGGAGCAGTACCTATTTATCTACTTGCACTTTGACGTGCTTTCGAACTGCTAGGTTGGCAGGAGCTGGGACCAAACAACGGGAGCTCACCTCATTGCCAGGATTTGAACCACCGACCTTCTTATCGACAAGCCCTAGGCTCAGTGGTTTAGACCACAGTGCCACCCGTCTACCCTACCCCCAATTTATGGACAATTTCCATGGATGCAGGAGCCTCTTCCCTTCACAAGTTGCCCACCATATGCCCTGCCCTGCAGATGTTGAAGGCAATGGGAAGATGCCTGCATAAGGCTAGAACTGCAAACTTATGCTGCTCTGTTACCTGCATGTTTAGGGGAGAAAAGGATAAACTCTGCCCTATGGGCTGGAACTAAAGCTTTTTAAGGTGGGCTGACAGCCACATCTCCTATTCCATGATGGTGGTATCAGCAGAACCAAACAAAAGAAACCCAACCATCAAAGTCCACTGTCCCGAGAGCACTCCAATATTGCTTGTGTTTCCAGAGTGCTCCTGTTTGTTCCAGTCTTCACTTTGTGCAGCTACAGATAATAAAGCTGTTCTGGGATCTTCAACAGTGACCAGAACCTGCTCATGCAGTTCTGGAGAATTCTAAGCAGGAGGAGAGGAAAAAACCTACTCCTTCTAGTCCCATTGCTGCTTTTGTGCCTTGTGGAGCTGCACTAGGCCTCTGTTAAAAAAGATTTAAACTTCCCCACCTCTCCCAGCACTGATGGTAAGAAAAATGCTGCTACCATCCCTCTCCTTTTCTGGCCTGTATGTGTTTGCTGAAGAGTAGGGAACAATGTGTGCCTGTCTATATATGTGTGTCTGTGTTGTATGTATGTGTGAGAGAGCATGGCTGTACCCATTACTTGCTATTGGTCCCACCTATGTTTCGTACTTGCAAACATGCGCTGGATTATGGAGAAAGCTAGAGAGTTCCAGAAAAACATCTACTTCTGCTTCATTGACTACGCAAAAGCATTTGACTGTGCCGACCACAGCAAACTATGGCAAGTTCTTAAAGAAATGGGAGTGCCGGATCACCTCATTTGTCTCCTGAGAAATCTCTATGTGGGACAAGAAGCTACAGTTAGAACTGGATATGGAACAACTGATTGGTTCAAAATTGGGAAAGGAGTACGACAAGGCTGTATATTGTCTCCCTGCTTATTTAACTTATATGCAGAATTCATCATGCGAAAGGCTGGACTGGATGAATCCCAAACCGGAATTAAGATTGCCGGAAAAAATATCAACAACTCAGATATGCTGATGATACTACCTTGATGGCAGAAAGTGAGGAGGAATTAAAGAACCTTTTAATGAGGGTGAAAGAGGATAGCGCAAAATATGGTCTTGATCACTGCAGATGGTGACAGCAGTCACGAAATTAGAAGACGCCTGCTTCTTGGGAGAAAAGCAATGACAAACCTAGACAGCATCTTAAAAAGCAAAGACATCACCTTGCCGACAAAGGTCCGTATAGTTAAAGCTATGGTTTTCCCAGTAGTAATGTATGGAAGTGAGATTTGGACCATAAAGAAGACTGATCACCGAAGAATGCTTTTGAATTATGGTGCTGGAGGAGACTCTTGAGAGTCCCATGGACTGCAAGAAGATCAAACCTATCCATTCTCAAAGAAATCAGCCCTGAGTGCTCACTAGAAGGACAGATCCTGAAGTTGAGGCTCCAGTACTTTGGCCACCTCATGAGAAGAGAAGACTTCCTAGAAAAGACCCTGATGTTGGGAAAGATGGAGGGCACAAGGAGAAGGGGATGACAGAGGATGAGATGGTTGGACAGTGTTCTCGAAGCTACTAACATGAGCTTGGCCAAACTACGAGAGGCAGTGAAGGATGGGCGTGCCTGGCGTGCTCTGGTCCATGGGGTCACGAAGAGTCGGACACGACTGAACAACAGCAACAATGTTTTGTACACAGCCTATGATTTGTCACAAGACAATGTGGCCCTTGGGTCAAAAAAGTTTTGCCACCTATGCTTTAGACCTGGTGTCAGCAAACTTTTTCAGCAGGGGGCCGGTCCACTGTCCTTCAGACCTTGTGGGGGGCAGGACTATATTTTGAAAAAAACAAATGAACAAATTCTTATGCCCCACAAATAACCCAGAGATGCATTTTAAATAAAAGAACACATTCTGCTCATGCAAAAACACGCTGATTACTGGACCGTCAGCAGGCCAGATTTAGAAGACAATTGGGCTGGATCTGGCCCCTGGGCCTTAGTTTGCCTACCCATGCTTTAGACTATATCCTGTCTCTTAGTAGATTGTGATGCTGAAGGTGGGAAACTCTTGGCATATAAATTGAATAAACTTTCCAAATCCTCTTGTCTCCTTAGTGATTTGCTTTTATATTAAAGTGAATTTTCTTTTTTAGGCATGGAATGGATTTTTGAAAATTAATTTTCGTGATGCAAACCTCACAGAGGACTGGAAGGCAACTTTAATTAAAGACATGCAAAGCAGAATCAAGCAGGTACCAAGATACACAAAGATAGTATTTAAGCTCAGCTTTTCATGTGAGACTATTGATTGTAATTGAACATTTAATTTTAATGTATTTGTTATGCTGCCCCTGTTACCTTCCATTATCATATTTGGAAACTCTCTTATATAGCATTTTTGTGACACTTTTCCTTTTCCATTTTGCCACCACTATATCAAAGTAATGCTTGGTCTAATTTTCATTGCTTAGCAGAAGCCGGGACAAGGGCTTCCCCTAGCACAACAGGATTTTTCTCTCCTTTTCTTCCTGCTCCACCTGAAATTATCTCCCACAGAACAATGCTCAGGGGGAGGCAAAAGGGAATTGTTCCATCTGGCAAGTTGAAAAATAATTGCCGTAGTACTACACTGAATTCATTGCTGTATATTGTATTATGGTAACTTGTCTTGGGGCCATATGATAAAGCACAGGTAAGAAATTTAATTAATGAATGGATAGATAATTAGATAAGTTAGGGTATATATGTCTCTCAGATTTACTCCCTAGTTTGTCTTTAAACACAAGACACGATGAACTGTATCCAAAACTGCTGTTCTTTTATTGGAGCAGATTTTGGGAGGTACGTGGGGAGAAGAGAGGAAGAGGAAGCCCTCTTGCACAAATTTTATGCAGTGTTGGAGAGAATCCAATATATTCCATACATGGTTCGTAACATAAAGTGGCAGAAGTATGTTTGTTTTTGTACATAGAAATAATTTTAAATGCTAGAAAAATAACATTGATTTTCTTTTATTGCGGTACTTTTCTTCCCATCCCTTGTTTTCTCTTTCTGATCAATGCAAATATCTGGAATCAGTGATATTATTTTTTATATTCTTCCCTGACAGGTACCTCCACTTCAGCAGATTAAAGCCTACTGCTGCTTCCTTTCAGATTTTGAAAAATATGAGCCTCTGATTGGCAAATGTTTTGAAAGTTGTGCCATAGAATCTGTTAACTTAGAATACAAGGTAAGTTCAGTTTGGTCACTGCACCAAACCATGGTTAGTACTTACACAGTCTAGAATACAAACCATGATATATATTTTTCTCCCTAAGGCTAACTGTGGCTTAGATCTACCCACTACTCTCATTTCTATGGTGCAGTAGCCACTTGAAATAGAGGTTACAGAACACAGCTCTCCTGACAAAGAATAGCCCTGCTCAAGCATTTGTCTGTTGTGTTCAACCAACCGCTGAGAAGGAAATGGGAATGAACATGCTAGCTTTGAAAAGCCCCATGTCCCCACGAGTTGGAGGATGTCCAGTAGGAGCAGGGAGTTGTTTCTATTTGTGTAGTCTTCCCACACAATGCAGAACTCTGGGAAATCATTGCATGGGGACAACTATACATATGGGGTATAGTGGATTGTGACAGGGAAGCAATGTGGGGTGAGATTAAAATCGCTTTCCCAAAAGTTTCATTTGCATTTGTAAAAGAAGCCATTGGTGAGTTTTCATTGCTAAACAACTAATAAGAACAGGTTTTTGGTGGGGGCAACTTTTGTCAGACTTGCAGCAAAAGAGGGAAGGATTAAAAATTTGTTCCATTGCCATGGCCGTGAACCTAATCACTCAGGTGTTGTTGTTGTTATTGTTGTTGTTGTTGTTGTTGTTGTTGTTGTTGTTTTTAAGTGTGCAGCATGACACTATTGATTTAACATGACATATTTGGGCATTAGTTCCACTGAAATCAGTGAGGTTGGACAGAATGGAGCTGCATAATGAAATTAACACCTACCCTCTAAGAACTTAGATGATGTGACAAATTTGAGAGCTTGCATTATGATGAACTCATTGCCATTCAATTCTTTACATATTTTTATGTCTTAAAAGAGTGATCTCCTTGGTCTGATGGCCCCTTACACCTTGAGCAAGCTGGGCAAGCTTGTATCTGCTGTCATCACAAAATCATGGCCAATTGATAAAGAAGGAAAACCTCTGAGTGACCTGGAAGGTGTTTTGCGTCATCTCCTTGTTTGGCCAGACATCGAGCATCTTTTTCCCAACGGTATTCACATGTAGCACTTAATTGGGAAGGATGTTCTATGGACAGCAGGAAAAATATTCTAGTAGTACCCAATGGAGGAAAGTACATTATCAATACAGAGTCAAATAACCTTATAGTTGCCCTGCACCTTTCCCTTCCTCTAGCTTAGAGCCAAAGACAGGCAAATCAGGCAATCTGGTCACTTTTGGGAGCAGAGGAAAGCCAGTGTGCCTCCACTTCCCATTTCCAGCTTAGAGCTGGTGACAGGAGCCAGAGCCATGTCTGTTTACTCTGCCTCTGTGGCATTCTGAGCTGTACACACACGCCTCCCTCCCTCCTGCATTCTGGACACAGGGAGAACCTGTGAGGGGAGGCAGAAGTGTGTCTGCTTATGTCTTCGCCTACCAGCCTGTGTGTCTCCACTGTCCCTCTTCAATTTAGAGCTGAAGGAGGGGTGGGGAAGTAGGTTTTGTTTGGCTCTGTTTGCACCTGGCAAACAGAGTATTTTATATATGGAGTGAGGACCATGTTTGAGAAGAAATCATCAGGCTTCACAGAATATATGGAAATCGCAAAAATTACAATGAGAGTCAGACAGTAGGGGGAAGAAACATTTAGAAACGAATGGGGAAAATTTATGGACTATCTGGACAAGGTGTGTAAGACCTAAAGAATGACATATAACTCTTGGCGTTGATTATTACTATTGAAAAAATGCATATATAAGAAATAAGGAAAGATTTAAGCTTGGAAATAGGAGTATAAGAATAAGTTGAAATCCGACAAGAGAATTTTTATTTTTCATTTTTTATCTTTATTGTTTAAATTGGAGTAAGAAGAACTGATGTGCGATATATTGATTTATGAGCTAGAGAAGACATAAGAAGGAAGAAGGGAAGGGACTCAAATCTTTAAATGTAAATGATAAGAGTGATATAACTTTTTGGATATTTAAATCTAGGTTATACTTGTTTCTACATTATTTTTATTATTTTAATTGTTTGTTAAAATGCAATGGAAAAAACCAATAAAAATTATTTACAAAAAAAAGAGAAGAAATCATCAGGCTCACTGAGGAATGGCTAAGCAGTCTCCAGGGATACCATGGCAAGTGAGATTAAAAACTTGTGTGAATAAAATGGAATTGAGCTTGGTCTAAGACCAGACCATGTCATTGCCGAGGAGGCAGGTTTAGTCGTTGTCTGAGGACTAT
Source organism: Lacerta agilis (assembly GCF_009819535.1). Taxonomy (NCBI): domain Eukaryota; kingdom Metazoa; phylum Chordata; class Lepidosauria; order Squamata; family Lacertidae; genus Lacerta; species Lacerta agilis. The sequence continues at coordinate 26,909,819 of NC_046313.1, read as the reverse complement.
TCCTGCCTCCGGGTCTGGTCCTGACCGGACGGATACTGGATTCAGCAAGGGATACCCACATGACCTGAAGATGCTGCTGTGCAATGCCAGGTCAATGTTGAATAAAACCACTGCCATCCACGACTTGATTGTGGATGGTGGACTTGACCTGGCATGTGTAACAGAGACTTGGTTGGATGAAGCGGATGGGCCTGTCCTTGCCGCTGCTTGTCCACCAGGTTTCTCTTACGCACAGCAACCCAGGCCATCTGGGCGGGGAGGGGGGGTTGCAGTGATTTTTAGGAAGTCATTAGTTTGCACCAGGCGTCCTATTGGGAAGACCCAGTTCTCTGAGTGCATGTTCTGGAAGTTGGGCAATAGGGGCAGTACAGGATTCCTTTTGGTGTACCGACCTCCCCGCTGCACCAAGGATTCCCTGCCCGAGCTGCTTCAGGTCGTGGCGGATGTTCTCCTGGAGTCACCTAGTTTGGTCGTCCTAGGGGATTTTAACATCCATGCCGACACGACCTTACAAGGGGCCGCTCGGGACTTCGTGGAAAGCATGGCCTCCATGGGGCTGTCCCTGAATAAGTCTGGTCCAACTCATAGCCGAGGACATGCCTTAGACCTGGTATTCACCTCTATGGATGTTGGTGATCTGACATTAAAAAAAAGTGAAACTAAAGAAGTGCCATGGTCAGATCACTTCCTGGTACAACTGGACTTCTCCGCAACCCTTCCCCTCTGCAGGGAGGTGGGACCAATTCAGATGGTCCGCCCCCGCCACTTAATGGATCCAAATGGTTTCCAGAGAGTGGTAGGGGATACTTTATCCCATGTTGATGGCCTTTCAGCCGATTCCCTGGTGGCCCGCTGGAATGTGGAGCTAACCAGGGCTATTGACTGTTTGGCTCCGAAGCGCCCTCTCCGGTTGCATGGAGCCCGGACAGCCCCGTGGTTTTCCCCGGAGCTGAGGGCGATGAAACAATCGTTGAGACGGCTAGAGCGCCGGTGGCAGAAAACCCATTCTGAATCCGACCGAACACAGGTTAGAGCTCAACGTCGAGCCTACCAAGTGGCGATAGCGACGGCGAAGAAGACTTTCTTCACCGCCTCTATTACATCTGCGGAAAATAGCAGCAGGAGACTCTTTCAGGTGGTTCGGAATCTATCGGAGCCACCTTCGTCATCGGGGCCTGGTAGGGACCCCAAGATCTCCTGCAATGCGTTTGCAAAGTTTTTTGCAGATAAAATCGCTCAGATTCGGAAAGAGATAGACTCCACCGTGGGAGCAGGGCCAGGGCGGGAGAGTGCCAGAGTCCTGTCTAGTCCAGTTGCGTGGGATCAATTTCAGTCTGTTACCTCCGAGGATGTGGACAGGCTGCTTGGACGAGTGAAACCAACCACCTGTCTCCTTGATCCTTGCCCATCCTGGCTTATAAAAGCTAGCCGGGAGGGGCTGGGCGATGGGCTGCGCGGGGTGGTGAATGCTTCCCTCTGTGAGGGAGCCTTCCCAGCCCCGCTGAAAGAGGCGGTCATTAAACCGCTTCTTAAAAAAACATCTTTAGACCCGGCCAATATGGCCAACTATCGCCCAGTCTCAAATCTACCATTCTTGGGCAAGGTGATTGAGAGGGTGGTTGCTGAACAACTCCAGGCACGCCTGGAAGAAGCGGACCATTTGGATCCCTTCCAATCGGGATTCAGGCCTCACCATGGGACTGAAACCGCCTTGGTCGCGCTGGTCGATGATCTCCGGCGGGCTAGGGACAAAGGTGAGAGCTGTTTCCTAGTTCTGCTGGATCTCTCAGCGGCCTTTGACACCATCGACCATAACATCCTTCTAGACCGGCTAGAGGGGTTGGGAGCTGGAGGCACTGTTATACAGTGGTTCCGCTCCTTCCTCCTGGGCCGTGTTCAGAAAGTGGTGGTGGGGGATGAGTGTTCAGACCCCTGGGCTCTCACTTGTGGGGTGCCTCAGGGTCCTGTCCTCTCCCCCATGCTTTTTAATATCTATATGAAGCCGCTGGGAGAGATCATCAGGGGGTTTGGGCTGGGTGTTCATCAGTATGCGGATGATACCCAGCTCTACCTCTCTTTCAAATCAGAACCAGTGAAGGCCGTGAAGGTCCTGTGTGAGTGCCTGGAGGCGGTTGGAGGATGGATGGCGGCTAACAGATTGAGGTTGAATCCTGACAAGACAGAAGTACTGTTCTTGGGGGACAGGAGGAGGGCAGGTGTGGAGGATTCCCTGGTCCTGAATGGGGTAACTGTGCCCCTGAAGGACCAGGTGCGCAGCCTGGGAGTCATTTTGGACTCACAGCTGTCCATGGAAGCGCAGGTTAATTCTGTATCCAGGGCAGCTGTCTACCAGCTCCACCTGGTACGCAGGCTGAGACCCTACCTGCCCGCGGACTGTCTCACCAAAGTGGTGCATGCTCTGGTTATCTCCCGCTTGGACTACTGCAATGCGCTCTATGTGGGGCTGCCTTTGAAGGTGACCCGGAAACTGCAATTAATCCAAAATGCGGCAGCTAGACTGGTGACTGGGAGTGGCCGCCGAGACCACATAACACCGGTCCTGAGAGATCTGCATTGGCTCCCAGTACGTTTCCGAGCACAATTCAAAGTGTTGGTGCTGACCTTTAAAGCCCTAAACGGCCTCGGTCCTGTATACCTGAAGGAGCGTCTCCACCCCCATCATTCAGCCCGGACACTGAGATCCAGCGCCGAGGGCCTTCTGTCTGTTCCCTCACTGCGAGAAGCAAAACTACAGGGAACCAGGCAGAGGGCCTTCTCGGTAGTGGCGCCCGCCCTGTGGAACGCCCTCCCATCACAGGTCAGGGAAATAAACAACTACCTGACATTCAGAAAAAACCTGAAGGCAGCCCTTTTTAGGGAAGTTTTTAATGTTTGATATTGTTGTATTTGGTTTCTGTTGGAAGCCGCCCAGAGTGGCTGGGGAAATCCAGCCAGATGGGCGGGGTACAAATAATAAATATTATTATTATTATTATTACTTGACATTGTGAAAAAGGAGTATCACTTAAAAAAATTGGTTTATTGCTCTGTATAGGTTATATGTTTTATTTTATTTATTATATTTGTTACTCCCTTTATCTTGCCCAGCACAACCCAAAGTGACTTAACAACCAAACAAATAGACAGTAAACCCCACATACAGTGGTACCTTGGGTTAAGAACTTAATTTGTTCAGGAGGTCCATTCTTAACCTGAAACTGTTCTTAACCTGAGGTACCACTTTAGCTAATGGGGCCTCCCACTGCTGCTGCGCCGCCGCCGCCGCCACAACATTATTTCTGTTCTCATCCTGAGGTAAATTTCTTAACCCGAGGTACTATTTCTGGGTTAGCAGAGTCTGTAACCTGAAGCGTCTGTAACCTGAAGCGTCTGTAACCTGAGGTACCACTGTAGATACATTAAAACCAAGAAGAAAGAGAAATACATTAAAACATCCCACTCACTTTGAAAAGGCCACAGATAGTTAAAGGCCAAAGGCCTGGTTATAGAAGAAAGCATCTGCCCAGCACCTAAAGATATGTAATGGAAGGTATCAGGTGACCCTCCCTGAGGGAGAGCATCTGAGAAATGGGGAGCAACCATAGAAAAGGTCTGTTCTCATGTTGCCAGCCTCCAGGCCACTCGTGGAGGGGTTTGTGGTTTTTTATGATTTGGTTTGTTTTCACTGACAGTTTTTGTAAGTAGAGGAAAGTATTGATTTCTTCCAGATTGTTACAATTCTTTTGTGTGTGGTGGTTTATTTATTTATTTTAAAAAATATGTATAATAATAATTTAATAATTTAATAATAATAATTTATTATTTATACCCCGCCCATATAACCATTATATCTAACCAAACTGTTTCAAAACTTAAAAGGGACCTTCAATGTAGTTACTAAGTATGTACTGGTTTATAGCAGAAGAATGAAAACTGTTTATTTGCTTGTTTTTAATATCTGACCAATCTCACAGGAGGAAGTGGGGACTTCCTGAGCCAACTTACTGATGATGCCAAGGCATTAATGAAGATCACTGAGTCCGTACATAAAAAAATTTATGGCAATCTCATGACAGGCCGGATCTTAATTAGACATTTGGAATTAATTATAAAGTGCAAGGAACGATTTGTGTTCATTTGGGAATTAAGTAAGTGAGTTTTTTTTATCCCTTCACGTGTAAAATATAAATAAATCAATATGGTTTTTTTAAGATATCGCATATGTTTTTTATGTTGTCTTAATGGCTTGCATCAGAATATCAGAAATAGTGAATCCAAGTGAGAGACAAAGGCAGAAAATGAGAGAGGATTTCATGAGCATTTAGCCAGGGGTGCTCAATTAAGGTAGGCAGAACACCCCTTAGCTTCAATTGGGCTCACATTTACTTTCACCTCTCTCTTCCGAGGCAGGACGCTTGGAAAGTTCAGATCCACCTGGCTTACAGCTAGCTGGACCTCCATACCAGAAGGGTTTACTTCTGCTGTTGAGCATGAAAGTGCCTCTTTTCCATTCTGAAGAGCAGAAAAAGAGAAGAGCAGTCATGCTGCCCCTACTATTTATTATTATTATTATTATTATTATTATTATTATTATTATTATTATTATTATTATATAAATAAGTTATTAAATTTTCATACTGCCCTGAGGGTCACAGGGCAGTTTACAATACATAACATAGTAACAAATGAAAACATTACCACCCCACAGTTATTATTGCTACCATCCTTGCTTAGTAGTGTAGCTTTTCTTCTCTTGTTTGGCATAGAGGAGAAGCATCCTCCAATTTATGCTAACCAAGAGAAGGGAAGCCTTCTAAGGCACTGATCTGACCTGTTGTCAACCTGGCACCTTCTAAACAGCCAAACCTTTTTAACCTTCCTGCCCCAACCGCAGAAGTTTCCCCGCAGAAGCTTTGGGTGTGGGATGTGCAGGCAGATCACTTCATCTTTCCTCAACTAGTGTTTCCCATTATGTATGTCATAGAGCAGAAATACCCTCTTCCTTGGTATCTAGCCTAGTGATGGGTTGTGCTGACATGCTCCCCTCTTATGCCAACATCCAGTGTATGCTCACTATACAGTTGTGATTGTGGTTCCCTCCAGCACAGAAATGGAGTGCGCTGATTGAGGAGAGATGGAATGTTCTGTTCATCCTCAGATTGAGGAGAGATGGAATGTTCTGTTCATCCTCAGGCACCACACCCATTGCTCTGGCTTATGCTGCCCTACCAGGAAGCTGGTCATTATAAACAGCATCAGATGCCTTAAAATGCTCCATTGGACATCCTCTCATGGGAAGTTTCAGCGCTCAAGGCGAGGGGTGGGAATTCCTTTTTTGGGTCAAGCAGGGATTTGCTTCTGCACCATTAGGAGGGCAGGATTTTGCAGTGCTTATTGTAAATAATAATTCTGATTTCAGTGAATAAATCTCTCTCATCCATGGAGAAACCAAAGCAAATACTGAAACTAGAAGTAGTACTTAAGTTGAGGCTGCAAGAACTAACATCAGTCAAAGAGGAGCAAAAACAGTTGGGATTCTTTTTGAGCATGTTTCGGAAGGTGGAAGACATTGTAAAAGGTAATGGTTTCTAAGATAAATATAATTTTCTTTAGCACATATTTGCTGCTAATGTTGGGAATGAAAATAAGGCAAGAGTAAGTAATAAAAAGGCAGCAGAAGTTTCCAATATATGTGCAAAATTGTTACATCAAATGCCGAGGCCATTCATTTCTGTTACATACTTAGCCAGTACATCTTAAAATCTTGAAATACTTTGAAAGTGTGTGTGCCACAAACACACACATATATACAATAACATCTCAAACATATATAAAAGACATAATACATGCAACCTGGGAAGGCTTCTCCAATCCTCCATTTTGGGTTTTGGGAATCTACTCCTACCAAATAATAAAGAAAAAAGCATAAAATGCAATTAAAGAATTCTGTGTGAGCAGATAATGGAATAACCAGAGGTTTTGTGTTTCCTATTGCTTTGCTGTATCACTTTCAAATTTCTCCAGGGACGAGGAGAGGGTTGAAGAGTACAGCTAATTATGTTGTCCTTCTCATTACCTGAAAAAGTATAGGGTAGTGAAAACAGATTTTTAAATTGCACTCAGTTGAGCATGTTTCAGTGAGCTAGTGGGAGTAATCAGAAAGGGATCAGAGCCAGACAAAAAATAAAATAAATTGGAAATATATATTTAATTCAAAGCATAGAAATGACAAACCCAGGAATATCCAAAATATAAGAACAAAATGTATGAATGAAATACAAGAGAGCAATTTCTAAATGGAAAACCATAGTAAACTCTAAAATAAAGGTAATTAACGAAACAGCTATCCATAAAGCATTTCTGTTACTAAATTCTGAATTACATCCTTCTGAAACTTCAACCTTCCAAACTACCGGTAATTAAAAGTTTACTGGAGTAAAAAGGGTATACTATAGCTATGAATCAAGTAAGTATCCAAGAATCTGGCTTCTGTGGACACAGGGTGAACTGTGTATAGTATCCAGAATGGTCCAAATGAGAAGTTCAGGTAAAAAATATAGGGGAAATGTTTAAAATTGGTATTGTGAAGTGTGAGCTTCACAAGGGAATAAAGAGAAGATAAATAAAAATAGAAATCATTTTAGGGAAAAAGAAAACCTGTAAAAACCAGATCTGTTCAAAACTGTTCACAAGCTTTAAATATCCAGACACCAAAAGCCTGTGTCAGAGCAAATAGCAACTTCAATACATGGAACATGCTGAAAGTAAGAAATCCTATCTCAACTCAAAGATAGACAAAAAGACAAACTGGACTCCAAAAGCCCCAGAACAAACAAAGCTTTATTATAAAAACTTGAGAGCTAAGCAAAAATAAATTTAACAAAGAAAAAGAAGTGAATTCTAGTCACTGATTAAACTATAGCAGGCACATCCAACTCCCAAGAGGCTGCGATCAACTCACAGTTTTAAAAAAATGGGCAGTGATCTACCCAGTTGTTGAGCTTTTTTGAGGGGGGCAAGGGGATTGAAGAGGGTCGAATGATCGACCAGGGTGACTCCGCGATCGACTGGTTGGACATGCAACAACTATAGCATTTGAGTGCAATCTCTTTCTGATTCTTGTATACCTCCAAACTTTCCTTTCATCTGATTCACTCTTTTATCTTGCCCCACCCTTTATTATTAAAATTCAGTTCTGTATTGTGACAGGACAACAGGTGTTTTGTTTTAAATTAATTGTTTCTGGGGAGTGACATATTCTTGTCTCATGAAAAGTTCCTCAGAGCAACGAGTTGTATATCTTCTTCAACATGATCTTAATTCAACTTAAGCTTTGCCGAGCGCTTCTCTGCCTTTATAGTAGACATACAGCATAAACGTCTGTTTAACCATGAGCCAGAGTTTTCTTGACATAAGTTTGCTTCCATTCCATTCTACAGTTTCTAGGGTGATGACTTTCACCATGCACAAAGATTTGCTCCCAAATTGAGCTGTGTAACAGGTAGTTGCAGTGAAACTCACATGATAAAGTGTTGCCTTTTATTGCAAGTTGAATATGAGTTCTGCACTGTTAACATAAAAGCTGGACCCAATGGCTGTGTTTCATCTAGGATATAATTACTGGGTGGAGTTTCTAGGCCAATGATGCTGGAATAGTGCTTAAGTATATATGAGATTAGTTTTACTTCCCCCATCTTTTTCTCAATCACCTGATAAGCAAGTTTGTTGGTTATTGCCCCCTGCACTGAATTTTCTCATGGATACAACACAGCTCCATCCTTAGCTCAGTCCCTGGTTCTTTTATTTGATTGTAGGCAGGAATATATATTCAGCATCTGCAGAAAAGCTAGAGGGTTTTTAAAAAAAATAATTTTCCTGCCCAAACACCCTCTCCAAATCTCCTTCAGTGACTTCTTTTTATTTATATTTAACATATTGTGTTGTCATCCCACACTTCCTTCAAGCAGTTCAGATCAACATAAAAGGCTCTCCTTCTCCCATCCACTTTACCCTTCATTTTATCCTTACAACAACCAAACACTGAAAAGTAGGTAAGGCTGAGAAGTTAGTAGCCGGCCCAAGGTCAGTTACGTGTTTTTGCAACTGAATGAGGATTTGTCTTCTATGCAAGTATTAAAGATGCAGAAGCCTTGTCCTCTTTTACACCTGGACACCCTAATAACTGTCAGGTTCGCGTAGTGGTTGCTCACAAGTAAATACAAAGTCCGTCTTGTCTAAAAGACTATTTTATTGTGCAAAGTTATTTACATGCGGAGCTATCCAAAAACATGACTGCCTAGTCCCTTGAAGAGTCCGGAAGTGCCTTCTTCTGGTTGCGACCCCAACATAGGAATCACTGCATTCTGAGATGCCGCCTTCCCGGTTTTCCCACCCCTCTGCGCAACTCCGGTGACAGAAGTGGCATCTCCCCCTCAGATCTGCTCTGCTGGGCAGTGCTGGGTCTCCGAGCAGCCTCCTGGTGCCTGCCCTCCACCTGGCTGCCTGAGAATAACTCCTCCTCCCCAGAGGAGGTGCTGGACAGAAGTGGCTTAGGCTGCCGGTACCCACCAGGACCCCACCTAGCAGCGGAGGGCAGTTCCCTGACAGTAACACCACAGAATATATGGAATTTGCTTGTGTAATATTTCTGGCTTTAATTAAGGAAAGGAATGGGAAATAAACTTTGTGTTTTTCTAGTGAAGCATTCCTCCAGTTTAAATTAATAGTTGACTAGTGAAACTAGTAGTGATGTATGGAAGTGAGAACTGGACCATAAAGAAGGCTGATCGCTGAAGAATTGATGCTTTTGAATTATGGTGCTGGAGGAGACTCTTGAGAGTCCCATGGACTGCAAGAAGATCAAACCTATCCATTCCTAAGGAAATCAGCCCTGAGTGCTCAGCTGAGGCTCCAGTACTTTGGCCACCTCATGAGAAGAGAAGACTCCCTAGAAAAGATGCTGGTGCTGGGAAAGATGGAGGGCACAAGGAGAAGGGGACGACAAAGGATGAGATGGTTGGACAGTGTTCTCGAAGCTACTAACATGAGTTTGGCCAAACTGCGGGAGGCAGTGAAAGACAGGCGTGCCTGGCGTGTTCTGGTGCATGGGGTCACAAAGAGTTGGACATGACTGAACGACTGAACAACAACAACAACACTGAAACTAAATATAGGGCAAATCGATTCAAAATAGTTTCTACTGTGTTAATGCTTCACTTGCTATTTAATTTGTTACCTGCTAGGGAGCATTCTCAGGTTTCAAAATGAGCTAGATGGGAGGGCAGTGGAAAATGTTTACTAGTCTTTTAGCAAACTACCAATAAATGTGTTTGATGTTAATATAATTCATTGCCCAGGAAAGGAAAGATGTTAAACTTGGAGTGTTTCTTCAAAGTTTCTCTTTACTTTTCAGTGGATATTGCTGAAATGGAACAGAAGCACAGTGAAAACCTGGCCCCAAAAGCATTGCATGATGTTGTGAATGTGAGGCATTCAGTTTCGCAGAGTGATAATGAAATAGAGACACATTACCACCTGAGTCCAGACCAAAAGAAGATGACTGAAACTGTGAATAAATTTAAAGAAAGCAACATATTCCAGTACTGCTGGGAGTGGGCAGCCAAAAAGCTGGCAAGCAGTACTGAGGATTTGAGCAAAGAGGAGAGCATTGCCATTTTGAATCCTGAATCTTTATTTGAATCTTGTTACAATGAATTCTCCAGACTTTATGAATGCCTGAAATCTGAAGAGCTCACATTCGCTGAAGTGGACCTTCTCTTCAAGAATTTTACGAACCATTATGATGGACTGAAAAAGGATTTTCAGATTATATGCCTTCTTCAGCCTCAAGACAATGGGAAATGGGTAGAGCAACGAGTTAAGCAGATCCAGCAGTATCATAAATTACATTTGGCTTTGGGCTGTGTTAAAGTTATTGACAAGGTCAGGGAAGGTTTAAACCTCTCTGGTGACTTCAACGACCTGCAACTATTACTGAAATTTGTAAGTATATCTCTTTAAAACCCACCATCCAAAAGGCTGCCATGAAGGCTGGGTGTTCAGGCGCAAACAAGAATATGCCTTCTGCACCTTAAATTGTTGTGTAGAAAGGGGAATTTCAGTATGAAAAACTATCCCTGTTGAAATTCCTTCTTTTACACAACTATGAAAAATGGGACGGGGAGCCTCGACATGGCACACCTCTTTCCCAGACCCTACTCTGCACTCTTCTCAAGTGCTTTGGCTGGAATGTGTCTTGAACTGTGATTATGTCTCGCTTGTCTGGAGGGAGGTTTGTGTGTGTTTAAACCTACAGTAGGGGAAAAAACAATAACCCCATCCTTTGTTCTACCCATTTTATTCTTTTGCTGGCCTTGCAAACCACTGGCATGAGACACCCAGGAAGATGTCTTTGAGGCAGTGCCACCCTTGGACTATCCCTTTATTTCAAGAAAATCAGTTCTCTCTTGCATCTGGCTATTCTACAGTGAATTCAGAATTCACCTGTGTCTCTAAAGAGCTTCTAAAATTGCAGTGGTGCACTTCTTGGTAGAGCTGGGCCAAACCTTCAATGGTCTTTCCCACCCAATGGGTTGAGTAGGTAAACTGAATGTACTCTTGAAGAAGGTGGAATGGGTGTGAAGTTCATAGTGTGTTTTCCTGTGTTTTGTGATGGATAGGCATTATTATCACAGGCTCAGTTTGTATGGTAAGGTATAGGTTTCTTAAGCACTTCAGATGTTTTGAGTTCTTTGATCATTATTATTTAGACTAGATATGATTGCTACCCTGCAAATCTGAATATAATACAGATGTAATTCTTTTGGAATTTATTATTCATCATAGAAGCTGTCAGCTGTACAATAGACTTAGACTCTTGAAATTGTTTTCCAAGCATATAGCTGTGTGATTCACCAACAGTTTTCACTTGCATTAAAGTAAATATGCCCATAAGTCACTAGCCAATCTTACTGTGTGAACATGTAAACATAGGAGAATGCCTGATGGATTAGGCAAGGATCATAATGCAAACCTCCCACTCCCTCAGATCTATGTGTCAGATGTATGCTAATGCATACAATAATACTAATATGTCAGAGGCATGACAGATGTTATAGCCTGTGAAAGCAAGAGATAAGTGGACTGTCAGATTGTCAGTGGTTGCTCATGAGTAATCAGCCAGAAGCCGAACTTCTAACAACTAAGTTCTTTGTGCAAATATTTACAGTGGAGCTCAAATAAAAACGTCCATCTCATCCCTCAGCAGAGTCTGGGAATGAACGTTTCCGGTTCTTGGTCCAGCACAGAAGGCACGGGATTCTAAACCCCCGCCTCCCCCTTCCACGTCCTTCCTCCCTTCGCAATCGGAGCGCGGGAAAAGGTCCCTGTTCCCCACTTCCTGCTTGGTGTTGAGGCTCTGTGATCCTGACACAGCCCCTGTCCCGACTCCCTGCTTCCATCTCCCCCTCCCCACTGGAGGAGTGGTCTCCTCCTCCAGAGGAGGAGGATGACGAACTGCGGAGAGGGGGAGGTGGGTCCCTGTACTGCAACGGATCTGGGAAAGCTACCTGTCGGGGTGAGGGGGGTTTCCTGACATGGACAGATGCAAATGCTTGTTTATGATGGCCATTTGTAAATTCATGTGGTTAGTGAAACAAACTATTCTACAGCCAGGGCAGGTTCACACCATACATTTAAAGCAGGTACAAGCACATCTAAAGCATACAAACAGAGAGAGAGAGAGAGAGAGAGAGAGAGAGAGAGAGAGAGAGTATCCAGTTTTCATAGCACAGTTGTTGTTGTTGTTCAGTCGTTCAGTCGTGTCCGACTCTTCGTGACCCCATGGACCAGAGCACGCCAGGCACGCCTATCCTTCACTGCCTCTCGCAGTTTGGCCAAACTCATGTTAGTAGCTTCAAGAACACTGTCCAACCATCTCATTCTCTGTCGTCCCCTTCTCCTTGTGCCCTCCATCTTTCCCAACATCAGGGTCTTTTCTAGGGAGTCTTCTCTTCTCATGAGGTGGCCAAAGTACTGGAGCCTCAACTTCAGGATCTGTCCTTCTAGTGAGCATTCAGGGCTGATTTCTTTGAGAATGGATAGGTTTGATCTTCTTGCAGTCCATGGGACTCTCAAGAGTCTCCTCCCATAGCACAGTAGAAGAAGGAATATCAATAAATGTTAGCGTGCAGTTTTTATTGGGAGCAGGACTTACTTATGGGTAGTTCATGTTTGTTTGTTTGTTTAGCAATGCAGCTGCTGTGTAAAGAAGCACATAATCCTTTCCCCACATGCCATTTTCCCCACAAAAAAGTACCAATATATTTTTCCTATGGGATGAAAACAGTTGGCCGGGTTATTTTTCCCAGAAAGGTGGCACAGTAGGAAAAGGTTAGGAACTCCATTGCATGCACAGATGCACACACATTCTGCCAGTTATCTGCCACAGATTGTGGACATGGTGGCTACATGGCATAAAAAATTGCAGAATGACATATGTGTAATTATGTCATTGTTTATTCATATAATTTGCTTTTCAGGAAGATGAACTCCAGTCTTTTGAGAGAGAAAAGCTGTCCTCCATAAGCACTTCATTGATACATGCTATGAAAGTGCTGCAAGACATCACTGAACCACGTCGTAGGTGCCTTGAAGAGCTTGCATGGAGGAGGGAGTTTGTCAGCTGGGTCAAACAGGTTCTACAAGGTAAAACAGATACATATCTGTTCTTTTTTTGCTGAAGGTCATAAAAAACCTGGGAGTGATATCTATCTGTCTGTCTGTCTGTATATTTTAACTGTGCATCTAGTTCAGCCCTGAAAGTGTGTTGTTTGTTTCCCCTAGATATAAATGAGCTAAAGGTATTTGTGGACCTGGCCTCGATCTCTGCAGGAGAAAATGACATGGATGTGGATCGTGTGGCCTGTTTCCATGATGCTGTGCTTGGCTACTCTTCTCTGCTGTATGAACTGAAACAGGAGTCAGGATTTAAGGAATTTCTGGTGTGTTTGGAAAAACTGTGGAAAGCCCTGGAAAGTGATCCTAAACTCCCTGAAAAACTGGTAATTTGTTTAGCACTACCTTAGCTTGTACCTGCTCTTAGGTGCTGCGTGTCTGATAGAGAGGTTAACTTTGCTTCCTGGCTGATGTGAATTTCTAATGATGTACTACTATGTTGTATAAAATTATTGGCTCAAGTGAAGAGAGATTAAAGTTGCAGCTACTGGGCATATCTGGCTTTTAACTACTTATGTCTAAAGGCTACCCAGGAGTGAGTGCTTCCTTCTGTCACGTGCAGCACAACTCATACACAATTTATGGAAGCAACAGCATGTTACATGTATTTAATGAAATATTTTGTACAAGGCAAGCTGTATTATACTCAGACAATGGAACTTCCTATTTAAATTTAAGTTAGGGATTAACTGCACTGCTTTGTGATGGCTCCATCCCCATGAAGCCTTCAGTGTGCAGTGTTTGAGTTTATCCCTGTGCTGTTTAACTTCTACATGAAATTGCTGAGTGGGGTCACCTAGAGTTTTGAAGTGTGTTGCCAGCAATATGCTGATGATATGCAGCTCTGTTATCTCATTTACCTTTGCAAGAGTAGCAGCAGATGTGCTAGACTGAAGTCTTGCCTTGGTAATGGACTGGATGAGAGCCAGTAAACTGGTACTTAATCCAGATAAGGTGCTGTTAGTTAGTGATTGCCTAGAATGGAAGTGTGGGGTTTGTCCGCCTCTGTATGAGGTTACACTCCCTTTGAAGGAACAGGTGTGTAACTTTACAGTACTTCTGGATCCCTTCTTATCATGAGGCTGAAGTGGCCTTGGTGGTGCAATGCAGCTTTGGATGGTGGTCCAGCAATGCCCCTTTCAGACAGGGTTAGCCTGTCTTCTGATGTTTATTCTATGCTAACATTCACTTAGATTACTGCAATGCATTATATGTTTTGTAAGTAGCATTGAGCCATTTCTGTGGGGGAAAAGCAACTAGAAATATAATTAATTATAAATATTTTTCTCCAGTTTTGTCATATTGCCTAGTTTCACTCTGTGTGTTGAACTGGAATAACAGTGTGGCAGTAGTGAGACAAATCTAGTGTATTTATTCTCCTTACATACACAGTGTGATTCTGCAAGATACCTGAAGTGGTTGAAAGACATAAAAGAGACTCATGGCTCTGTGGAGCAGTCATCTTTATCACTGGCAACAACAATCAATAGCAACGGAATCTACCAAATTAGGGCACCAGAGGAAGGCCAGAAGGTGAGACATTGCTTGAAAGGGTATGGCGCATGCTGTTTTCAGTTTTTGTAGCCCTACTGCTCATATTTTTCTTGCTATCTACTTAATATCAAACAAACAACCAGCTGTAAATTGAAAGAGCTAGCAAAGGATAGTATTCATATAAAAAAGTGAGTGCTGGTATTCCAAACAATATTAATATTGACATGTTCCTTTCTGTTTGAGAGGGAAGGGGGAACAGGACTTCTCAAGTAGCAGTGCTGGTTTTATGTTCATTCAATAACTTTATTTATTTATTTTACCCAACCCACCTGACTGGGTTGCCCTTGCCACCTTGGGTGGCTTCAAAAATTATATATACATAAAGGGGGGGACACACACCAAACATTAAAAGCTTCTTGAAACAGGACTGCCCTCAGATTCTACAAAAAAATTATATAGTTGTTTAACTCTTTGATATCTGTTGGGTGTTCAGTATAGTGTAATGGGAACCGTTCTGTCAGCTTAAGCAATTCATCTTGCCAGATGAAACATCCCCCCCTTCTTCCAGCATGCTGTTCTGGGAGTTATCTCATCCCCTCTAGCCAGTTGGGGGACCACGGGGTATGTAAACTCCTGCTGGCCCCAGATTTTCAATTCTAGTTGTGGATATTTTTGGGATACAGTAATTTTGGTGGGGATTGAAGAGAGTGCAACAGAGAGGGCATTTACAGGGTGTTTAGAGGAAGAAGCTTTGTGAGCTAAATTATAAAAATCATTGTGGTGATAGAATTTTAGTGATGTATTTTGGATATTATAGTATTAAGCAGTGGTTAAGATTTGTAAATACAGAAATTGGAAACGAAAATTAGAAAATCATAAGGAAGGTTTGAAGGAAGTCATGGCCCTAAAAAGCCAAAATGTATAAGATAAGAGGAGAAAATGTAATGAAAATTATTGTTGTATTATTGTAAAATGAATAAAAATGATTTGGCAAAAAAAGGGTGTTTAGAGGGTGCTCCCCACTTTACGTGATTTCACTTATGTCACAGTGGCCAAGAAAGGATCTGCCATGTAATTAGGGGGATGCCAGTAATCAACTAACCACTGCAGCCTCCTTCCAGTATTTACATGTAATAGCAAATAATGGCTGCGTTCTAATGCTGCCATTTGCTTTATCATTGTTTCCAAGGAACTTGGAGCTTCCCATCGTAATAGTTTCTGGGTGTAGCTGATGCTTCTGTTTACTGCTGCCATTCGGTTGCCCTAGTTAGGCATAGCTAGGGACGAACGGAGCCGCTTGGCTGCCCAGAGCGGCAAATGTAGAGGCACCCCCCTGGGGGCGGGGCGTCACTCCGCAGCGTGCCTGCGTTGTAACGTCAGGACGAATTGCGGATGTGCAGGATGCTGCACATGCACAGTTCATCTGTGCTGGCGCTGCTGCTCCCATGGCAACCTTACGAGCCACCGAGTGAGCAGCAACTTGTAAGGCTACTGTGCACAAACAGCACTCAGCCAGCGTGTGCTTTTCTTCTCCTCCTGCCCTTCCTGCTGGTCCCTGGTTGGGTGGAGCCGTGGGGGTGAGGGGTGGGCCAGCGAGGGGCATCATGCCTCGCTGGCCCGCCCCTCGCCCCCACGGCTCCACCCAACCAGGGACCAGCAGGAAGGGCAGGAGGAGAAGAAAAGCGCGCGCCGGCAGAGCACCAGGCAACCGTGCTTCACCGCACCGAACAAGGTTTTCCCGGGCGGCGGAGCTTGGCCGGTCGCGGGCGCGGGGCCCCGAGTGTCACCCCTTCCAGGGTAGAACCCGGGGCAGCCCACCCCCAATGCCCCATCCCTGGGCATAGCCAGAGGGGCTTTCCTTGTATAAGGAAGTAAATCAAAGAGCAGATTTATTTGGAGTCATTATCATTTGTTGGAAGGTTTCTCTGGACACCGTCCTGTGCCTGACCATCTCAGAAAGCCACGGTGGCCAAGAAGAGATACGGCAATACTCCCTGGAAGAGCTCCAAGAACTGATGAATAAGCTGATGCTGATGTCAGGAAAGATAGAACAAAGTACAGAAGTGGATAAGTTTTCTGAGGTCCGTGTTCCATCACAATTTCCTATGTGTATCTTGAGAGGGGTGTGGTGGGAAGGACGGAGTGATAGTATTTCGGTTCCAGCCACACCACATTTGTAGACTGCATATTGAGAAATTAAAAGGAAATAATGTGCTCAAGTGTTCCCAAAATGTAATTTGAAGCTATTATGGTGCTTTGTTTTCTGATTGATAGTGGTATAGTTTTATTTTTTTAAAAAAAGAATTTATTGGCATTTTTATAACAAAACATACACCCACACCCACACCTACAATTATACAATAATAAAACAAATACAATTATAGAACAAATACAAACATTGCCAGGATTCTTCTTCTTGTTTACATGCATAAAAAAAAAATTCTATTTCCAAATCTTGACGGTTGACTTCCCCTGCCTTTTCACCTTCGGTTTTATATCCATAATCTACTTTTTTAACAACTTCCCTCTAAAGATTACACTCAGTTAAAAAGAAAACACTTATCTTAATCATCTTAGTCTACATTGACTAATAATACACCATAATAAATCATAGCAAATTATTCTTATCAAATCTATACTAACGTCTTCAATCCTTTATCCTGCTGCTAATAATATAAAATTTCAAATATCTCCTTTCCTAAAAAAAACCAAATAAAACTAACAATCTTCACCCTCCGATTTCAGAATACCATAACAGACCATTTAAATTTTACATTTAATACTTCACCCTACTCCCCCTCTATCCATTGTCCTTCTCCGTCTAACACCGGAACCAATCTTCCAATTGTCCTCTTTTCCCATATATCCACAGATCCAGGCACAGTTCACAACAGACCTTGCATCGAGCTTCAGGGTACACATCTCCTCTTCTTTCGGCTGCTCCTCTTCTTTGTACCATTCTTCTTCTTTTTGTAGATATCTTAATTCTTTGTCCCTTACTCCCGAGCTCACACCTCGGGGGCTGGATATAACAAATCTTACCGTCCCGGGGCTGCCACCCCCAAAGAACGGATCTTTTTCCTGGAGTCACCCTGTCGTTTCTCTCCATCCTTCAAACATCCCTTTCAGCTCTTTGCCAAGGTTTCCTTCCATAGTGTCAAAAATTTGAAAAGCCTCCTCTGTGGGAAGTAGATTTTTTTTCATCTCCCCACTCAAGACTTTCACTTTCCGATTAAGCAGTTCCAGCGTCAGAACAATGAGCCTTTGTTCATCCGATAGTCCAGAGTTCAAAACAAGTTCAAACACAAAGTCCAGCATATTGAGAGAGGGGGTGGATATCAAATTTCAGTTCCTGTCTCTATGTTCTTCCTTTTATAACAGTTATTTTCCACGGCAGTTCGAACTTTCCATCGCCATTTTTCCTGGAGCCAGAGCGCAAAGACCAAAACTTTAAACGGAGATATTTTCCGCAAACTTTCTCCCCGAAGGGAGATTTTAACAGCCTCATTTCTCAAAGTTCGAATACTTTGTAGCCAATTTTGTAGCAGCAGTCACTTAAACTGGTTAATTTCTTTCCCCCGAAGGGAGGGAGGCAGGCTTCCTTTCCACTTCCCCCCGGATCGTCCGAAAAGCATAAAATCTAATCCAATCGAATACTCACGACCACTGGGTTTCTTTAATTCCAAAAATCACAGGTAGAACTTTGACGCTCGTCGCGGGGGTGACCGCCGCATTTACATCCCGGTTGGGGCATGTCCCCTATAGCCCGGCTCCGTTGTCCCTTCACCCCCACTCCCCCTTTACAGGGGGAGCGAGGGAAGGGTTCGGAGCACTAATGGGCACAGCCGGGGAGCCCAGGGTGCGGGACGCTCTTCCCGCACCCCACCAGAGCCCCGCTTTGCGGTAGCGGGGCTCCAACCCCCGGGACGGACTGGGTCGCCTCGCAGCCGAGGCAACCCACGACCGCTCCGCGATGGCGTCACCGCCGGAAGTCGATAGTGGTATAGTTTTATTATCATGATATCCTTTTCACTGACAATCTTAATGTTCTTACTCACAACACTTGCATCATATTCCCCATTGTGTTTGCTTAATCTGCCCCCAGGTATTTTCCAGTGTCCGGAGGCTTGCACTGTGTTTCATCGACCTTTATTCTGCTGGAAACATGCTTTTCCGCTCTTGGGTCGCTGGTGTATATTGTTCACCCAACCATGAATTCTGCCTTAGCATGGACTTCAATTTAAATTCTAATTCTGTCCTTATTGGAAATGGAGACATCACAGAAGTTCTGCCAGTCATTTGCCGAAAGATGGAGAGTTTCCTGGAAAAGTGGAACCAGTTTATGTCGGAGAAGCGATCCCAGTACTATTATTTGAATTACTATATGGCAGAACAGCTTGTATACTTGTGCAAGGAGCTTGGCTCAGAGTGCCCCAGCGAGGCTGCCTTAACGATGCTGTCATTTATAAAGTGCAACTGCAGCAAGCAAGATATCCAGGTCATCTCCAACCAAGTAGTATCTAAAAAAGCAAAGAGGAATTTTGCCGATTTATTTGGGCTGGTGGCAAGAGGGGAACAGTTGGCTGTACAACTGGAATACATCTGGGAGTCCTACCTGGGAAGTATGGGCTCATTCCTTTACAACTGCCTGGACATTGAAACCCTTGGCATTTACTTGGCCACCCTGGCAGATCTGGAGAAGAGGAGTGTTATGCGAAAATTGCCACAAGTTCTTCATGCTGGCAGGCCTAACCTCATTCTCTGTCCTCGCTCTGAGGTGTTGGCTTCAGCATTGGCCATCTACATGAACAGTCCAGGGGAGATGCTACCCTCTTACGATGAAGTCCTGCTCTGCTCACCACAAACCAGCTATGAGCAAGTGGCACTGTTTTTGAGGCGGTGCCTCACTCCAGGCTGTAAGGGGAAGAAGATTTACACCTTGCTTTTTGCAGATGAGTTGAGCTATGATGTTGGCTACAGGTCTGAGGAACTTTTCCAGAGTCTTCACTTTAAGCATCAGGATGATTATAGGCTAGTGATTCTCTGCAACTGTGAGAGAGAGCACTGCTATGTCCCTTCTGTCTTCAGCAAGTTCAAAGTTCACATGATCCCTCAGCAGCCCCTGAAGGACATTCAGGGCTACCTTGGGAATCATTACAAAGCAACACAGCCTCCAAGTTCATCGGCTTCTGTCTTCAAGGACCAAATGTGTGTTGGGATTGTAGTTTCTGAAAGAGCTGGAGCAGGTGAGTGAACTAAGTACATCTAGTTTTCCATCTAAGTTTCAGAATGCTTAGACTAAAACTTGAGGGCATAAAACGTGGTCTGTGGTTTTTCCTTCTATGATGCACTTTCAGCTTGTGACTGGAATAATGAGGGGCAAGGGGCATATTAAACAGCAGGCTCAGTGCTTATCTAAAAGAGTAGTTTTACTTGAACAGTATTTCAGCCTGCTATTTAGTGTTTTTGTCCCAAGCTTAGACATAAATGGTGGAAGGAATAGTACCTCTTTTTACAGAGATTATTCCAAGATGAAAACCAGAGGTTACAGTGCAGGTGGCGGCAGCTGTGACTGGTACATTTTGGGATAGACAGTACAATCTAGCTGAAGACTGTATCCAAGTGTTTATTGCATCAGTTTCTCTCCCTCACCCAGATTCTTCCTACTTGTTGCTCAGCAGAAGCCCAGACTATTGAGTGCTCTCAGTTTCAAACCAATCCATTGTGTGCCTGCTGTGCCCATTAATAACTCAGATACGTTTTTATTATTAACCATAGGAAAATCTCTCTATGTAAAGAGGCTGCAAGAGAAAATGGAAGCAAAACTACATCGCTCTAAAGTGCCATTAAAAACTATTAGGTTGATAGACCCCCATGTGGATGAAGGGAAAGTGCTGAAGTCTCTTCTCCCATTCCTGGACCATCAGTACCAGAAACAGCCTATGATATTTCATTTCGATATCACTTCTTCAGTGAGTATACCATGGTTTTGGCAGAAGTTTGTCTCCTTACCCTACCCCTCAGTTAATAAATTTGGTTTTTATTGGTTGGTTGGTTGTTTTTTTTTAAATAAGCAGCTCAATGAGGAGGAAATTTTCCTTTTCCTTTTTAAAATTATTACATTTCTGTACTTTCCTAGGTTCATTATGGAATTCCAGAATTTCTGTTCAAGCTCTTAGTTTTACAGTACCTGGCAGATATACATGGGAAACTCTGGCTGCGGAAACAGTGTCATTTGTATGTTGTAGAAATTCTTCAAACATCTTCGTCACCAAAAAAACAAACTAGATCTGTAAGTACCTATGGGTATTTAACTACTATGTCCCAAATTGCTAGTACACCACTGAAAAACCCTATTGCAAAGCTCCCATTTTTAATGAGTTTAATGATTTCTAACATAATCATGTATTTATGGAATGTTGATATTAAAATTGTACGTGTGCTAAGATAACTGATTTTTTTTAATTATCCAGGAAAATAGAATGAATGAGAAGCAGTATTAACTTGTCAATTTAAAAGCTGTGGAAAAATTATCAAAACCAATAAGAAATGAATGAATAAATAAGTAGTATGAGTGACCAAGATGTGTGATCTTAGGATAACCTTTCCCTTCTTTCTCTCTCTCTCTTTAAAAAAAAAAGTATTTTCCAGGATTGAAGTACAACTTCATTGATGTGTTCCCCAAAGTAACCTGCAGATCTCCCAAGGAAGTCCTAGAAATGGACATGCAGAGGAATCTGCCCTATGATTGCTCAGACCCAGGTATAGATCAGGAAGTGTTCCGTAGCGAAGCCTTTCAGAGACCCTACCAGTACTTGAGAAGATCTAGCAGAGGAGATTGTCTTGACACTTTCCAGTATGAAGAAGGCTCTGTTGAAGGGACACCAGCAGAGTGCCTGCAGATGCTCCTGATCCATTGTGGAGTGATAGATCCTTCCTGGTCAGAACTGAGAAACTTTGCTTGGTTTTTGAACCTTCAACTGAGAAATTGTGAAACTTCGGTGTTCTGTAATGCTGCTTTTGTCCACGATGCTTTACACGGCTTCAAAAATTTCGTGGTCACATTTATGATTTTAATGGCAAAGGATTTTGCTACACCATCACTAAACATTTCTGATGAAAGCCCTGGGAATCAGTTTTTTGACATGGAAGGAGTCACAGAAGATCTTGCTCCTTTTCGTATTCGGAAGAAGTGGGAGTCAGAACCCCACCCATATATATTTTTCAATGAGGATTCTGAATCTATGACATTCATTGGCTTTCATCTCAAACCTGGTGCTAATGGTGGTATTGATGCCATCAATCCCTTGAATGGGAGTGTCATCAAGAGAAATGTAATGACAGCTCAGCTGTACCAGGAATTGTGCCTTCAGAGAGTTCCTTTCAACATTAATTTTGATGCACTGCCCAGACATGACAAAATTGAGAAACTTTGCATGGTTTTAGGAATACAGTGGCCAATTGATCCTGATGATACGTATGAGCTCACAACAGATAATATGCTAAAGATCCTTGCCATTGAAATGCGATTCAGGTGTGGTATCCCTGTTGTCCTCATGGGAGAAACTGGCTGTGGAAAAACCAGGCTAATAAAATTCCTGTGTGAACTACGTAGGAGTGGTTCCAGTGCCGATAACATGAAGCTTGTCAAGGTCCATGGAGGCACCACAGCAGATGTAATTTATGCCAAAGTCAGGGAAGCAGAAGACATTGCTATTGACAATAAACAACAATACCAGTGTGACACCATCCTGTTTTTTGATGAAGCCAACACCACTGAAGCTGTCAGCAGCATCAAAGAAGTCTTGTGTGATTGCACAGTTGAAGGACAGCCTTTGGTCCACAACTCAGGTTTGCAAATCATAGCTGCATGCAATCCTTATCGCAAGCATACAGGGGAAATGATTCAGCGCTTGGAATCGGCTGGCTTAGGCTACCGTGTCAAAGCAGAGGAGACCAAGGAAAAGCTTGGCTCCATTCCTCTTAGGCAGCTGGTATACCGTGTCCATGCACTCCCTCCTAGCATGATCCCTCTAGTGTGGGATTTTGGACAGTTGAACAACGTTACTGAAAAACTCTATATACAGCAGATTGTGCAAAGGCTTACTAGGTCAATACCAATGTCTGATGCTGAGCTCCAGTTAATAACAGATGTGCTTTTTGCATCTCAGACGTATATGAGGCGAAGGAATGATGAATGCAGCTTTATCAGCCTCAGAGATGTGGAGCGCTGCGTGGAAGTCTTCAAGTGGTTCCACAGCCACAGTGAACTACTAATGAATCATCTGGAGAAGCAAGTTGCAGAGAGGAAGGCAGCTAAAGGTTTTGTCCAGCGAGACCCAGTCATTTGGTCCTTGGTTCTTTCAGTGGGTGTTTGCTACCATGCTTCCCTGGAAAGGAAAAGGGAGTACCGAAGAGTCATCAGCACCATCCTTCCAAAGCCATATGATGATGAAAAGGGAATCCTTGAAGAAATTGGCTTAGTTCAGGATCTCTTCTTGAGTGACCTGCCTCTGAGGGAAACGATCGCCAAGAACTTGGCCCTGAAGGAAAATGTTTTTATGATGGTTATCTGCATTGAACTTAAAATCCCCTTGTTTCTCATCGGCAAGCCTGGCAGTTCCAAATCTCTTGCCAAAACGATTGTGGCTGATGCCATGCAAGGCCAAGCAGCATATACAGAGCTTTATAAAGAACTGAAGCAAATCCATTTGGTGTCCTTTCAGTGCAGCCCACACTCTACCCCTGAGGGAATCATCAACACTTTCAAGCATTGTGCTCGCTTCCAAGAAGGAAAGAACCTAAAGGAGTATGTCTCTGTGGTGGTGTTAGATGAAATTGGCTTGGCTGAAGACTCCCCCAAAATGCCTCTGAAGACCCTTCACCCGCTCTTGGAAGATGGCTGTGTTGATGACGATCCACTCCCTCATAAAAAAGTTGGCTTCATTGGGATATCTAACTGGGCTCTGGATCCAGCTAAGATGAATCGAGGCATCTTTGTATCCCGTGGAGAACCAAACAAGAAGGAACTCATAGGAAGCGCGAAGGGTATCTGCTCTTCAGAACGTGCTGTCCTGCACAAAGTTGACCGTTTCTTTCCCATCTTTGCAAGTGCTTATGAGGAAATTTGCAAGACCCAAGGCAAGGAGTTCTTTGGGTTGCGTGATTATTACAGTCTGATAAAAATGCTGTTTGCTTTAACCAAAAAACTGAAAAGAGAGCCAGCTTCCCGTGAACTAGCAGAGATAGTTCTCCGTAATTTCAGTGGTAAAGAAGGTGTTGAGGCCTTGAACATTTTTATGTCTAGGCTCTCAGAAAAGGGAGATGTCATCCCTGGGGACATTGGTACAATTGATCTAGTTCAGCAGAACATTTACAGTGACTATGAGGATGGTGAATGCCGTTACCTGCTGGTGTTGACGGAAAATTATGCAGCCCTCCAGATCCTGCAGCAGGCTTTTTTCAAAGATACACAGCAGCCAGAAATTATTTTTGGTTCCAGTTTTCCCAAAGATCAGGAATACACCCAGATCTGCAGAAACATCAACCGAGTGAAGATCTGTATGGAGACAGGACAGATGGTCATTCTTCTCAACCTGCAGAATCTGTATGAAAGCCTCTACGATGCCCTCAACCAGTATTATGTTCAACTTGCTGGTCAAAAGTATGTTGACTTGGGCTTGGGGACCCATCGAGTGAAATGCAGAGTGCACCCTGAGTTCCGTTTGATTGTCATTGAGGAGAAAGAGGTTGTCTACAAACATTTCCCCATCCCGTTGATCAACAGGCTTGAAAAGCACTACCTAGACATCAATACTGTGTTGGTCAAGAGGCAAAGAGACACTGTGGAAGAATTGAAGAAATGGGTGGACAGCTTCACAGCAGTTGAAACTGAAAAATACTTAATGGGCCAGCAGAAATATACCCCTTCTGATGTCTTTGTTGGCTACCATCCTGATACCTGTGCCTCAGTTGTCCTGCAGGTGACAGAGAAGCTGAAAAGGGATACTTCCACTCAAGATCTGATGCGAAAAGTACAAGAAGAAGCCAAATTGGTCCTGTTGAACTGTGCAACGCCCGATTCTGTAGTCCGCCTTGGTGATTCACGGCTGGGTTCCTTTCTGGCAGATGACTTGGGCAGGATATACTTTCAGCAGCAACATCACACTTCTCTTGCAGAGTTCCTTCGTGCTTGCCTTGGGACAAAGTCTAGGGGTCGCACAATCTTTACTGAGGTGAGTTGTTCCATAATATTTCTTTGTGGGTTTTTTTAAAGACACATTAAGAATCTGTACTCCTTGGGGATGCCATGAAAACTGTACAGGTGAGGCTGTATTTTGAGGAATACATGAGCATTTTGGCATATGGAAATATTTCCCACATCAAATCTCTTCATCCGTGCCATATTTTCCCTGATGCCAAATGCAGAACCTGCTAAGTCTAAATGTGTGTGATTGAATGGAACACATTTTCCCCATCTCTCCTTTTTATTTATTTTCATTAATTGCATGGCTCTCATGACAGGCACTTACCTTTTTGTAATTTGCAAAGTGCATACAGATAGTGATATAATAATAATAATAATAATAATAATAATAATAATAATAATAATGATGATGATGTACCTAGATCAGGAACTAAAGATTTGCACAGCAAACCACATGCAGTCCTCTTTAGTTGCTTGGTTGCTCATTTTTCCATTCTTGAATGAATTTATGAAAATTCATCAGCATTTTAATGTAACTTTCTCCTTATGAACACATTTTTGCATGCAGTTTTGACAAAAATATACATAGTTTTGGGAGCAATTTCCATAATATAATGGATTTTTGTGTATTATTTTCACTAATATATGCACTTAAATGCACACTTAACCCTGAGATATGCATTTGTGTACATATTTCTTTGCTTGAGAACTGCATTGCAAAATTCAGACAAATGTGATTTTTCACACAAGTCTTTCAGTTCACATACTGTTTTGGAAAGTGCAAATCAGGTAAGTCCACCTTTAAATGTGACCTGAATCATATCCTTCCCCAACCCCTGAAACTCAATTTCTTCTTTCCTGTTAGATTTCTACTTTCTCCAGGCTCCTGACAGCAGCAGATACAGAGACTTTGAAAGCAGAAGTACAAGGCGAGTTGGGCAGCCTCAAAGTTCTGTTCTTGCAACAGTTTGACACAGAATACTCATTTTTGAAAGAGATTCGGTGAGTGTCCAATGTCCTTATAGATATAGCATAGTGTTCAGCTAACTTTTATTCAGAGTATACCTGAATCTAATGGATTTAGCTTAGTCCTGTTTATTCATTTCAGTTGGTATACCCTGAGAAAAACTTGGTTGAATTCTACACGATGGGCTGCATCCAATCCTAATCCTGCTCAGAATAGACACATTCAAGTTAATAGACACCACTAATTTATAACAAAATAAAAAATAAGAAATTCCTTCCAGTAGCACCTTAGAGACCAACTAAGTTTGTTCTTGGTATGAGCTTTCGTGTGCATGCACACTTCTTCAGATACCCCTTCAAGTAGCACCTTAGAGACCAAGTGTGCATGCACACGAAAGCTCATACCAAGAACAAACTTAGTTGGTCTCTAAGGTGCTACTTGAAGGAAATTCTTATTTTTTATTTTGTTTTGACTATGGCAGACCAACATGACTACCTACCTGTAACTATCACTAATTTATGTTCATTAACTTCAGTGGGTTCATTAACTTCAGAGTAGAACTTGGTAGGCTACAACCTTTAATCGCCTGCCGTGCCAGGGGACATCTGTGTCCTCCAAGCTGCAGCCAGTAGCCTTTCCATTGGCTTACACAAATAGCCGCACTAAGAATATTCTCTTCCATAAACCCTAACAATTGAGGCAAGTATGCCCAGTCAATTAGGAACAAACAATATGAATTGTTTTGTCACGCGGATGTTTATTCAGTTTTATTGCTAACTTGTCTTCATTACATTGGACTATAATTACAAGATGACTTCTTTTATGTGTTTTTAATGGCACTGGATTTTACTTCAATTATTTTTTCCTGCTTTCTTGCTAAATAAAAAGCTTTTAAACAACACATACATCCAACCATTTTTCTGCAATCTTTGGGTTTTTCTTCCAGCAATTTTCTAGATGCTACATCTGGAAGTAAAATCCTGATTATTCAGACACACTTTGAAAATGGATCTCTCAGTGCCCAGCTCATTGCTTCAGCCAGGTATGTTGCATGTGCATGCATGGTGCATTTTTCAGAGTTTTAATTAGAGCAGTATTGAGCACAGGGCTAATAGTCATAGGTGACAAATAGTGTAAAGGGTTTTTTTCTTCAGGGTCTAGCATAAGCTCTAAGAAATATAGGGGAATGAAGACTGGGCAGAGGTCATATGAAGATGTCAACCCAATGTGTGGCAGCTGTGAAAAAGACCAGTTCCATGCTAGGGATCATTAGGAAAGGAAGTGAAAGTAAAACTGCCAATATTATAATGTCATTGCGTGGCTATATCCCTCCCTCCCAGGTGAATAAAGACACAAGACACATTGAATCGAATTAAATGGGCGTAAAGGCCACAACTTTATTGGTTACGGATGTTGAGCGGTATTGGCTTAGGCATTGGATCCTAACCACTATATCTGACCCCCAACCCGGGTGTTGGGGGTCCGTGAAGGGTTAACCACCAAGGGCCGAACCCCTGAAGCGTATCAAGGGGAACTGCCCCCGTGATCACCGTTGGGGCGTGGTTTAGGCCCTAACCTCCCTAGGCTTCGGACGGGACCACGCCCCCGGAAACCTTTTACAGGAATACCCTTCCCATGAGGGGCAGGTGATGGCGCTACCTCCCCTTTGAACCTCCATTGATGTTATCCAATGCCTAACCGCCAAAACCAAAGTTGTGACGAATTGCTACGAGGTAGGTGAAAAAACCCTCAATGGGAAAAAGTCCTACCAGGCCCCCCAGCCAAGTGAGGCGACCAACCGGAGTCCATAGCAAGGTCAAAACCTAACCTAAAGGGTGGGTGGGCGGGAGAACCGATGCAGCTGGGAGCAGGAAGAAGAGAGGGGGAAGTATTCCCGCCACCTCTGTTTAAAGGGACTGTTGGCCCCTCCCCTTAGCTGACCGGATTGGTCAGCCATCGGGGAAGGGCATAGGGAATCTACCAACCGCACAGGGGCTGAACCTCAGCCCCTGTACGCATGCTCGGGTCGTGATGTTGATCTATAGTTGATCTAAGGTTCAACTATATTTGGAATACTGTGCACAGTTCTGGCTCTGTTGATCCAAAATTGGAACCTCGGTTTTTTAACGTAATCCATTCCGGAAGTCTGTTCGACTTCCGAAATGTTTGAAAACCGAGGGTCAAAAGGCAGCTGGCAAATCTAATTGAAACAAAACGAGAAACATGCCTTGGAAGCCATTCCAAGGCATGTTCGAAAACAGAAGCAGTCACTTCTGGGTTGTCGGCGTTTGGCTTCCGAAACGTTTGGCAGCCGAGACATTGGACAACTCAGGTTTGACTGTATTGTAAAGTTGAAAAAAGTTCAGCAGATGGCTGAACTTTTCCCCATGAGCAAAAGTTGTAGCATTTCAGACATTTTTTGAAACAGTGAGTAAATGTACATACAATTACGTGTGGCATGGAGAAAATTGATAGAGAACAGCTTTTCTCCCTCTTTCATAATACTACAACTCATGGGTATCCAGTGAAGTCAGTTGTTGGGAAGATTTAGGACAGACAAAAGAATTGGTTCCCACAAGTGGCACTGGTGGCCACTAGTTTGGATGGCTTTGAAAGAGGATTGGACAAATACATGGAGGCTGAGGCTGCCAGTGGCTGGTATTCCTGATGGATACGTAGTACCTCCCCTGTGCAAGGCAATATGCCTTATGAATACCTATTTCTAGAAACCACAGAAGCACAGCTGTTGTGCTCAGTTCCTTCTTGCAGGCTACCTGTAGGCATTTGGTGGGCCACAGCAAGAACAGGATGCTGTACTAGATGGGCCATTGTCCTGATCCAGTAGGCTCTTCTTGTGTTCTTATGGTGTATGTAATATACTTAGTAGGCATCCTAATACTCTATGTTGGATGGAGTGGAAATGTAAGCTTTATGAATACTGAAATAATGATGGGAGATGTTGATTGATTGGTGGGTGGCTTTATGATGGGTATTTAACCCTGCCGCATGAAACTGATGGAAGCCATTTCCTTCCCCTTGCAGATACTCAGTTGTTAACGAAATCAACAAAACAGATCAGGGTGAAACCTCCGTGTTTGTGTTCTTCATCACTAAACTGTCACGAGCTGAAGGAGGAAGTTCCTATGTAGGATTTCAAGGAGGTAGAACTATCTGTGTTCGGAGATTTAGAATAATTAATGGTGTGCATTTTTTGTTATTAATCGCCATCATATAATATGCTAACAGTGGACTTGTGCTGAGTTATGACGGACATCTAGCCTTAATTTCCCAAGGAGCTCAAGGCTTTGGAATGGGCTGGATGACTGCTAGTCAGATGGTGTAAGTCTCAGTCCAAAAGTGACTGAGCGCTGCTGAGAGTACATAATCACACTTGCCATGTGGCGGTGGCAGCTGCAAACAAACCTTACTTCTCTGCCACCATTGCCTTGTTAAACCAGTCAGCAGAGCTCTTCTGGATGATGAACAGTTAACCACTTTGAGGAGTGCTGTAATTGATTTACAAAGCACGTTGTGAATAAAAGGCACCACAGATAGGGCAGGTCCTGTAGAGGTGCACAGAGCAACATCAGATTGAGATTTGTGGGATCCGTTTCAGTTACTGCAGCTTGACAATGTAAAGAGGTCCGGCAACCAAGAAATGCTCTTGTTTTCTGTTGCTAGGGTTGTGGCAGTCTGTGCATATTGATGACCTGAGGAAATCCAAGGATATTACCTCTGATATAACTGCCCTGAGAAATGTCACCATCAGCCAGCTCTTTTCTGCAGAGCCTCCTGAAAGTAAGAATGTGAATAAATGCATGTTGAGAGACAAGTGAGAAAACATCTAGGCATATCTGTATGTCTTGTGTTTTATATATGTATGCAGCATCAAATTTTGACAGAATAATTGGAACTTTCACTGTTGAACCAAGGTCCCACTGGAAAGAGCCTAGACTCTGTTATATATAGTGAATTGTTAGAACTGTCCATTGTACCCTTTAAAGGCCTTAAAACTCTGGGAAACAGATATGGGTGTTACTATATCAGATGGTAAATGCAGCGGTATATGGTTTTCTAAACTATAGAAGTCTATTTTTCATATATTTGGGAATCCTCATTGAAAATTCCATGTTGGTGACATTGTACACTGACACAGTTGTTCTATATGACTTCAAGAGTGACACAGTTTTGCTGGTGGGGATGTGAAGTGCGAGGAACATTATTTCAATTATAGTGAAAAAGTTCTGGCCTAAACTGTATCAGGAAGTATCCACTATCTTAAAGACTACTGTACAAATGACCCCATATCTTTTACTTCTAAATATATGGGATGGTCATACTCAAAACTGCAATCTAAAGAACTGGAAATGTGACTACTGGTGGCAGCTATGATATCCATAGCACAAAAAGAGGAAACCTTTGCAGGGCCTGAAAATTTATTGGTGATATAAAAATGTATGGAACCTGTTTGTTATGTACTGAGCTGAATCCTAGAACAATAGGATCCAGAGTGCAGCAGTCTGATTGGTCTGCAGGAACCACCTAATCCAGCTCCAGGTGGAAGTGAATCAGCGACCTGATTGGCCTGCAAGAGCAGCTAATCAGGCTCCTGGATGAAGTGAATCAGCAACCTGATTGGCCTGCAGGAGCAGTCAATCAGGCTTCAGGAGCCTGGGGACAGATTCATTCACTGGCAACGAGGATGTGATCCTACTGAGCTGACCGCCACACACAGCACTGCAGCACTGCCACCTGCTGCACCGCTGCCTCGCACCATGTATCCAGACGTCAGCTCCAGGACCCAAGGAACTCAGAATGGCAACCAACAGCAGCTTCTCACTGTGTAGGGGCTCCGCTACCGCCGCCTTATGGGGAAGGAAGGTGAAATATACTCGGAGTCAAGTGTGAATTTCATGCTCTTTATTCAGCTCATAGTAGTGAGGAATGCAGTAGTGAGGATACTCCTGTATGCCAATCGGAGTGCGGATTCACTTCCACCTGGAGCTGGATTGGGTGGCTCCTGTGGACCAATCAGACTGCTGCAATCTCAATCCTATTGTTCTGGGACCAATCAGACTGCTGCAATCTCAATCCTATTGTTCTGGGACCAGTCAGACTGCTGCAATCTCAATCCTATTGCAATCTCAATCCAATCAGACTGCTGCATTTTGGATCCTATTCAACTCAGTACATAACAGAAGGCATGGTAAAAGTTCAATAGTTCAAGGTGACTAGGAGTACCACCTTGCCACATTCCTTCTAGCACAGCACAGCACCCCCAGCATGACTGGCCGGAGCCCAGCTGAACTACTAATGGGCTGGTGCCTCGCAACTAGACTGGACCGCCTTCACCCCGACAGAGCTCAGGATGAGGTAGTGGCGGGGAAAGGCAGGAACCCCCGGACCTTCGTGGCCCAGGACCCAGTGTATGCAAAGAATTTTGGGGCAGGCCCGGCATGGGTACCCGCCACAGTCACCAGGGTGACTGGCCCTGTGTTGTACGAGGTGCTAACATAGGGGGGCAATGCTGGTGGTGCCACTGCGACCAGCTACGCCAACGATTCCCGGGAGAAAACCGGGAGGAGGGTGGGACAGGAGTCCCAAGGGGACAGCTGAACAGTGAGGCCTGAAGAGTTTTTTGATTGTTGGAAACACTTCAAACCAACCTTAGCACAACTGGAGCCCGGCACGCTTCCGCTGCGCGTACCTGCCTGAAGCGTTTTTCCTTGTTGCCGTCTCCTGTGCTATTCAGCAGAGTTTTCTTTTCTTATCTTCTCTCACGCAACGGGTTGTGTGCATGCCAGCATATTACAGACAACAGAGTCCGGCTTCTTTCTAATCTAGAAGCTTTATTTTACAAGGCATAAATCATTACATTCCGGGAGAGTCGCAAGCCATGTTGGTGGCTTCTCCCTTCTCTCTTCTCCGGAAAAAGAAAAGAAACAGAAAGTATCACATTACACAGTACAACAGTACACAGAGCATCCGGTGACGCTCTTCCTCCTGTGGGTGGGACAATCTGGTTGAGCTTGTTAACTCTAAAAGCTCCAAACCTCTACACCCCCTCTTGTCCCGCACACAGGGGCGTTGTAAGCTTGCAGCTTACCTCACACAAACCCTCACAGAACTCCCCATGACGTTGGAAGCTCAGGGGCTTCGTGAACCCAACCTTCTGGTTCACCTGACCAGGACAGTACTTCAGCTTCTCCAAGCCGGTCTGAACGCACACGTCTCGAAAGAGAACGTCTAGGTGTTTGGGTCTGGCCTTGACTTGTCCAGACTCTGCCACCAACAAACAGAGTTGGTTGTCCTCCCAAACCATCACGGGCAGGCAACTCTGAACGCAGATCTCTTGGACCAAACACCTATCGAACTCCAGTTCCCTGCAAAGCACTGACAACGCACTGTACCTGGCTTCTGCACGAGAACGAGCAATGAGGCTCTGGCACCGGGACTTCAGCCCGCCTAGAGCTCCTCCACACTGTACAACCATTTCAGACACAGATTTCCTGTCCTTGGAATTTGCCCAACCGCCGTCGCACCAGCGCGTGAGCTGGGGCTCACCGGTAGCTGACAACTCCGGGCAAAACTCCTTAGTCTCCTGCAAACTCTGGAGCACTCTCACCATGCCATTCCAGGCATGCATACTGGGATTTGCAGCCTCCTTGCTGAACAGATCCACAGCAACTGCTATGTCAGTTTTGCTCAACTAGGAAGGAAACAACAGCCTCCCAGGAGCTGACCTAAACACCTCGGGGCTCTCGAACTCAGAGCGTTCCCCGGTCTGACTGTCCTCACCTAGACACGTCTCCATGGGTGTTCTGACACTAGCACATTCAGACACTCTGAACTTCTCCAACAACTGCACTACCTTGCCAGTCTGATTGAGCAAGACACTACCGTCTTCGGCTCTGTCTACCTGCACACCTAGGTAAACACCAACAGGGCTTAGGTTCCTGAGCTGGAAAGACTGACCAAGCTCCTCTGCGAACCGTTGCACCTGTCCCCTGGTCTCCACCAGGTAAAGCATGTCCGCACCGGATTGCCGAACTAGCTCCTGCTCTGGGCTTACTCCTGCCAGAAACAGGCAGCTATCAGCACAACTCTGGCTGACACCTAGCTTTCTCAAAGCTTCTTGCACGCCTGAGGACCAATCTCTGGCTGACTCCTTCAAGCCAGTGATTGCCTCGTGCAAACTCCACACCTGATTTGGCCCGTTGTCCTCGAACCCTGGCGGAGGTACCTCGTACCTCTCCTCATCCAGGTCGGAATCCAAACAGGCATCCAAACCAAAGTGGCTTACCTCAAAGCTGCTTTGAGTCGCAACCGCTAAAAGCATGCACGTGGTTTCGCTTCTGAGAGAGGACGCGTCCAGTACCTCGTAACAA
The DNA here is from genome assembly GCF_009819535.1 of Lacerta agilis. Lineage (NCBI taxonomy): Eukaryota > Metazoa > Chordata > Lepidosauria > Squamata > Lacertidae > Lacerta > Lacerta agilis. The sequence continues at coordinate 26,877,028 of NC_046313.1, read as the reverse complement.
TGGACCCCCTCCTCCTGAGTGAAACCTCTGGCTACTGACCTAGCCTTGCACTGCAACTCACCAGTTGCTACCGTCTTGAGTCTGCACACCCAACGACCTTCTGACAGCGTCGTGGTTGTGCACACACCCAAAGACCTCATTGAGCTTACCTGCTCTACCATGGCATCCTGCCATTTCTGGGCCTCACCTTGAGATACCCATTGAACCTCCACAAGGCTCTCCGGTTCACACTGAACCAAACAAGCACTCACGCTAGTGGCCGTGAACCTTTCGGGCAGAATCCCTTCAGTGGATCGTGCATACTGCTGTGATACCACTTCAGATTCTCCCTCTGCTCCAGTTGCACTGGACTCCACCTGCACATCCTTGACGTCAGGCATCTCACCTACAGACTTGCTGCGCCTGTGCATCCTAACTGAACCACCCAAGGATGACGTTGGCGCGCCTTTGGGCTCCTGCTTCACTGCCAAAGAACCCCCCTCTTGCTCCGGGACGAGACCTGCGCCAGGCTCTCCTGGAGAAGAGTTGCCACACAAAGAGTCGCCAAGCGTGGCCTGCCTCCTAGTCCATGACATAGGAGTTGCGGGTGCACTCCCAGGCTGCTGCCTTGGAGTTGCCCCTAGCTGCGCTGCACCCTGGTGATGGCCGGGAACTCGGCCCGAGCCACTAGCAGGTGCCAAAGCCACAGCAATACCCCCTCTTGGGGCTGATCCACCTGGACCATTGCCACCCAGTTCCACCCAGAACCCTTGTGGAAGCTCTGCATCCAAGAGCATGTCTTCAGTGGCAGCATGCAGCATCCTTTGCTGCCTCTCTGCAAGACCACATACCTGTGAAGAAAGCAGGTTAGTCACACTGTGCTTACTCCCCCTCTCACTGAGGACCTGGGAACAGCCTACTCCAGTAGAAACCTGCTGTTCCACCAGTGGTACTCCCTCAGTTGGCTCCTTGAGCAACGCAGACCACATGTGGTGAGAGAAAGCATCAGCCAAACACTCAGAACAGCACGCTCCCCCCAGGCTAGCATCTGGCTTCCCTTCAGAAACAGCCACATGAACCAGGGAAAAGGGACGCGTGGTTTCCCTTTCAGACGCGGGGTAGCAGGATGTCGACTCCTCGACCTTGCAAACCCTGCAATCAAGAAAGCAGTTACATGCCCTTAACTTGCACCCTTCAGAGAACTCAGGCTGCTTCAGCACACTGTCCCAGTGGCGACTTGCCAGCCTTTTGTACCACTGACACAAACATAAGTGGTGCACGGGCACACTGGTGCACCGAGCAAACATTCCATCAGTGCCACCTTCGTCTGTTCTTGCTTGAGGCCCCTCGACAGCAAACAGCCCGTCCTGGCTGCCTTTCACGCGTAGAAGCAACTTCTGACCCCTGCAAGCAGAACAGGTGATAATCACAAAACAAACAGCAAAAACATTGGACAGAAGGTTTGACATTAACAAACAATACACAGTTATGTCAACAGCCAAAGAAAACGCCAGTTCTGTCCCTTTAAATCCTGCAGAGACTGTCTCAAAGACGACAAACTGTCTCTTGCTTCCAACAGTCACAAACTGCCTCTCGACTGCAGCAGCCAATACGTTGAACTGCTCTGTAGAAGGAGACTCGCAGTTCCTCACAAGTCCACCAGGAGGAACGACGACGATGCAAAGAGACGCTGCACAGGCACTCATCATTCGCAGCCCACCAGGGTTGGCCTTCATTGCCACGGTAACTGCACGACAACAGTAGGCATCCTCTTCCGCCTGGGCTGTGGTAGAGCTGTTGCGATTCTCATGGCCAGTACCACACGTCATGTCCTTGGCCTTATCTTCAGCCATGCACGTCAACAAAAGACCAGGTGCAGGCGACGTGACAAAACACAGCTCCACAGTCAAAACTTTTTACACTGGCTTCAGACTTGGAAACAGCCCCTCCCTTTCTGGGAGCAAAGCCCACGGCGATCTGGCCCCCCTCCTGCTTTCCATGGCACTGTTGCTTCACAACAGCCATAAGCCGAGCTGGGGGCAAGCCTTCCAAAGCCACTTCAGCCAGTCCCTCAGCCCCTTGAAACTGGGCTAGGGTCTTCTTCCAGGCTTCACAAGCACTGGCCAGACCTTCCTCCTCACAGGCGTTGGCCAAAACATCAACGCTCTCAGGGAACAGCCCTCTGCATTGAAGCTGTGAGGCTGGAGGTGCTTGCAAACAAAAGCTTCCCTCCTCCTTGCTGGGAATGCTATGGCTCCCTCCATCTTGCCCAGGGGTAGCGTACTCACGAATCTGTAGCTTCTCACCCGGCTCCACAGATGGGGGTTTCACCAGAGAGGTACAACTGCTTTTGCAGCCCTCGATCTGGGCTTCCCTGCTGCCTTCCAACCTCTGGCAGCAGGTTTTAGGCTCCTGAGCCATTCAGCAGACTGCTGAATGCTCCTGCTGGCAAAGCAAACTTCCCTGGATGCTCCATCACAGTCCAAACCAGGGAGGCACTTCTCAGCTTGGCACACACGTTCTGGATCCTTGGAACTGCTCCAGAATCAATCCAGAATGGGGAAAAGCTTGGATCCATAACCTGAAGAGTTTTTTGATTGTTGGAAACACTTCAAACCAACCTTAGCACAACTGGAGCCCGGCACGCTTCCGCTGCGCGTACCTGCCTGAAGCGTTTTTCCTTGTTGCCGTCTCCTGTGCTATTCAGCAGAGTTTTCTTTTCTTATCTTCTCTCACGCAACGGGTTGTGTGCATGCCAGCATATTACAGACAACAGAGTCCGGCTTCTTTCTAATCTAGAAGCTTTATTTTACAAGGCATAAATCATTACATTCCGGGAGAGTCGCAAGCCATGTTGGTGGCTTCTCCCTTCTCTCTTCTCCGGAAAAAGAAAAGAAACAGAAAGTATCACATTACACAGTACAACAGTACACAGAGCATCCGGTGACGCTCTTCCTCCTGTGGGTGGGACAATCTGGTTGAGCTTGTTAACTCTAAAAGCTCCAAACCTCTACAAGGCCCGTAGAGCAGGAGGGGTGGGCAGGGGAGGCAGAATCAGTAAGTACAGAGGGGACCCCCGAGGCCGAAAGGACACCGGACCCAGAGCCGTGACTGAGTGAGCTGGTTGCGCCAGACCAAAGCTCGTGACAGCCCTATCACAGCCAGCAGCCTCAGAACACGAGCCAGAACCAGAACCCATGACCAAGGAACACCCCAGGCTGCAACGCATACGTAGGCGGCTGGTGTACCTTGAGGACTACAAATGCAACCTCCTGGGCAGGACTGGAACTTAGAGGGGATGGGTGTTATGTACTGAGCTGAATCCTAGAACAATAGGATCCAGAATGCAGCAGTCTGATTGGTCCGCAGGAGCCACCCAATCCAGCTCCAGGTGGAAGTGAATCAGCAACCTGATTGGCCTGCAAGAGCAGCCAATCAGGCTCCTGAATGAAGTGAATCAGCAACCTGATTGGCCTGCAGGAGTAGCCTGGAATTAGCCAATCACATGGGCCATTGTGTAAATAATGTATATATAGCAGACGTTTTGGGGAAATATTCATTCACTGCTACCATGAACTGAATAAAGAGCATGAAATTCACACTTGACTCCGAGTATATTTCACTGTTGATCACAGAAACGATAAGCCATAATATAAAGGTTTCCAAAGGCTTAGAAGATCCAGAACATTTTTTATACTGAGTGCTTGGACTTGCATTTGTACCAATACAACTAACCTCCAGGACTCTTTAGTGCCACCAGTGCAGAAAATAAGGACCTCTTAACATTCCTGCTAACTGGTGTCTCCATCACATCTTCTGGTTTTGTTGACAAATTAAGAGAGTGGATACATTGCCGTACCTGTCATTTCTGATATTGCTGTATTTTAAAATTTGTTATTGCTTGTTTTGTGTATCTCATGTATAATGGAATAAAGTAAACAAAAAAACTAAAGCTGTTCCTGGAAACACCCAAGGCTTGGACACCACCATTCTTCTACGGAGCTGTGTGCAAAGAGCTGTGTGCATGCTAAGGGATCAGAACGAGGACGCCAGCCGCAGTACCAAGAGAATTGAAATCCTCCTTAGCCTTCTGTCTCAGGAAGATGACTTTAAAGGTATGAAGGTCTAGAAGCACTTGGAAGTAGAAAGTATTTTATAGGAATGTGCAGGCCTCCTCCTCAATCCGATTTTGGTTGGGCCCCAGTTTGGGCCAGATTGATCTGTTCCACAGATCCGGATCGCAATTTGTGATTTTGGATCTCCTTGTCCCGCCGGAGGGACGGGGGACTTGCAGAGCTGATGTGTGGGGAAGTGACGTTAGCTGCTGTTCTAGCCCACACACCAGCTGTTAGGCAGGAGGCCTCAGCAAAGCCCCTCTGCGCCTCAAGTTTGTGAGGGGACCCTAGAGCCCAAAGAGGATATCTTCTTCAGGCTCTGGGGAGGGTGTCCTTGCAGTCCAGGAGGACTCTCCAGTAGGACTTTGTTGAACCACTTGGCTGGGGGGGGGGGAGCCTCCTGCCCCCCAGCTGAGCAAGCTCCGATGCCTCTCAGGTTCACGCAAGGTGGGTTGGGGGCTTCATTAAACTGCTCCGCTGAGATGCAGGCAGTCAAGCGTCCGCCTGCCCCACATTGTGAAGCAGTTTACCCTCCCCACCTTTAGCTTCTGGGAGTATAATAATTTCCAGCTGTATAATAATCTCCGACTGCAAATTGTTTTCCCCTCAGCACGCCAGGCACTGGTGACAGAGGGACTTAGAATAGCGATGATTTCCCTCACAATATACCACTGGGTGAAGACGGCATTGCGCTATGGCCTTCAAACCGGTCCTGGGTGATACAGTGGCACCTCGTGTAACGCGCTATGGCCCCCCCAAAAAAACCAAAAACCCAGAGGTAGCGCAATTTGAGTGCTTCTGCGCATGCACAAAGTTTTCATAAGCGTTCTGCGCATCTGGGGGTCGTGCGCGCTCCAGAAACGCTTCCGAGTTGCAGGCGTTCTTAACTCGAACGTACGCAACACAGAGTGTGCGCAACCCGGGGTATGACTGTATACATCACCCAGGCCTACTCTCCAGAGTGCTCCCAATATATGTGATTTCAGTTACATGCACAGAAGCCTGGAACATAACCCCCATGTAAATTGGGAATTGTCTGTATGTTCATGGGCGTACCTGGGGGGGCAGGAGGGGCAGATGCCCCCCCTAGAAGCAAGCTCCCCCCCCCCCAAGAAGCAAAAATGATTGGCGTCCGTTTGGAGTAGACCGGGACTCCAGGGAAGAGCCGACAGCTGAACAGAGCTAGGAAATAGCCCTGCAGTTCCTGAAACTGCCACTGGGGGCGCAGAGAGTCCTCAGCCCCACCAGAGTCGGTGGAGAGCGGCAGACCTGCTGCTGGAGGTCTCACCCGCTCGCCTCAGCCTTGGGGGAAGAAGCGCCCCCAGCGCTGGCTTCCTGGCCATGCCGGCTGCCGCCTCTTTCCCTCCCTCAGCCTTGGTTTCTAAGAGAGTTTGAGATCTCTCACTCGGCAACCCGGGGGGGGGGGAACCCTTCCCCCGGGGGGACACCCCCCCAAGTCCTTGCCATGGGGATCCCCGTCTTGCAGACACAGGCACAGGCTTCCCAACCCCAGTTGAACTGCGTCCCCTCCCTCCCTATTTTTAAAAATATTTTTAAAGAGTCCTCTTTGGTGTTAAAATCAGTGCCCTCCTCTCCCGCCTTTATTTTTCAAATCGCTTCCTTAACACTGCAAAGCCGGCAAGGAATCTCCCCCCCCCCCCACCCCAACACTGCAAGCCACCACCTTTCCATTTAGGAGATTCTCTTGTATAATTGATCCTCGCACACTTTTTTTTTCTTATTTCATGCTGTCCTGAGAGCAGCTGGCTGCTCACATCGCAGCCATGTCGTCATACCTTCCAGTTTTTAAATTTGCTATTTGAGAGAGGAGAGATCTCCACATTGCATGTAAAGAATTTCTCTGAAGGAGACAACTCCTGTTTCTAAAGTAAGTTGCAAGGAGAAGGGTAGCAGATAGGCTTTAAAGTGCAGAGACTGAAGGAATGTAATCATAGAGTTGAAAGGGACCCCCAAGGGTCATCTAGTCCAACCCGCCACAATGCTATCCTTAATGTTGTTTACATCTCCCCCCCTTCACATGGCTTAAAGTCACTTGTAATCAGATTTTGGGGTTGATCCACTGGGGTTGGATCAGTATAAATAGAAGAATGCAATTCTATATAAAGGAGAAATATTCCATGTAAATTGGCACACTTGAATTTAAGCATGCTTTACCGTCAAGGCTGTAGGAATAAACCAATTTAAATGCTTCTATACTGTGTAAAGTTGGGATTTTACCCTCAGGACTGGATTGAAACGAAAGTTTTGAACAAGTTTTCTTCAAACCCAAGAAAAATGATATTAGTATAAGACATGTAACTAGAATAAAAAAAAAATTCCAAGCAAATCATTGTAATAACTATCGTAATAAAGCACTGCTATAATTATATATAATTTTCTTAAAATTTTGGTTTCATTCACCTTTTCCATGCTGAAATGTCACAACCTGAGCGACCATGGCTTGCCCCCCCCCCCCAGTTTTGATCCTGGGTACGCCCCTGTGTATGTTTTGTAATATTTGCTCATTTGTGGGGTTTTTTTTTTAAGTATTTTAAAACTGTAAATTACCTTGTGTGCCTTAACAGAATGATGGGATATAAATGCAATAAATAAATATATTTATGTCCTAAATAGATTTTCCATATTTTGTAATTGAATATTGATAAAGGTAGCTGCTTAATAATATGGCCGTTCCTGCAGCTCTATAAAGTATAATTTCATAGGGAACATTCATAACAGAAGAAGGGGGAAACTAAAATTAATTTGCACTGTGCAGAGATTTTGCTTCAGAATTTGAAATTTAACCATAAGTAGTGTCAGTTGGCAAATTTGATGCTGTCTTTTCCCTCAGCCTCCTTCCTGAAGAATACAAAGACTCGCCTGTTAAGTCTTTTGGGGAAGCAAGAAGAACATGGTTACACCCTGAAAGAGTGGGTACGCCGAGAGGCATTAAACCTTGATGCCCTCCAAGAAGTAGGAACTTTCAGGTATACGCAGTAGTTAAATTACTACACTTTCCCCAGCTCTAAAAAAGATAAGTCATTATCCAGGAAGCTCTTTGTACATACACATTTAGGATATTTTAAGTGCACATGGAGGGGATGCTTATTTTACTTACGGTACTTGCAACTGTATCAGGCGCTGCTTCAGAGGGGTCACCAATCTGTAGGTGTGTTTGCAGGAGCCTAAAAGCTGTGTTCTTCTCATAGCTCTTTAGATATCAGCTGTTAGGTCCATTTAACTGATTCCAGAATTGCAACTAACAACCCCACTGTTTTCAGTACATTACAGTGAGTGTAACTGGGTACAATACTGAAATCAAAAGCGTTCACTGGAAGCTGTGTGTGTTAATATTCGGCTGTCTTTCAAAGGATTTGATTCCATTTTTGCTGGTACCATTAATCCTGGAAGTAAAATATGTATTTACTTTGCTTCAAAGACACAATTTGACAGGTTGTAGGAATAGTTGAAATGCAGAATTAGGTATATATATATATATATATATATATATATATATATATATATATATTGTGTGTGTGTGTGTGTGTGTGTATTATATACCACCCTTCATCAACAGATCTCAAGGCAGTTCACAAGATAAAAATACAAGATAAAAGCACAAATAAACATAAACAACAACAAAAATGCCCCCCAGCCAAACACATTTAAAAGGCTGTAGAATGTTAATCAGCCAAAGGCCTGATTGAAGAGGAACATTTTTGCTGGGCGCCTCAAAACATATAATGAAAATGCCAGATGAACGTCCCTAGGGAGAGCATTCCACAAGCACTTTTCTCCATAACATTCTCCCTTGAGATGTTCAGTCAGAATGTTCCTGAAGGAGTGTGTGCCTTTCTTAATATTGGGTATTGCCTTTTTGTTTCCTTTACCTCTCTTGACACTTGCAGAGACACCCTGTGGAGGCGGGTCCAGACTGTGGTGACTCCATTTATGGCCTATATGTTGTCTGTCCTAGACATAGACTGCAACCTGGACCTATTGGTCAGTCCAACAACAGAAAAGTGTGTGAAAGCTCTGTGGATATTCATTTTCAAGGAACTGCTGGACATCCCTTACAAGTAAGTGGCATAAAGAAGGCATGAATGGTTGCCAGTGAATAGATGGCTGGCAAAAATGTGAATGGTGAATGTGATTTTGATTCCATGTGAGGGACTTATCTTGAAAGCTGTTTATTCAGTTAGCCCCAAAAAACAAAAAACAAAAAAACCATGTGCCAGTTGTATGCCATGATGTTTTGGCATCACATTTCTCAGTGGGCATGACTTACGAGCCAGATCTAGCTGCTGTTTTCCTCTGCATAAAGGAATTCTTGTGGGTACCAATTTATGAGTGCCTTTGTCCATGCATGTCCAATAAGGTGGAATCTGTTACTCACATTCTTCTATTTTGTGAACTTTATAGTGAAGAGCGATCTCGACTTATACTACCCCCTTTTATCACAATTTATACCCTTGCAATATTATTTGGAATTCTCTCCCGAAATTTTACGTAAATTCCTTTTGGAAGATTCCTTGAGCTCAGTATCCTATGCTGTGGCCAAATTTTGCACCCTGGCTATTAGAAAACGTAAATCTCTTCTATTGAATAATATACTATAAATTCTTTTAGTGCTACTTTCTCTCTGGCCTTTTGGATTTTGCCCTCCTGTGATGATGTTGCTGGTCTTTTGTTTGGAGTTGTGTTGTTTTGTATTGCTGGCGCTTGCTGTAATAAAACTGAACTGAAAGGAATAATGTTGTGGTTATCAAATGCTTTTTTGAGAGCTCAAAACTCAAGGATTGGTAAACAGAATTCTTTCCCTCCTTCTTTCTAAGTGCTGAAACAAAACATTGAGCTTCCTACTTATTAATGGGATACCTCAAGCTTGCTAACTTAGTTTTCCTGTGTCTTGCCCAGCTCCCCAACTGAGACTATTCTGGTGCCGAGCTACTTTAAGAAATCAACAGGTGCTGGCAATGAAATGCCCTTCAGCTGGAAGATAAAAGATTATTTGGAAGATCTTTGGGTTCAAGCTCAATACATCCCTGGTAATGAAGGTGAGAATCCAGAGCGAACACACAGAGAATTACCTTTAGGAAGGATCCCGGATTGGCTTGTGTCTCTCCTCATGTGTAGATGAGCTTTCTACACATGCATCTATAACCTGGGAAAACTCTCTCTGACAAACATTTGTGAGGGGAGTATGGGGGTGGTGTGAGAGAATTGCAGTATGTGAGGCTAGCCTCCACATCTCTTTGGACCCCCTCAACACTTTCATTCATTGAGGGGTTATTTGTCCCCTCCGATATGGAAATAGCCAGAAGCAGCTTGTTACGGCTTGAGGGGTCTTGCTAAAAATAATTTGGGGGTACTGATGACTACTAAAAACATGGCTAAAATGAGACAGTTCTGCCCCCTGCCCACATCTTTGCCCAAACTTGCCAGGTTTTACATTAAAATAGATAGTTTAAAAAGTCTAGGGGATTTAGCAGGGAATATTGACCAGCCACTGTAAACAACAAAGCAGTCATCAGTGTTGTGGGAAACTGATAAGAAAATTATACAGCAACATGCTTTAATAAAGTAGCACCATTGAGATGCTATAGTAATTAAAATTCTCATATAACTTAAATATTCCCATTCTACTGTTGTCCTACAGACAGATTTGTAAGCATCTTTCGGAAGGAATCCCTGGGGCAATATATAGCTGATCTCCCTGAGGAAGAGAGGGAGCACCTTTTTCACTGTTACGTCAGAGACTTCATCCTCCTGACAATGGGTGTTTCTTCTCATAAGGAGCTAAAGGTAAGTACAGCAACACAAGACATCAAGATGCTTAGAACATTCTGTGTGCCAATTGTAATGCCCAGGAGGTGTGTGCTGTAGTGTTTGACTGAAATACATACTTCAGCAGCATATGGCTGGCATTTGATTATCACTAAAGTAGAAGAATATCACACAGATATGGAATGTGATGGTGGTTGCACACATTTGTTTAATCTGAATGAAGAAAATTCCAGACTGCTTGAAAGCTCACGTTGTTAGATCTCAACAAGTAGGATTTTGTCCCCACTTCCCTGTCCTAGCTGTTCCCTATTCAGTATTTTCTCAGCTGGGGGATCTTGAGGGTGTGGTAGAAGTTTCTGACTGAAGTTGTTTCTCCAGTCAGGTGGTTCTTGGAATGACAGTAGCCCAAGCAAGGCATTTGTATCTAGAGAGGTTTAATGTCTGTCTTCTGTGTTCAGATGAGCTCACCAAAAACTCAGCTTTGAAATATGTTTTCAGGTGAACTAGTTCCAAAGTGTACACACCCAACTGCTGTGAACTGAAGTAAGAAAAAGTCCTGTAGGTACCTGTGGAGTGAGATACATTTTATCCCAGTAATATAAGCATTTGTGATTGGAACAGCTTTCCTGAATGTGTTATACTTCTAAAGATAAAAGTCTCACCTACATAAGAATCTGTAGATCAGGCACCCCCAAACTTCGGCCCTCCAGATGTTTTGGACTACAATTCCCATCATCCCTGACCACTGGTCCTGCTAGCTAGGGATCATGGGAGTTGTAGGCCAAAACATCTGGAGGGCCGCAGTTTGGGGATGGCGGCTGTAGATATTACCGCACAAGATTTGCTTCCAGTGACATTGTTTTTCCATTTCTAGTTGCTGCAGACAGCTCTCTTATCATGTTTGGAGGAAATGAAGGCGGCTTCTTCCAATGCAGAAGAGAAGGTGCTGCCCCTCCCCTGTATCCATCTTTGTTACAATCAGTTTAGGAGTCGTCTGCAAAACCTTTCCAGGATTCTTGCTGTGTATCCTGATGTGTCCAATGCTCTCACTGAACATGTTGAGAAAGGAGACAGCTTCTTGCATCGCCAAATGGTAGGAATCATATTGGGTGGGTGGTAACATTTTAGTCCTACTAGAAAAAGTGTGTTTTTAAAATGTTGGGGGAAATGCTAATATCTTTTAAGGGCGATTGCTAAAAGTCACACAAGGTTTTAACATTTATGTGTCTTATTTGTTCTTTGATGCTCTGATAATTAGTCTCTTGTGTAAATACATACAATCAGCACAAACCACAGTCTCCTTATAAGTGCAGGAATAAGATTGATCCATGATAGGGAAAGCTTACAAATGAAGTAGGATTCGAATGAAAATTCCTTGCTAAACAAGGTGTAAAAAGTTTAATGTAAATTTAGCAAGTGGGGAATAAAATACACATCTTAAAAAGAAAGACTAAAGGAATGTGTCTGTTCTGTTTTGCAAAAAAACAAAAAACAAAAAACAAACAAAGCAAAAAAAAACCATAACAGAAAACAAAGTGGAAATGTTTTTCACCTTTTCTATTGATATAATCTATTGATATAAGTCAGCTATGAACATTGAGGTTAATACAGAAGAGTCATGATCTGCTTATTGAGTTAGGAATATAGATAGTCATAGTTCAGCTTGAGAGCAGGTTCTCACATTTGCGTGTTTCAACCTTTAACCTTCCCCAAATAAATTCACACATGATTAAGATATTTGGTTTGGTTTTTGGCAGAATTTAGGCCACAACTTTATTGATTACAACCAAGTGAGTGGTTGCATAGGTTCTGGTTCGACTATCTCCCTGCACCCGTGCAGGCAGCCCTATCCCAGAGCCACGTTCGTGGGACAGCCAAGGATGAACACCAGGGACAGCTGATGGAAGGTTCACCAATCAGCCGTTCTGATGTCCCCGGGACTCGGCCACTGGCCGGACCCCTTTCGGGGACCGACAAACCATTGAGTGCCTGGATTCCTGTACTGGAATATCCTGCATTTTCATAGGCGTGACCACCTCACGTGCCACACCTATCACCTGAACCAGAGCCTATCCGCAACTTCCAAGTTGTGACTAGTTGCTACGTGGCAGGCAAAACCCAAATGGCACCAACCAATCAGCCAAGTGGGGGAAATTCCTACCGTGCCCCTGTCCCAATGACAGACGACACACGGCGGCATAGCAAGGTCAATTCAAGCCCTAAATATAGGGAGCAGTGGGTGGGTGTTCCGATGCGTTAGGCCCCAAAGAGGAAGCTCAGCAGCCTCGCATGGGCTTAAATAGGTCCCTCATTGCTGCATTTTATGACTCCCCATTGGCCAGATTTCACCCCAGCAACACGGGACTGACCTATCAGGGGTTGTGGCCTTTCTTTCCAATTACCCCCACAACACTGGGTCGGGTTGCTGGTCACACCGCAACACATGCCCTCCTTTAATGGAGGATCCGATTTTCCAGATTGGCAGTTGAATTATTTATTCTGCTTAATGAAAGGAGAAGAGTCATAATTCAGATTTTTTACACCTGATTTTTTTTAGTGAAATAAATGTTACTATTAGTTATTGTCCATGTCTGTATTAAAGCTCTGTTCATGCCTGATTGCTTAGGTTCTGGATGTGCTTGCTGCAATTGCTTGCACTGAGATGTTGGAAGAAAAACTGTTGAACTGCAGATCTCAAACGTGGCTGCAGCAGGTGAAGAAGCTTCAAATGCCGATTGAACTTGTGTGTTCAGCAAACTACATTCAAAGCAATGGGAGCCAATGTGACCAGCTGCTCCAGGAACTCAGGTAGGTCACATGGACCAAACTGGAGGTAGAGGAAACACTGGAGAGTTGGACTCAGGTGCCATCACCAAAGACAGGCTGCCATCTGCGTTGAGGCAAACAGACTCAGCCACCCCATCCCCTGTAGTTGTGTATACTTGCAAACACAGTATCCTTGTTTGGAATGAGCAACGTGTGAATGTTCATGTGTTTACTACAGTATTTCATGTTTTTATCTTGTATTTTTATGCTGTGAACTGCCCTGAGATCTTCAGATGAAGGGCGGCATAAATAATAAATAAATAAATAAATAAATAAATAAATAAATAAATAAGCTCCCCCCAAAACAAGGAGTTTATTTGGATTTTACTAGAGGACCTTAAATTAATTCAGCATGGATTTCTGAGGCAGGAAGATGTTTTGGGAATGTTAGAGGACAGGACATGCAGAGAAATATTTTATCCAACATTCTGTATCATCTTTCTACTCTGGTTTTCTTAGCTAAAGTATGAGATGCTATATATGTTATAGGTGACTGGAAAGAGTGGTACCTTGGTTCTCAAACTTAATCCGTTCCGGAAGTCTGTTCTGATACCAAAGCGTTTCAAAACCAAGGCACGCTTTCCGTAGAAAGTAATGCAAAATGGATTAATCTGTTCCAGACTTTTAAAAACAACCCCTAAAACAGCAATTTAACATGCATTTTACTATCTAACAAGACCATTTCTGGGTTAGGGTTAATTTTAGGACTGGGTTAGGGTTATGGTAAGGATTAGAATTAGGGTTAGGGTCAGGGTTAGTGTTGTTTTATGTTTTCTTGTGGTTTTGATTCATTTGTGGTTGGTTTTCTGGGGAGTGCCTGGCTGCCTTCAGGTGGTGCTGGGGCTCTCAGATGCAGCTTCTGAGGTGCCTCCACCTTCCCCGACCCCAGCAACTATTCAGCCTGGCTGCCTTCAAGTGATGCAGGGGCCCTCAACCTGTTGCTGCTTGTATAGGAGCAGGAGCTGGATGGGGCTGCTCGGCTGGGGAGGTGCAGGCTCTGTCACACTTTCCATTGTGGGGTTTGTGGCTTCACTCCCCTCAAGGGAGAAGTTTAAAGGAGCCCCCACCTCAGCATCAGAGCCCCTGCCCCACCTGAAGGCAGCCAGGCACTCCCCAGCTGAGCTGCCTGATCCCACTCCTACTTGCGTGCCAGCAGGAGCGGGGTGGGGATCTCTCAGCTGGGAAGGGAGGCTTTGCGCTGCCTATCGGAGCAGCCCTGCTCCCGCTCCTACTTGCCTGCAAGCAGGAGCAGGTTGTGTGGTGGTGGTGGTGGTGGTGGTGGTGGCAATGACATCCCTTACCTGCTCGCTTGCTACCTGACCCAGCCATCCCTCACTCAGCGCACACTGGCGACTCCCAGAGCTGGAGGAGTGGGTGGTTGCTGTGGCAGCAGCGGCTGCCTGCTCACTTGCCGGAAAACGGAAGTGTGGCACTCAAAACGGAAGTTATACTCAGAATGGAGCATGTTTGGCTTCTGAAAAAGTTTGAAAACCGGAGCATGTTTGGCTTCCGAAAAAAGTGTTCTGGTTCCAAGTAGTTCGAGAACTAAGCTGTTCGAAAACCGAGGTACCACTGTATAGACCATTAATTCCCAATATTAAACCAGCAATTTGGGAGATGACTGGCCAAAGCCTTTTGCTTTATTTCCTTACAAACTCTTGATAGAAAATCTTATTTAAGGAATTCTAATGGGTAGAACTATGTGAGATTGCCAGCAACCTTGATTAATATTCAAGTTTATTTTTTGATTTCCTGTGCCTCATTTAGTTTTTATGCCTCCTTTGTCAGAAAGCCTTTCCTGATATACTAAATGGTTATTACGTTGCTCTGCCTCTCTACTCAATAAATCTCACTCACAACCTGTAGATTCCACCTGTTTCAGTAGCAGAATTTATTTCCTGTTGAATTGTAGGTGAACTATAATTCCACCTCATCCACCTGCAATTTCTATCCAGGCTCCATATTCCTCAAAAATGGTCACACGTTTTCTCAAGTTGCTGTTTTTGCGCAAGCATTCTTCTGAAGAGCTGGGCAGGTTGTCTAATTCTGGACTTCCTCCTCAACACAGGAGCCAATGGAATAGGATTTTCTCACTGTCCCTCTTCGTGGAACATGTGCTCCTTGTAGTAGAAATGCAGATTCCAGAGGTGAAGAACCTGGTAAAAAAGTTCACCTCACGCCTTGGAAAAGTAAGAACTCTATTCTCACTTGGTGCAAAGCATCTCTTTATTGTACTAAGAAAGTAAGCGACATCCTTTTTATTTTTACTTTTTTAACACAAAGCATCAACATCATCAAAAATTCAAGAAGGCAAATAACATAAAACCGGAGAATTGTTGTATCGAAACCAGTATTAAAAGCATTCAACACAAAGACCACAACGGAGCAGTGTTATTGTAGTAATTGTGGTGAGAAGTGTTTAGAACCTAGTGGAACAGGATAGTTTTATCTGTATGTTCCTATACATTTTAAAGTTCACTTTTAGAATGTGATACTATTGCTTTTGTTCTTTTTAGTGTTTTCAAGGGGATTCAGACATTAAAACCCATAACACTTTCAATGCAGTCATGGAGATCCTCTGTCAGTGCAAGGAGGATGCCAGTTCAGTGTTTTGCAGGTAATGCCTTTGGGATGAGCCCATTCCATTTTATGAGAGTGCCTTTTGGGTTCTCCTTGGATCCTGGAATTGGTGGCAGGCTATGTAATCCTGTACTCATTATGATTAGGAAGAGAGAAATGCCGCTACCAAGCCCAAATGACCTCACTAGTGCAAATTCTCAGGCATCCCTGCAAGCAGGGGCGTTTCTAGCTCCTTGGTTGCCCGGGGCAGCAAGCCAAGAGGCACCCCTGGGGGCGGGGCATTGCGGCATGTGCATGCGTCATGACGTCATGACGCACGTGCACAGCGCGATGCCACGCCCCTGGGGATGCCCCCGCAGGGGGGGGGAGGAAAGCAAAGCGGGCGCTTGAACGCGCCCGCTTTGCTTCCTTTCCTCTCCCTTTTGGCGCTGGCTGGGCTGCGGCTCCGCAGCCCAGCCAGCGCCGAAAGGGGCGGCTGAAAGGGGGGGGGGAGAAGCAAACAGGCGTGTTTAAGCGGCCAAAAGGGGGGGAAGCGCCCGTTTGCTCCCCCCTTTCCCTTTTGCCGCCGTTTGTTCCGTCGCCCCGGGAGCAGCAGCACCACACACACTGTGCGCTGCTGCTCCCACGGCGACGGAGTGAGTGGCGGTGCATGGGGGTGGTGAGCGGCGGTGCGTGGGGGTGACAAGCGGCGGCCCCTCCCACCACTCCCCACGCACCACCGGTCACCCCGTCTGTGAACAGCAATGGAACAGTCAAATGACTTCATGTAGCTCCTAAGCCAGTTTCATTATTGCTGACCTGGGCAGTGAGCTATAATTAAATATACATTAAACCCACATACATGTTTGTATTGTATTCACAGTTATGGTTTGAGGCCATGTCCAATTTGTTTGGAAGATCCTAGGGAGCCAGTCCACCTTCCTTGTGATCATGTGTATTGTCATCATTGCATAAAACAACGGCTGGTACCAGGAGAGATGTGCTGCCCATTTTGCAAAGTTGAACTACCAGATGACTATTCTCCCAAAGTATCTGAGGAGATCCGGTAATGCCTTATTGATTGATTGCATTTATATCCCACAGCAGTTGGTAGTTCTGGTGATAATTTCAGCTTCTGGCCCTTAATTTCTAAGGATTTAATCATTCCCTCTATTATCAATGTTTGTTGGGGTGGGGACGATCTTTTGGTAGCAAAAATGGCATAATTCACACACAACAAGGTGAAATTTACAGGTTCAGGTTTGCAAAAGTACATAAAACCTTTAGAAAAATGCCTTAAGGAGCAATCCTTCAAAACATACCAATGTGTAATGAAATGGTGTATCCTGCAAGAAGGCATGGCTAGTTGGATTGACCCCTAAACTGGACCTTATTTGTAGGTCCAACTTATAACACTCTGTTGGCCATGCATTTTTTTAGCATTGCCCACAAACTATGTGATGCAAGTTCTGCAGTCAACTGGATAAGTAATTCTCCCCAATTCTCTTCCACCACCACAGTGTTGCCATTAAAAAAATGACCCAGTTCCGCAAGTGTTGCAACAGTTTTTTCATAGAGTTGGTTTCTACTATGTGCTTCAAAGACAATGAGCCCCCAGAAAAAGCTGTGATCCAGGAGCTTCTGAACCTCCTGTTTGTTCACAGGCCACCTTTGAAAGGTATGTTCGTGTGATCCCAGCAATTTGCCCTACCCTGAACGTATTGACTTCTTCATGTCTCTGTACCATGTTTCATTATTTCTTTAGGTTCAAATAACTACAGTGTGTACACAAAAACTCTATCCCCCTTTAATGACGTGGTGGATAAAACCCCTGTGATCCGTTCTGTGGTGCTAAAGTTGCTTCTAAAATACAGGTAAGGAACTTTTCTCTGGGACGTGCAAGTTGGGGGGGCAATATACCCTGCTTCTCCTTCAGTGTTCACCCCACTGATACCTGCTCTGATTTCCTTGATGTCTTAGTGGTCCTCATATGAGTTCAGCCATTGCTTTTCTGAAACTCTGAAGGCTCTCCCCTTTAGCCCTGTTGTACAACTTCATCTGAATGTATACTTCTGACAGTGGAGGTCTCCTTTCATTTTTAGAATAGAGAAGCATGTGCCTTGTTCATTAATAAGGGGAGGTTTCTCTTTTTCTATAGTTTCAATGATGTGAAAGTCCATGGTCAGAAATACTTATCAGAAGCAGAATCAATATGCAACCTAGACAAAGAAGACAAGACAGTACTGTACATGCTGTTTGCCAGCTGCCTTGAGGTAAGTATATTTTTCCCATAACTTTTCAAGGTACCTCCAGATGTTTTGAACTCCCATCAGCCTCAGCCAGCATGACCCAATTGTCAGGGACAAAGGGAGTTGTCTGAAAGTTTACAGATTGAGGAAGGTTTCTGTAAGACCTGTGCTGTGCTACCTGTGTACTTTCAGTTTCTTTTTGCTTTGCCAAAGTCTCAGGTTGTGTGGCTTTTCAGAAACAGAGATGCAGTATCTATAAAGCCAGCTCTGCCTGTATGCATGTACAGGAGAGCAACTGATTAGACTTGATTTTTTTGATATCTGGTCTAATAAATTGCACCAGTCCATTGTCTTCTGTGGAAAAACAAGCAGCAGCTACAGTAAGAAAAACAGAGTGAACAGGCTCATGTGCCTCATTGTGACCAAGTGAATTCTCCTTGAGGAATATTTAGAAATATGTGGCATGCTTCTTAGTACTTAAGCCTCATGTGGTCCTTTCGCCCACTTAAGTGAAACTTGAATAAAGAACAATTAGGGAAAAACTGAAGATATGGAGGTCTCATACACCCCAGGTAATGTGGTTGCTGACCTTGAGCCAGACATCCTGGAGAGTGAAGTCAAATGGGCCTTAGAAAGCCTCACTAACAACAAGGCCAGTGGAAGTGATGATATTCCAGCTGAACTATTTAAAATTTTAAAAGATGATGCTGTTGAGGTGCTACACTCAATATGCCAGCAAGTTTGGAAAACTCAGCAGTGGCCAGAGGATTGGAGAAGATCAGTCTACATCCCAATCCCAAAGAAGGGCAGTGCCAAAGAATGCTCCAACTACCACACAATTGCACTCATTTCACACACTAGCAAGGTTATGCTTTAAATTCTACAAGGCAGGCTTAAGCAGTATGTGGACCGAGAACTCCCAGAAGTGCAAGCTGGATTTCAAAGGGGCAGAGGAACCAGAGACCAAATTGCAAACATGCGCTGGATTATGGAGAAAGCTAGAGAGTTCCAGAAAAACATCTACTTCTGCTTCATTGACTACGCAAAAGCATTTGACTGTGTCGACCACAGCAAACTATGGCAAGTTCTTAAAGAAATGGGAGTGCCGGATCACCTCATTTGTCTCCTGAGAAATCTCTATGTGGGACAAGAAGCTACAGTTAGAACTGGATATGGAACAACTGATTGGTTCAAAATTGGGAAAGGAGTACGATAAGCCTGTATATTGTCTCCTGCTTATTTAACTTATATGCAGAATTCATCATGCGAAAGGCTGGACTGGATGAATCCCAAACCGGAATTAAGATTGCCGGAAAAAATATCAACAACCTCAGATATGCTGATGATACTACCTTGATAGCAGAAAGTGAGGAGGAATTAAAGAACCTTTTAATGAGGGTGAAAGAGGAAAGCGCAAAATATGGTCTGAAGCTCAACATCAAAAAAACTAAGAACATGGCCACTGGTCCCATCACCTCCTGGCAAATAGAACGGGAAGAAATGGAGGCAGTGAGAGATTTCACTTTCTTGGGTTCCATGATCACTGCAGATGGTGACAGCAGTCACGAAATTAGAAGACGCCTGCTTCTTGGGAGAAAAGCAATGAGAAACCTAGACAGCATCTTAAAAAGCAAAGACATCACCTTGCCGACAAAGGTCTGTATAGTTAAAGCTATGGTTTTCCCAGTAGTAATGTACGGAAGTGAGAGCTGGACCATCAAGAAGGCTGATCGCCGAAGAATTGTTGCTTTTGAATTATGGTGCTGGAGGAGACTCTTGAGAGTCCCATGGACTGCAAGAAGATCAAACTTATGCATCCTTAAAGAAATCAGCCCTGAGTGCTCACTAGAAGGACAGATCCTGAAGTTGAGGCTCCAGTACTTTGGCCACCTCATGAGAAGAGAAGACTCCCTAGAAAAGACCCTGATGATGGGAAAGATGGAGGGCACAAGGTGAAGGGGACGACAGAGGATGAGATGGTTGGACAGTGTTCTCGAAGCTACTAACATGAGTTTGGCCAAACTGCGAGAGGCAGTGAAGGATAGGCGTGCCTGGCGTGCTCTGGTCCATGGGGTCACGAAGAGTCGGACACGACTGAACAACAACAACAAGGAAAAACTGTCCCTGCCTAATTTAACCAAACTGGTTAAAGAAGGGTAAAAGCAAAGTCTCTGAAAGGGAAGCCATTCCTTAGAGCCTTCACTATAGGCATGGCAAAATCAAATAATTATGTCCTCCCACCAGAGGTTTCAAATGCCTCTGCAAGTTCTGCCTTCTGAAGTGGATAAATAGGGTCTCTTAAGATTCTCCCCACAATACTAAGGGCTCATCCACACCTCCACTTGCCACTTTCCCCTAGGAAAACCAACAGTTTAGCATTGAATCAGAACCAACAGCAACTGGGTTTTCTGCAGATTGTTGTTTGTTCAGATTCAGCGCTAAAGAGCTGGTTTTCCATGGCAAGGCAAAGGGAAAACCTCTCAGTTTTGTGCCTACAAAGCATGGGACAAACAGAAAACTGTTTGGACCTGTACTTTCTAGGCATGGGACAAGGGGAAATGTGGAAAAGCCCTGAGCGGACTCCCGGTTGGGAGAGGAGCTGAAAGAAGACGGGATTCTGCCCTCCGGGCAGAATCCAGTTTTAGACGGAAAAAGGGGGAGATTGCAGGGCGCCGCAACTCCCCATAAAGCCTCAGAAGGATTATTTTGAGGACTAAGAACCCAGCGGTATCGAAGAGTCTCTCTGCCACCGAGAGGGTCCCCAGTTTTTTTTGTTTTTTTCGGGGGCTGTACGGCGGCGAGATTGAGACACCGATACGGGTAGCCATTTTTTTTCCGACCCGTCTAAAACGAAGCCTCAGGTCTTCCCAGCTTCACGACCCGGCTCCAAAGGAGAAAAGAAACCCGAATCTGAAACTAAAAGGTTGGTAACCGAATCGGATTTGGCAATAAAAATTCGGAGGACAGCGGGAATATAAATAAGAGATCAACCCCGACTGTGGGGGACTTTATATATATCAGAAAGCGCAAAGGGTGAGAAAAGTTAAAAACCGAAGCCTAAAAACGGGAATAAATAAGAAAAATCAGGCAAACCTTGGAAAAATCCGAAGGACTTTATAAAATCTTCGTGATTGATAGCCTAGAAACAGCAATCTTTAACAGAAAGCGGAGCTCGCTGGAGAAAGAGCTCCCTGAACACTTTCACTTTTGTTAAGACTCCGTTATGGTAACAAGTTTAAAGTTACAAAAGTAACAAAATAGACACAGATTACCAATGGACACTTTCTAACAGTTTGGTCTTCGAAATAAGTAGTAGCCTAATATAATTTGTTTGAAACAAAATAAAAACTGTGCAAGAAAATCTAAGGGGGAAAAAAAGCGACTAAGTTGTGCAGAGACGGGAGGTGCCTACGTGACGACCGACCAGCCTTCTGCCCTGAACTTCGCCATAGCGGAGTGGGGGGGGGGCAGACAAAGAAACAGAAGATTATACTCCCGTTCCTTTTCCCCTTGGCGAAGCTATTAGAATTGGAGGACCCAGTCGGCCGACTGGCAGGGACCTAGCTGCTCAACTAATTAAGGATTTTTAACAGAATAACGGAGGAGCCTGTTGGATGGGCTGGAGGGCTTGAGAAATAGCGAGTTACGTTCTCTCTAGAGGGAGGGAGAATTCCCCCCCCCCTTTCTTTTTCACTTGCTACACTCCTGGATTTTCCCTGTATTGCGGAGGTATTATTATATTGTCCACCAGCACTAAGAACTAATTCCCTTTGTTGGCCCCTAAAGATACACATTGCGGATTAGCCATACAAGTGGCAGAAGAAACAAAGTAAAATACGGGATATCTGGATTAATTTAAAGGAGCCAAGTGGAAGGGGAAAAAAAAAAAACTGAAAGTGAACAACTACTATTTTTTATGGTCCCTTTTTTCTTTTTT
Source organism: Lacerta agilis (assembly GCF_009819535.1). Lineage (NCBI taxonomy): Eukaryota > Metazoa > Chordata > Lepidosauria > Squamata > Lacertidae > Lacerta > Lacerta agilis. The sequence goes on along the minus strand of NC_046313.1, from coordinate 26,855,576 downwards.
TCTGTTTTTTTTCTCTTTTTTCTTTTTTTCTGTACTTATCTCCCTACCTGTCGGGATTTAGCCAACCAAGTGGCAGAAGGCAAAGACTATATATTCATAAAGGAACATAACTGAAAAGAAAATAAACAAGGGGAAAGGGGTATAGACAATATAAAATATTACACATTTAATACTCAGCATCTCTAAACCCCACCTACATACTATTTTTTTTTCTCCCATTGAATCCTTTCAACATCTGAAGGTCATCCCTACCCCATGTGGATTTAGCCATTCAAGTGGCGGAAAAAAGAAGATCAAGCACTAACATTATAAAAACTCTAATGCCTCAATTTTTGTATTTTGTTTTATAATACGTATATGTTCTAAGATATTGATATTAAAGATTAACATATCAAGGGGGAGGGGGAGGGGGAAATAAGACCTTTAAATATACCTCTGGCAGCATATATTCAAATATTTCACAACCTAGACCTGGAGGACAAAAAAGTGGCTATAGGGTAAAGAACAATATTACGCTTTAATAGAACAATAGCAATAACAATAATAATAACAATAACAAAATAGAGAAAAGAGAGGAAATGGCGGAAAAAAAGAATGGACTAAAAGGGTCTGCAACACCAGGAGACAGAAGAGGTTCGAAACAAGAGGATTCTAAGGAAATAATAAAAATGTTAGCAGAATTAAAAAAGGACATAAAAGAAACAAAACAAAGTGTGGAAGATAAATTAGAAAAAATGGAACAGAAGTGGGACATGACAGTTAAAGAATTGAAATCGCAAATACAAGAGGTGGATAAGAAAACGCAAAAGGTGGAAGAAGGAGTTAAGCGAGCACAAAAAGATATTAAAGACCTGAAAAGAGAGGATGACAAATTAGGTAACGCAATACTAGAGGTAAGCAGAACACAAGAAGATATGCTGGATATGATCGCGATGCAAGACATGAGGTTAAGAGAAAAAAACCTGAGATTGAGATCAATCCCGGAAACAACAGGAGAAAACATTGCGGAAAAAATCATCACCGAATTAGTGGCATGGCTGGAGATGGAAAAAGAGGAATTTGCAGAAAGTGTAGTGAATGTCTTTAGAATAAGAACAAAAAGTAGAAAGGGGAAAAAATTTCCAGGTGACTGCCTAATAATATTCAAAGACAGAGGAATGAGAGATTTGATACTAATGAAGAATAGAGAAAAGAAAATCTACATAGACAATACAATGACAATCGTGTTTAAGGACATTCCTATGCACCTGTTGAAAAAGAGAGAGAAATATAAACGATTGACACAGATTCTGAGAAGAAATAGAATTGATTTTAAATGGGAATTCCCGGAAGGGATCTCATTTTATTATAAAGAAAAAAAACACAAACTGAACGGATTACCGGAGGTGACCAAATTTCTGAGAAGATACAAAGAATTAGAGAAAAAGGAAGAAATACTAGAGGGAGCAACTGCAGCGCCGCTAAGAGGTGAAGAAGAAGAAGAAGGAGACAGCATCAGGGAAGAAGAAGAAGAAGAAGAAGAGGAAGGAAAAGAAGAAAAGGAAGAGCAGTAAAAAGTAAAGACAAAAGACTAAAACAGCAACAAACAGGATGGCATTACGGATTTGGACGTGGAATGTAAACGGAATAAACCAGAAAGCGAAACGTAACAAGATTGAACACATACTACAGAAAAGAAAACTGGACATTATTTGCTTACAAGAAACACATATCGCAAAAAAACACAGAAAGATTCTAATCAAAAGAAAATTAGGAAATGAATTCATATCATCGGACAAAACTAAGAAGCGTGGAGTAGTCATATATGTAAAACAACATCTAGAGGCCAACCAATTATTCAAAGACGAAGAAGGCAGAATAATAGCAATACAGGTCAAAATGCAAGGAGAAACAATAATTCTAGTTGGAATTTATGCACCCAATGAAAATAAATCAAAATTCTATGAAGGATTGGAAGAAAAACTTCTTGAGTATATGGATCAAAAAATCATAATATTAGGAGATATGAACGGCGTAATCTCATTGGAAATGGATAGATGTAGGAAGAGAATGGAAGCAAAAGATGGGAAACTACCTAAGAATTTCTTCTCAATGATGAAGAACTGCAATCTGGTTGATGCATGGAGAATAAGACACCCATTAGAAAAAGAATTTACTTATTTTTCAGAATCAAAACAATCAAATGCAAGAATTGACTATGTAATAACTTCAAATGAGATGATACCAAGAATAAAAAAAATAGAAATATTGCCAAAGATGATATCGGATCATAACCCAATATACTGTGAAATAAAAGGAATCGAAGAAAAATCTTTTAGATGGAGACTGAATGAAAGTTTGCTGGACGACCAAAAAATAGAAGAAGAAGCAAATGAGAAATTAAAAGAATTCTTCGAATTAAATAGGAACAAGGGAACAAAAGAACATATCGTATGGGACGCCAGCAAAGCAGTTATGAGGGGATTCTTCATACAGAAGAATAGTATAAAGAAAAAGCTTAAAGAGAAGAAAAAAGAAGAAATCCTGAAACAAATAATGGATAATGAGAAAAAACTGGCGTCCAAACCAAATGATCTGAAAGCAAGCCAAAATATAAAAATACTACAGAGTCAATTCGCAATGATTATAAACCAAGAGGTAGAATGGAAAATAAAGTGGATGAGGCAGAGGAATTTCGAGCATGCGAACAAACCCGGAAAATGGTTATCTTGGCAGATAAAGAAAAGGAAAGAACAAAGTACTATAAATAAAATAAGAATTGAAGAAAAAGAGATTGAAAACCCAGTAGAAATAAGACAAGGATTTGAAAAATTTTATAGACAATTATATAGGAAAAAAGAGAAACCAAAAATAGATAAAATGGAAGAATTTATAAACAGGAATGGAGTACAAAAAATTCCAGCAGAAATAAAAACACATCTGAATGAAAAGATTGAGAAAGAGGAAATACTAAAGGCAATAAAGAATATGAAAAGTGGAAAATCACCAGGACCTGATGGATTTACGGCAAAATTCTATAAAAAAAACAAGTGGCACCCTGTTAGAACCATTTAAAGAGGTATTGAATAACATATGGGAAAAAGCGGAAATACCACAAACCTGGAAAGAAGCATACATCACACTAATTCCCAAACCAGATTCGGATATCTCCCAAATTAAAAATTATAGACCTATATCATTATTAAATACAGATTATAAAATATTCGCAAGTATCATAGCTAACCGTATGAAGAAAGTCTTGAACATGATCATTAATGAGGACCAGACCGGCTTCTTACCCGGCAGACAGCTAAAGGACAATGTGAGGAATATAGTGAATATAATAGAATACCTGTCGGTTAGAAACGAAAAAAAAGCTGCGATGATTTTCATAGACGCAGAGAAAGCGTTTGATAACGTGGATTGGGATTTTATGATAAAAAATTTGGAAACAATGGACTTTGGAGAAAAAATATTAAGAAGTATCAAAGCAATCTATAAAGAACAAAAAGCTAAATTAATAGTAAATAATGTGGTATCGAATAGTATAGAAATAACTAAAGGGACAAGACAGGGATGCCCACTTTCACCACTACTATTCATATCAGTCCTGGAAATCTTATTAAAAAGAATAAGAGAATCAGATAAAATCAGAGGAATAACAATCGGAAAGAAGCAACACAAAGTAAAAGCATTCGCAGACGACCTAGTATTAACATTGGAAGACCCAGTAGAAAGTGCAAAAGTGGCATTACAAGAAATCGAAGAATTTGGCCAATTCGCAGGACTCAAATTAAATAAGAAAAAAACGAAAATATTGGTTAAAAATATGGACAATGATGAAATTAAAAAATTAGAAGAAATAACAGAAATAGAAGTAGTTAAAAAAGTCAAATATCTAGGAATATGGCTGACAAACAAGAACATCGATCTATTCCAAAATAACTATGATCCGGTATGGAACAAAATAAAGGAAGACCTGGAAATATGGGACAGACTAAAATTATCACTCCTAGGTAGAATTGCGACAATCAAAATGAGCGTGCTGCCGAGAATGACGTTTCTCTTTCAGACAATCCCCATACTCAAAGGAACAGCAATATTTAAAGATTGGCAAAGAAAAATTTCCAGATTTATTTGGCAAGGGAAAAAGCCCAGAATTCGATTTAAATTATTGACGGACACTAAAGACAGAGGAGGATTCGCATTACCAGATTTGAAATTGTATTACGAGGCAGCATGCCTCTGCTGGATAAAAGAGTGGATGATATTAAAAAATACGAACCTATTAGATTTAGAGGGCCACGACAATAGATTCGGGTGGCACGCTTACTTATGGCAAGGTAAAACCAAAGTCCACAAAGGATTCGGAAATCATATATTCAGGAAAGCCCTTTATGATGTGTGGGAAAGGTATAGGAACTTACTAGAAAGAAAAACTCCGTGGTGGCTCTCACCATTAGAAGCTATGTCCCTCAAAAAAACAAATATGAATGAGAAATGGCCAACATATGAAGTATTGCTTAAAAAAGATGGAGAAAAATGGAAAATCAGACCATATGAAGAAGTAAAAGAATATGTAAACGACTGGCTACACTATCACCAAATAAATGAAATGTTCAGAAATGATCTAAAGAAGAATGGTTTTGACGAGGCTAAATCTAAATTCGAAAGGGAAATACTAAATAATAATCATAAAACATTATCAAAAATGTATAAGATATTATTGGAGTGGGAATTAAAGGATGAGGAGGTTAAGTCAGTTATGGTAAGCTGGGCAAAAGATTTTGGCTACAATATTATGATGACGGATTGGGAAAAGTTGTGGCGAGAAGGGATGAAATTCACGGCATGTAATGCGTTAAAAGAAAATATATATAAAATGATATACAGATGGTATATAACCCCAGCAAAATTGGCAAAAATGCATAAGGGAGACAATAAATGCTGGAAATGTAAAGAAAGTGTAGGAACTTTCTATCATGCGTGGTGGGAGTGCAAAAAAGTTAAAAATTATTGGAATGAAATATATAATGAAATGAAAAAAATATTAGGATATAATTTTGTTAAAAAGCCAGAATCTCTATTATTAGGCATCATTAATACAGGAATCAAAAAAGAAGACAAAAAACTTTTCCAATATATGGCTACAGCAGCCAGAACATTAATGGCTCAAAAATGGAAACAGGACATATTACCAACTAAAGAAGAATGGATTTTGAAAATGGCAGACTATGCGGAGTTAGACAAAATGACAGGGAGAGTCAGAGAACAGCGGGATCAGAAATTTATTGAGGATTGGAAAAAATTTGCTAATTATTTGAGAAAATATACACAAGTAAATACGTTAGTAGGATTACAAGAAGCTTTGTAGGAAAAAATGAATATTGTTGTATGATGAAATAACAGATATGATATCAATTATGAAAATTAAAACAATAATATTTGGAATAAATATAAAAACAAAGAAACGATATTGTGAAAACCAGAACGAAGGGTTGAGGGAAGTCTAGACCTTGAGAGGTCAAGATATAGAAATGTTTAATAGAAAAGAAGTGTAAATATAAGATATGTTTATATAATGTAAATGTTTGTATGTACGTTTGTAAACTCTGAATAAAAAGATTATGAAAAAAAAAAGGAAAAGCCCTGAGCATTTTATTTTCTAGCAGTGTCAATGCACACAGTAATAATAAATGCTTCGTTCAATAGATTTAACAAAGATTGGTATGGTGAGCAATGGTGAGCAATAACTGGAAAACACCCTGTTTCCTTTTCCAGGATTCTATGTATGAGAAATTGGGAGCCTCCTCAGAGAAAAGCAAGGCAAACTGCCTGAGAGAAGATGGACGCTTCCTAACAAGCTACATAAAGCAAAGCAGGAGCAGGCATGAAACATCTCAAGAAGTCACCATTGAGTACTTGCAGGGAGTGGCCCACACCCGCCTGTGTTTGGATAGGGCTGCACAGCTGCTCTTTGAACTTCATGAAACTTCAGGCAAGTGGGATTCTGTTAAACAGGAATAAAAATGTACTAAATAACTGGTGTATGAAAGAGTTCCTGCTGCTAGATGAATTACAGGATGGGTTTTTCCTTTGTGTCCATATTTAACAGAAAAATGAAATACCAGTTCTGTGCTTCTGTAGATGTCTTTTTCTTGCCAGTAGATTTCTCTCTTTTGAATGCAAAGCTTTGTGTGACATTTGTTATTCTCAGTGCTTCTGAAAGTGTTGGATCAAGGTAAAGGACCCCTGGATGGTTGAGTCCAGTCAAATACGACTACGGGGTGCAGCGCTCTTCTCTGCTTTCAGGTCAAGGGAGCCACCGTTTTTCTGCAGACAGCTTTCTGGGTCCTGTAGCCAGCATGACTAAACTGAGAGCCAGTGTGGTGTAGTGGTTAAGAGCGGTAGACTCGTTATCTGGGGAACCGGGTTCGTGTCTCCACTCCTCCACATGCAGCTGCTGGGTGGCCTTGGGCTAGTCACACTTCTTTGAAGTCTCTCAGCCCCACTCACCTCACAGAGTGTTTGTTGTGGGGGAGGAAGGGAAAGGAGAATGTTAGCCGCTTTGAGACTCCTTCGGGTAGTGAAAAGCGGGATATCAAATCCAAACTCTTCTTCTTCTTCTTCTGCTTCTGACGCAACGGAGCACTGTGATGGAAGCCAGAGCACACAGAAACATGTTGGGTATTAATAGCTTAGCATAATTCAGAAGCATTTCCCTTTTTCCTTTCTCTCTCCAGCTAGTAGTCAAGAAACAGAGGAGCAACGCTACCTGAAAAAAGTGGAGCAGTTCTGCAGTCAGATTCAAAATGACTGGTACCGAGTTTACCTTATCCGCACACTTACTAAACAACATGGGATGCAGTTCACACAGAGACTTTCTAATGAATCCAAGTTTAACTGGATATTTCCAGCAGAAATAATTCGACAGGTAGTACAGCTCTATCTTGAGCACTTACCATCTTATTAAATATTGGGCAGTAGTTTGGAAAAAGTAGAAATGGTCAAATGATGCGTATGTTAAGAGGGATTTATTTTTTAAAATGAATGTGTTTTGCTTAGGCTGAGAATGTGATAACTTGTCCAGAGAGGGCAGTGATTAAATGGAATCAAGGTATGACAAGGGCATCTTTCAGTGATGCTTTTAAGTATAGTGAATCCTGCTTTGTACCAAGGAGTTCATACCCATTGATCCTATCATAGTGATATGATAGTCATACAATTTGCTTTGATGTTTGCATATTTCTTATCTATGGTTTATTAGGGTTTTTACACATTGCTATAATAGAACAGCAGAGTCCCTTTCCCTCCTCTCAGCTTTCTTCCACCCCCCCAACCTCTTGCCCTCTTTTATTTTTTTTTAAGCAACAGTGTTTTCATGTCTGATATTCAGTTGTATCACCTGCTATACAGTGTTTAGGCTATAAACAACTGATTTTTTGTGCTCTGTGTCTCAGAAATCTAAGTCCAGTCAGATTGATCAGTTCCTGGTACATGGCAAGAACTACAAAGTGGTGCGTGATGCTTTGGGAAAAGCAGCGATAGGATGCCCGGCAGATTGCATTGCAGCAACCTTGAAGGTACAGCTATTTAATTCTGGCCAGCACAGCTCTTTCATATTGAGCTAAATAGGTCTGTCTCTGATTTTATAGCATTTAGGATTTCATGTGCTTCTGGTGATTTTCCATTCCTTCCTTCCTTCCTTCCTTCTAGATCTGGGCTGTACTAAAGTGATTTTCGTGCTTATCTTTAAATTGTTCCAAGCTGTATTCTGATACTCTCTCCTAGGGCTTATCAGATTGCAAACCTTTATTGCATTGACTGGAATGTTAAGGCTAGCAAATAGGATCTGAGCTTCAGTGTACTGCATGTCATATTGGAAACATTGACTCTACTATAAGATCATTATTAGTGGCTGATTTTCTTCACAGTGACATTTCATAGTGTGCTTTTATATATTGTGTTCCATATTGGGGTGGGGCCACCTACAGGGAGAAATTTGGCAAACTGAAATATGTTTGCTATAGCTGATAGCACCTTATTGACTACCAAATTGGAAGTGTCAGGAAACCTTTTACAAAAGGTGTGCCTTTTGTTTCTTTTTTGGCTACACATATATCTTCTGCAGATATATTTGGACCAGTGCACTTTAAAAAATATTTGTGATGTTTCTGTTTTACTTAATATGTGTAGGGTTTGGTATCAGCGTTGTCTGTGCAGGTTCTCTGTTGTTCGCTTGTGCTCCATCTCCCCATCCCACCCACCTCTCTCCCCCTTCTCTCCCTAATGTCTCAACAACCGATTTGTAAAAATGTTATATGGAAAAATACGAGAGAGACATTGCATTACCTTTGTAAATCAAGAAAATCTTTAATTAAAATATTTTAATAAAATATTTGTGATCTAGTACTTTTTTGTTTTCTGCAATGCCCAGCACTCATTTTTTTAAAGGAATTTATTAAATTTTGATAATACAACAAACATAAAATACAACAAAACATTACAAAAAAGACAAAAATACAAATACAAAAATACAAAAAAACTAAAAATCTTAACAAACACTTATTTTAACTATCCTTATAATATTACTAACATTGTAAGGGGACCTCCTCACATCCTCTCTTTCTGCGTTCATTGCAAATCCTCTTCAGTAATTTCATAACATTATATAATCATCATTCTCATCTAATCTTAATCCTTATAAACATAAAATACTAATATATAATTCTTATATCCTATCTTAAACTAACTAATTTCATAACTGTAACCTTATATGTCCTCCGATTTCATTCTCAAATGTCAATCTTTTCACGCTGTTTCAAATAGTCTTTAAATTTCTTTCAATCTTCCTGCACCGCTTCCTCCCTCTGGTCTCGGAGTTTCCCGGTCAGTTCCGCGAGTTCCATATATTCAATCATCTTCATCTGCCAATCTTTCACTGTTGGTAATTCTTCAATTTTCCAGTTTTTAGCTAATAAAATCCTAGCAGCTGTTGTGGCATACATAAAAAATGTTCTGTCCTTGTTGGGGATTTCATAGTTAGTCATGCCCAGCAGAAAGGCCTCTGGTTTCTTACTAAATGTGTTTTTCAACACCTTTTTAAGCTCATTATATATCTTCTCCCAGAAGTCCTTTACCTTTGGGCATGTCCACCACATATGAAAGAAGGTACCTTCTACTTGTTTACATTTCCAGCATGGTACATTTTAGCTAACTTAACTGGGGTTAGATACCATCTGTAAATCATTTTCATGATATTTTCCCTTAACATATTGCATGCAGTGCTACTAGCTAAAGATGTAAGTTTTACTATTGGTAATCTCTCTTTCTTGCCCTCCTCTCCTCTCCACATTCTGATTTCAGGAAAGTAATGGCTCCAAGTCTTCCCAGGCTGTTCATTTTCTCTTGGCTGTCTTCAGAGAGTTCACATCTCTGTATGGATGCAAGGAGCCAAGTCTTCATCCAAAGAAGGAGGTAAATGCCTTCGCCTTGGTGCTAGTTTGCATGTTGCCTTGTGCACAAGTGCTGCTTCCTTAAGAGAGAGGAAGATTTAGGATATTGATTATAGAACTGAGCAAAGGCTGTCATTTCCCCCAACTTTCATTTGAAAATCCATTGAAGTGAGTCTAGTTGACAAATCTCACCTTACTTTTTGTAAAACAATTTTCTTCTTATTTCAGCAACGTGATGTTATCAAGGAGTTCATCCAGAGCTCCAACGTTCTTCCTTCTCCAGAGCTGAAGAGATTTGCAGAATCTCTGATGGATAACCATCTCCCCTCACTGACACTGAGCCCCCAAGATTCCAGCCACAAGAGGGTAGTGATTGAAATGGCAATTCACACTGCTGCTGTCTTGCTGTCTGGCCAGAATAGAATCCTTGAACCTCTAAGGAATCTGGCATTCTCACCTCATACCATGCAGGTAAAGTAGTGAATTTTCCATTTTCCTTTGCAATTTCCATCAGTTCCTGCACTCGTTACTGTTTTACTTGCATTTCCTGTCTGTCTGCCATCACACAGAAACAGTCCTCTCCTGCATGCAAGCATAACACACTTTAGCATTTGGTGAAAGACTGAAGATCTTAATGCATGAGCAGGAGGACACTGCTTATTATTCTAGTTCCACTTTGATATTCTCCTTCTCCCCCTCCAGGTTGCTTTTCTGCCAACAATGCCAGAAGACATGCTGGCTCAGGCTGTGAGATGGGCAGCAGCAGCAGGACTTCATTGGTATAGTAAGTACCATGCTCAAGCTTGGGAGCAGTCTAGAGAGCTGTTTCCCCCCCAGTGGTGTCTTGTCCCCCGAAAACAGTGGAAATAATCCAGGGTATGATGGGGATTTAATGTTGCTGCTTCCATGCATTATTCTCCTGTCAAATTACTGTATAGTATCTATCCATTTAGGCACAAAGACTTATAGTTAAGTGTCACTGGATGGTACCCAATTCAGTCATTCTTTTAGTGCAAGGATTTCCACTTCCCCAGCAGATTCCCCCCCCCCGTCTTCCCTCCCCATGCACCCCAGTGACCTCTTCAGAACAGCTTCAGGGGGTTGAGGGAACCCCAGAACACCCCACAGTCATTTTGCTGACAGGATGAGCTTGTTGAATACCACCCAGTGTGGACTTTTTAAAAAAGAATCTTGATAGTAGTGTTAACTTCTCAGAAATGTGAAGTAGTTATTTTTAAAAAAACAACTTTAAATGTACTTTGTCCAAGTGAAATAAACAGACCTGAAACATTCCAAGATATTTTTATGTGTACCATGGGAACAAGTAGCAGATTGATAGAAATATCCTATTTGTTTCTGAAAGCATCCAGAGGTGTTTTGAGATCAAATTCTGTAATGAGACTCTGCTAGCAGTTGGTTGTCGGAATTAGCAGAAATTTGTTCATATTTGCCCCATCGCTTATCAATTTGCACTAGTTTACAATTTATTGTATTTGCCATTTTACTGCCCCCAGTAACTTAGCTTGAAGAGGTTCTTCTGGAGCTCTTTGCAATCTCTTTTTAACAACCCTGAACAATTTATTAGCAAAAGTAGCAACCTCACTTCTCAGCCCTAACTAGATAACTTACAAACAAGCACAGCTTGCAGTACCAATATTTGGAGGACTCTCCTACTTCTCTTCATTCAGAGAACTGTCCATTTATTCCTACTCTACTTCCTGCTACGTAGCCAATTCCTGATTCACAAGAGGAGCTTTCCTCTTACTCCTTGAGTGCTAAGCTTACTCAGGAGTCCTTTGTGAGGTACCTTGTCAAAAGCTTTTTGAAAGTCCAGGTCCCCCGTGTCAACCATATCATCTCTATATGCTTCTTCACACTCTTAAATAGCATTAATATGTTTGTGACATAGGACTTGCTCTTGCAGAAGACATGCTGACTCTGATTCCAATTGCCTTCTAAATCCGGCCCGTGGACGGTCTGGGAATCAGTGTGTTTTTTACATGAGTAGAATGTGTCCTTTTATTTAAAATGCATCTTTGGGTTATTTGTGAAGCATAGGAATTCATTCTTTTTTTTTTAAAGAATTTTATTGGTTTTATTCAAAACAAAGAACAACAAAACACATACGACAACACAAACATAACAATCAAAACATAATGAAAAACAAATACAAACCACCACTAAAACACCAATAATTCTTTTTCTTGTTTAGAACAAAAAAAAAATTCTTGTTTGAATCTGTACTGGGTGACTTCCCCCATTTTCTCTCCTTTGGTTCCACTTCTAATTTACTTTAATAACTTCTAATTTACTTTAATTTTACTTCAAACTAACCTATTACTTCTTATCTCACATCATACATCTTATTTCACTTAAACTGCTGCTAATAAAAAAAAACATATCTCTTCACTAGTTCGAAATCTTAAATTCTTAACACACTGACTTTAGGGTACCATAATAAACCATCCTAGTTATATTTTAAATATTTCACCCTATCCCTTTTCTGACCATTTTCCTTTGCCCTCTCGGGGTCTCCCCCCAGACATTTCTCCATCTCACTCCAACACCATTGTCCAGAATGTCCTCTTTTTCTATAAATCCACAGTTCCAGACGCAGTCCATAAATGTCCTTGCAGGGAGCTTCAGGATACACAAATCATCACCTTCCAGCATCTCCATTTCAAAGTTCCAATCATCTTCTGATCGTAGATTCACAAATCTCCCCATCATTTCTGGGCTCTCACCCCAGAAATTGGATATAAATTGTCTTCTAATCCTGGGTCTCTCACCCCAACAGGATTTTCCATCTTCTCGGAGTTGCATAGACACTGTACTTTGCATTTCAAAAATTTCCTTAAGTTCCCTACCAAGGTTTTCTTCCAGTTTAACAAGATTCTCAAGAGTCTTTCCTGTGGGATATAACTTTTCTTCGACATCCTGGTTTCAACAGGTTTAATTTCTGATTTAGCAATTCTAAGTTCAAAAGAATAATCCTTTGTTCGTGAGTCAGTCCTGAGTCTAAAGCCAGTTTGAAAACGAAACCCAACATGGTAGAAGTGGGCATAGGGTATCAGGTTTCAGTATTTTTCCATCTTTAATCATAAGTTTCCGCAGCCATTTTCCCTGGAATCAGGGTGAAAAGATTGCATTCCAACAACTTCAAGAAGAAATATTTCCACCAACTTAGCTCCCTTAAAAGGGATTCAGCCAGTCTCATTTATCAAAAAAAAACACTGCATCGAAACTTTGTATCCACTACTGCAGCAGCAGTCACAGTCAGAAACAGTTATTTCTTCTTTAAACAAAGGGAGGAACGGGCTTCCTTTTTAACGTACCTCCCAGAGCGCCAAATGTCAGAAAATTTAGGTCCAATTATTCCAGTACTCACAGCCTCCAGTTCCTTCTTTTTTTTCTCCAGAACAGGTAGAACGACACGCTCAGTGCGGCGGCAGCCGCCGCTTCACCAGCCCAGTTGGGACATGCCTCCACAGCCCGGCGCTGTTGTCCCTTCACTCCCGCGCCCCTTTTACAAGGGGCACGGGAGAAGGGTTCAGCGCCATAGTGGGCTCGCTGGAGAGCCCATGCCGCGGGACGCTCAACCCGCGGTTTAGCGGAGCCCCGCTGTGCGGTAGCGGGGCTCCTACCCCCGGGCCAGCCTGAGTCGTTTCGCTGCCGAAACGACCCACAACCGCCCGCAATGGCGTCCTCGCCGGAAGTCTCATTCTCTCCCCTCCCCCCAAAATATAGTCCGGCCCACCACATGGTCTGAGAGATGGTGGACCGGCCCATGGCTGAAAAAGTTTGCTGACCCCTGGTCTAAATTGTTGAGCTTTTTTTAGGCAAGACAGCGACAAAAGTAGATAAACAATAAGTCATCCCGCCAGCGGAAACTCCCGTCTTCCACACTTGAAATCATGCGTGGATAAAGGAAAGAGGGAGGGGGTGGGGCCAGATGTTCCTTTTCACCCACAGACAAAAATGAGCCTGCGATCGACTTCTAACAACCGGAGGTCGACCTGTTGGACATCGCTGTTCTATAGGTTTGGTTATTTTATATTTAACTCCATCAGGTATAGGGCAGGGGATGAGTTCTCGATAGGTTAGAATTTCCTGTGTTCCATTGATAGTACCATTGTACTGAGACCCTGCTTCGTGTGCCTCCTCCATGAGAGGTCTGGAGGGTGGCAGCACAAGCATAGGCCTTTTTTGCAGTGGCTCCCCGTTTGTAGAATGCTCTCCCCAGGGAGGTTCGCCTGGCACCATCATTATACACATTTAGGCACCTGCCAAAAACTTTCCACTTTAAACAGGCCTTTTGTTGATTGACATCCATTGCCCTTTAAAAATATGTTTGGGGGGGTTATTGGGTTGTTTTTGTTTTTATTTTGATATGTATTTTCTGTTTTTATATTGTGATTTTATATTGTGAACTGCCCTGAGACCTGCGGGTATAGGACAAACGAACGAACGAATAAGTAAATAAATAAATCCGTTCTTTTCTTTTTTTCCAAATCAGCATGTCCAAATGGTCATCTCTGCACTATTGGAGAGGTAAGAGATTTCACAGATGGTGTGTGTATTCTAGTTTATTTCTTTAAAAGCAATCTGTGCTGCAGTTTGTGTAGCACTTCATTCTCCTTCAACATTCTGTCATGTTTTCAAGGGCTGCCTTGCAAAGCAAACTAAATCAGAACTTTGCTGTGTGTGTGGCTTTTGTTTGCATGTATGTATGTGTAAGGTTCTCGGTTAGTTGCTCATGAGTGAGCAGCCGACTCCGTTGCTTCTTTTTTAAATAGATTTATTGTGCAAGCTATTTACAGTGCAGAGCTCAAAAGTTCACGTCTGTCTCATCCATCAGCAGAATCCGGGAATGCCCCCTTCCGGTTCTTACCCCAACATAAGAGTCTTGGGATCCGGAACCCCCTTCTTCCCACTCTCCCTTTGACCGCTTTGCGCAATTGGGGAGACGGAACTGGCTTGCCTCCCTCTGCGCCAGGAGGGTGTGATGGCTCTCTGACACTCTTAGAGCCCTGACCCTCAGTTCCCTGCGCTGCCTCCCCTTCCCCACTTGAGGCCTCGCTGCTGCTCCCGCTGGACAAGGAGGTGCTGCTGGTCAGGTGTTGTTGAGGCTCTCTGTATCTCGAGAGCCCCTCCACCACCCTGCGCTGAGCTGGGGTCAGTTCCCTGACAGTATGTATGTATGTATGTATGTATGTATAGTTTAGTTTAGCAATTGCTTAACATTTTGAAAAATAGTTGAACCTTAGCGTAAGCTGTACCAAGCAGAATTACTTCAGTTTTCTGCTTCTAATATTCCATCCCTCTCTCCTTTCAGTGTGGCCGCCCCACGCAACGTGGTACCTGTGTTGATTGTGGTGCTGTAATAGGAGGCGAAAACCACAGAGCAGTGCCAGGCTTTCGTGAAGCACAGTATGTTTTTATGATAGCTTTTTGGAATGTGGAATGGCATATACTTTAAATTTAGAGTGTTCCCTAAAGATTGGGAGGTGGGATCTATGCAGCTATTTAAGGTGAACCTCTTCAAGAACAGGGCTCTGCCCCATCAAGTTATAACAACTTTAGAGGCAGAAAAAACTAATTTACCTTCCTAGAATACTGCAGTGATTTCCAGTTCACCTGTTTCAATGGCCATGTTCAGAAGAACACCCAAGGCTTCAAAACCTACTATTTAGGAAGTTGTGGCTGTCCCCTCCCCTATCCTTTCCCCCCTCCTTCCTATCATGTTCCACCTTTGACCCAAAGATCCGGGCTTGTATTGAGCTTGCACTCCCTTTTTTATGTCCAAAGTAGAGAACTTTGACTTAACGCTGCTCACAGTTATCTGAGAGTAATTCTCAGTTGGACTTACTTCTGAGCACGCATCTATAGAACAGGCATTAACAAACAAGGAAAAAGCTAGGATCGTACTATGGCTTTCCTAATTTCTTAACTTTGAGCCACCATCCCTCATTTTTATTTATTTATTAGAAGTATTTCTACATTTCTTTATATAAGGCATGTCAAGGCAATTTACAGGATAAACAGTTCACTAAAAATGCAACAACGGCATTTAAAACAAATAATTAAAGCAGTGTATACAAGTCAATGGATTATTCTAAGTGGAAACATATATAACAGCAAATAATGGTAATTTAACATTTTATATACTACGTATGTAATATGTTTGTATCTATTGTTTTAGTGTGATGATAATTATTGTCTGGATGTCTAGGAATCATAGAATTTTTAAGCGTGGAAAAGTACTGTTTTGTAGCAAGTGTGTACACACTGTATATATTATTCTATACAGAAATATTCAGGACAGGTCACAAACTGGCCACGTGCTTGGACATCCTGGAAAAAGAGAGGCTGTGGTTGCATCTGAGAGGGAGATGTCTCCAGCTGTCCTAATTCTGATTCGCTTGCTCACTCATTTGTCGCTGCTTTTGGGAGCCACAAAAGATCGCCAGGTATTTTCAAATAAAACTAGGAACCACACAATTCTGTCTGAAAAGCATTGCTGCGTGGAAACTAAAGAAAGCATATCTGAAATGGAGCTCTATTTTTTTTAAAAAAAGGTTTACTCACAGTATCATGTGAAGGAGATGATTGGGTGCCAGCAGAACTGGCCTGGGATGTGTTTCCACTTGAGGCAAGGTGCCCCACTGGTGTTTTTTTTTAAAGTATTTTTTAAAATGTGGCTGTTAACGATTCATGCAGAAATGTTTTGTTACATTTCAATAATACATGGAGGATTATTTATACTCCAGAACTGAAGGGAAAGTAAGACTGTTAGCAAGCTTCGTATATGGATAAATGTTTCCTAGAAGCTGGAAAGGTACCTTGGTGTATGTGTATGAACTTAATCCATTCTGGAAGTCCGTTCTTAAACTGAAACTGTTCTTAAACCGGGGGGGGGGGGCGCTTTCCCTAATGAGACCTCCTGCCGCCAGTGTCCTTTCACCATTTGGCTTGCGTTCTTAGGCTGAGGTGAAGTTTGCAAACCAGGACACTACTTCCAGTTTAGCGGAGTTCATAAACCAAATAGTTTGTAAACAGGGCTGTTCTTAAACCAAGGTGCCACTGTACTCTGTTTCTCATACTATAGTGGACACTTTTGGTAGACAGTTCAATAGACTTTTGACTTCCTCAAGGGTGAAATCATTTAGCACAGTTGTCCAACCTTTTGGCATCAGGTGGCATTGACATCACACAGGTGGCTTCACTATACTCTTTCCAGCACCTCCTAAAAACATTTTTGTTTAGACAAGCCTTCTCAGGTATTTAGAATGATGAGTTTTAAAAAAACCCAAAATGTATTGCTGGTTTTTAATTTTTATAAATGTTTTGATTATTTTTACTAATAATCTTTCTGTTTTATTCTTTTTGTAAACACTTTGAGATTTTTCAATAATCAAGCAGCATATAAATTTTATGAAATAAATTAATGACTGACTGTTACTCTGCATGCCTTGCAATAGAACTGCACATTGTTCGCTCTGAACCTTGCATTCTGTTCTTGAAGTCCCTACTACAGATCATAAAGCCACCAGTTCAGGATCCAGTGAGCTTTCTCATGCAGCATATTCATAAGGACTTGGAGCAACTGATGAAAACTCTTGGGAAGAGTGCTGATGAAACCACCAATGTTATCCATCTCATTCTTTGTAGCCTTCTCAAGGAACCTCACCAACAGACAGGCCAATGTAAGGAGAGCAGCTTGCAAAATGTGGATGCTTACATAAATCAGCGATAAAACCCGCAGCATAGACTTCGGCATTGCATTTCAAATGTTGTAGTGGCGCCAGCACTCAGCTTTCCAAAACGGCCCAGTTTGTGTTATTTGTTGTTCTATAATTTGTTGCAAAAGTCCCTTTCAGAGCTATGTAGGGTTGAATTGCAATATTGATTATGATAAAGCAAACAATTATAGGATGTAGTAGTGATGAATGGTCATATAGATACATTGCTTTTAAAAGCACCTTGTTTTTAAGACTGTATTGTAGGAAGTGCTGCAAATAATCTTAAATGACTGCCACTTTACATAGTTGCCCCTTCCAAAATTCAATATGATCACATCTTGTGCAGGGGTTACGTTCTGGGGATGGTGTGTATATGCAAAAAGTGTATACAGTACTTGAATCACCCCCATGCGACCATCCTTGCCTTCTGGAGCTGGCATGCTGAGTGGCCCTTACCCCTTGTAAGCTCTCCGTCTTGCTCTCCGGGCTCTGGGATTATCATCATCATCATCATCATCATCATCATCATCATGTTGCTGCCATCCAGACCTCTTGTGGAGGAGGCACATGAAGAAGGGCCTCAGATAATGATAGCAGCTCAGTTTGTATGGCAAGAGGCAGTCGCTGAGGTATTGCAGTCCTTTAAGACCTTATAGGTCAAAACCAGCACTTTGAATTAAGCCCGGAAACTAATTGGCAGCCACTGCAGTTGGACCAGGATCAGTGTAATATGCTCAAACTGTCTTGCCTTGGTGCGCAACATGGCTGCTGAATTCTGCAGTTTCCAAACCATCTTCAAAGGCAGCCCTACATATAATATGTTGCAGTAATCAACCTAGAGGTTGCCAGAGCATAGAGTCCAGAAGTTAAGCTATCCCTGTCCAGATAGGGGCGCAGCTGGGCCACCAGCCAAAGTTGAAGGGAGGCACTCCATACCACTGAGGCCACCTGAGCCTCAAGCGACAGCAAAGGATCCAGAAATACTCCCAAGCTACATGCCCGCACCTTCAGAGGAAGTGTAACCACAACAAGAGCAGGCAACTTCCCATCCATCTGGTCTAAGGAACAGCCCACTAACAGTGCCTCAGTCTTAATCTGGATTGAGCTTCAGTTTGTTGGCTCTAATTCGGTCTGTTACCAAGGCAACTCAATGGTCCAGCTCATCCACTGCCACACTTGCACATGTAAAGGAGTAGAGCTATGTGGCATCAGCATCTTGCTGACAATATACTCCAAACCTCTGAATAACCCCACTCAGTGGTTTCATGTAGATGTTAAACACCCAAAAGGACTAAATTGAACCCCGAGGAACCTCACATTGAATGCTCTACTTCCCTCCCCTCATGAGATCTCAGAGGCCATCCAACTTCCTGTGAAATCTCATGAGAGCATCTTTAAAGCTTGCACTAGAGCATCCCAGAGCCTGATCAGCAAGGCAGAGAGCTTAAAAGCTCTTTCAGGTCCAGGAAAACCAAGCACAAAAGGAGGTTTTAAGTTCTCTGCCTTACGTGCAGTTATTTTGCACAAATTCAGCTGGCTGGCTTTCAGCTGCAGAAGGATGAAATTACACAAGTTTTGCATGAAGGTACGATTGTACTGTAACTTCATGCTGGGAGAGAGGGGGGAATGACACACAACAAATGTTATTTTGCAGGGAGATTTGACAGTCTACTCTCTACGAAGCAGTACAGAAATGATTGGGAAGGAAGTGTTGCTCAAAATGTTGTTCTTCCAGAACTAAAGGTAAATAAAATTAAGTGCATCACTAACAGTACACTGATTTAATTATTAATCAGTGGATCATATGTATTCCATTGCTAAGCCATGTAACAGGTATATAATGATATATGCCTATGACTATAGTGAAACACTGAGCATGTATTTTACCTGTTTATGCAGAAGCATATCTGAATATGTAGACAAGAAATATTGTGAGTGCTGAGTGTGATATGATTTGGACCTACATCTCAAGGGAGACCATAACATTCAGCCAATGAAGTGCAAATAGGCATAATCTTTTGGAAGAGATTACCATGCATGTTAGCAACACGAGAACCTCATTTAAAAAAAATTTTTTTAATGAAAATATGCAGGACAAATGTAAGTGAAACAGTATGCCCCTACTATTAGTTGCACATGTAAAATTCCATGGCAATATTGTCCTTGTCATGTTCCCCTTAAATTTCAAAATAGACAGGGATCAAGGAGCTGTAAAGACCACCCCCCCTGCAGATCTAATAATGAGCAGCCACTAACAATAATTAAGTCTCCCCCTCTTAAAATCTGTTCCTCATAGGTGTACTTTTTGGGAGAAATATACACCTCCCAAGATAGATGCCCCAATTGTGGTTTTGATTTTCAGGGCTCTTCTGCCCTCTGAGACCAAGCTACGTGTTGGAGAGCATAATCTACTTTCAAGGTGATTTTGATACCTCTTTCATGGCACTCATCCATTGGCTCTGCCATCACTAGAGCTCTCTTCACTTAGTACAATAAATTACTTTAACATGAGCACTCGGATAAGGACTTCAGCTACACTTCCAATAAAACCTCTCTGTATTCCTCCTTGCCTTCTTAAATGTCTTTCAAATGGAAGCTAGATTGTTGTTGTTCAGTCGTTCAGTCGTGTCCGACTCTTTGTGACCCCATGGACCAGAGCACGCCAGGCACGCCTATCCTCCACTGCCTCCCGCAGTTTGGCCAAACTCATGCCAGTCGCTTCGAGAACACTGTCCAACCATCTCATCCTCTGTCGTCCCCTTCTCCTTGTGCCCTCCATCTTTCCCAGCATCAGGGTCTTTTCTAGGGAGTCTTCTCTTCTCATGAGGTGGCCAAAGTACTGGAGCCTCAACTTCAGGATCTGTCCTTCTAGTGAGCACTCAGGGCTGATTTCTTTAAGGATGCATAAGTTTGATCTTCTTGCAGTCCATGGGACTCTCAAGAGTCTCCTCCAGCACCATAATTCAAAAGCAACAATTCTTCGGCGATCAGCCTTCTTGATGGTCCAGCTCTCACTTCCGTACATTACTACTGGGAAAACCATAGCTTTAACTATACAGACCTTTGTCGGCAAGGTGATGTCTTTGCTTTTTAAGATGCTGTCTAGGTTTGTCATTGCTTTTCTCCCAAGAAGCAGGCGTCTTCTAATTTCGTGACTGCTGTCACCATCTGCAGTGATCATGGAACCCAAGAAAGTGAAATCTCTCACTGCCTCCATTTCTTCCCCTTCTATTTGCCAGGAGGTGATGGGACCAGTGGCCATGATCTTAGTTTTTTTGATGTTGAGCTTCAGACCATATTTTGCGCTCTCCTCTTTCACCCTCATTAAAAGGTTCTTTAATTCCTCCTCACTTTCTGCCATCAAGGTAGTATCATCAGTGTATCTGAGGTTGTTGATATTTTTTCCAGCAATCTTAATTCCGGTTTGGGATTCATCCAGTCCAGCCTTTCGCATGATGAATTCTGCATATAAGTTAAATAAGCAGGGAGACAATGTACTCCTTTCCCAATTTTGAACCAATCAGTTGTTCCATATCCAGTTCTAACTGTAGCTTCTTGTCCCACATAGAGATTTCTCAGGAGACAAATGAGGTGATCCGGCACTCCCATTTCTTTAAGAACTTGCCATAGTTTGCTGTGGTCGACACAGTCAAATGCTTTGGGGTAGTCAATGAAGCAGAAGTAGATGTTTTTCTGGAACTCTCTAGCTTTCTCCATAATCCAGCGCATGTTTGCAATTTGGTCTCTGGTTCCTCTGCCCCTTCGAAATCCAGCTTGCACTTCTGGGAGTTCTCGGTCCACATACTGCTTAAGCCTGCCTTGTAGAATTTTAAGCATAACCTTGCTAGCGTGTGAAATGAGTGCAATTGTGTGGTAGTTGGAGCATTCTTTGGCACTGCCCCTCTTTGGGATTGGGATGTAGACTGATCTTCTCCAATCCTCTGGCCACTGCTGAGTTTTCCAAACTTGCTGGCATATTGAGTGTAGCACCTTAACAGCATCATCTTTTAAAATTTTAAATAGTTCAGCTGGAATATCATCACTTCCACTGGCCTTGTTGTTAGCAAGGCTTTCTGAGGCCCATTTGACTTCACTCTCCAGGATGTCTGGCTCAAGGTCAGCAACCACATTACCTGGTATGTATGAGACCTCCATATCTTTCTGGTATAATTCCTCTGTGTATTCTTGCCACCTCTTCTTGATGTCTTCTGCTTCTGTTAGGTCCTTTCCACTTTTGTCCTTAATTGTGGTAATCTTTGTACGAAATGTTCCTTTCATATCTCCAATTTTCTTGAACAAATCTCTGGTTTTTCCCATTCTGTTATTTTCCTCTATTTCTTTGCATTGCTCATTTAGAAAGGCCCTCTTGTCTCTCCTTGCTATTCTTTGGAAATCTGCATTCAATTTCCTGTATCTTTCACGATCTCCCTCGCATTTTGCTTGCTTTCTCTCCCCCGCTATTTGTAAGGCCTCATTGGACAGCCACTTTGCTTTCTTGCATTTCTTTTTCATTGGGATGGTTTTTGTTGCTGTCTCCTGTATAATGTTACGAGCCTCCATCCACAGTTCTTCAGGCACTCTATCCACCAAATCTAAATCCTTAAACCTGTTCTTCACTTCAACTGTGTATTCATAAGGAATTTGATTTAGATTGTATCTTACTGGCCCAGTGGTTTTTCCTACTTTCTTCAGTTTAAGCTGGAATTTTGCTATAAGAAGCTGATGATCTGAGCCACAGTCAGCTCCAGGTCTTGTTTTTGCTGAGTGTATAGAGCTTCTCCATCTTTGGCTGCAGAGAATATAATCAATCTGATTTCGATGTTGCCCATCTGGTGATGTCCACGTGTAGAGTCGTCTCTTGTGTTGTTGGAAAAGAGTGTTTGTGATGACTAGCTTGTTCTCTTGACAGAACTCTATTAGCCTTTGCCCTGCTTCATTTTGAACTCCAAGGCCAAACTTGCCAGTTGTTCCTTTTATCTCTTGACTCCCTACTTTAGCATTCCAATCCCCTATAATGAGAAGAACATCCTTCTTTGGTGTCATTTCTATAAGGTGTTGTAAGTCTTCATAGAATTGATCAATTTCAGTTTCTTCAGCACTGGTAGTTGGCGCATAAACTTGGATTACTGTGATGTTAAAAGGTCTGCCTTGGATTCGTATCGAGATCATTCTATCATTTTTGAAATTGCATCCCAGTACAGCTTTCGCCACTCTTTTGTTGACTATGAGGGCCACTCCATTTCTTTTACGGGATTCCTGCCCACAGTAGTAGATATGATAGTCATCCGAACTGAATTCGCCCATTCCTGTCCATTTTAGTTCACTGATGCCTAGGATGTCAATGTTTATTCTTGCCATCTCATTTTTTACCACATCCAGCTTTCCGAGGTTCATGGTTCTTACATTCCAGGTTCCTATGCAATACTTTTCTTTACAGCATTGGACTTTCCTTTCGCTTCCAGGCATATCCGCAACTGAACATCCTTTCGGCTTTGGCCCAGCCGCTTCATCAGCTCTGGATCTACTTGTACTTGTCCTCCGCTCTTCCCCAGTAGCATGTTGGACGCCTTCCGACCTGAGGGACTCATCTTCCAGCGTCATATCTTTTATATGCCTGTTGTCTTTGTCCATGGAGTTTTCTTGGCAGGGATACTGGAGTGGCTTGCCAGTTCCTACTCCAGGTGGATCACGTTTGGTCCAAACTCTCCACTATGACCTGTCCATCTTGACCTGTCCATAGTTTCCCTGAGTAATTCAAGCCCCTTCGCCACGACAAGGCAGTGATCCATGAAGGGGGGAAGCTAGATTAGTGAATGCTAACACAGTTGCCAAACATACAGTAATTGCAGGTTATGGAACTGAGGCATTGATGCTAAATCTGCTCCAACCTAGCCAGTATTCTGTTTACTGGCAAACATATTTTTGGTGACCTTTAGAGAGTTGTATTGTTGGAGACAGACACAGAAAGGGCTTTCTCAAAGCCTTCCAAAAATAAGGAAAAGAAGGTCAGGACTTTTCATTGCTCCAGTAGAATCAGAAGTGACACCATTTCATCTTAGGAAGGAGCCTGCTCACTTGGTTCAAGTAGGTTCTGCTTGTATATTTCTAAATAAAGTGAAACACAAAATCTCCTTGGAGAAATCGGGCATTTTAAACAATTGAGCAATACCTTTGTTGGGACTAACCAAAGTGTCACAAAAGAGTGACAAACTTTTCCCAAAAATTATGAGGAGTTCTGGAGAACTGTTGACATTTTGGTGGGTCTCAAGAAAGGTATTGTTTAACTGTTGATTTTGGAATATATTCATAGTTAATGTTCTTCCAAGTGGACACCTGTAAACTGGAAGCTCTTTCTCCTTCAGAAATTCCACTATCACATAAAGAAGACCATTTTATAGATTGATTGATTGATTGATTGATTGCACCAAGTTTTACTTGTGCTATTCTGTTCTTTTTCACGGTATCCTCGGCAGGGGGTACATTAACAATGTTTAATTTTACTATTTGCTTATTGCATATATATCTAAGGAATGCTCAGTGAACTACCATATTTTATTTACTTAAGAATATTTGTAAAACACAAAGCCCTATTTATCAGAATGCCTGACATGGTGGGAGTTTTTTGTTTGTTTTATTTTTAATAAAGAGGCCACTTCTTATGGTGACTCGCTTTCTCTTACACCCATGCAGTTTCTGGATAAAACACTTCTGGAGGTGAATCAACAGATCAGTGAAGATAAGTCAATGGCTTCAAACTTAATAGCAAAAATTATATACGGAGACCCTGCAGACTTCCTGTCTGAACTACCCAGCAACAGCACTGTACACTGTTCCAAGATGTGGAGCTGCAGGAAAAGGATTTCAGTTGAGCACCTGAAGCATGTTGTCCAGCAGAAAGATGGCAAGGAAACGGTGCCTATCTTGTGGAAATTTTTGCAGAAGGTAAGCATGTCCAGTTCTCTACCAGTGGCCCTTTCATGGGATATGAGAGTCAGAAACCATAGTGCAGGCACTAAAGTCCAGGCTGCTCTTCATAATGAATGTGAGCTAATCTTCATAAATAAAGGAAGTAATACAATACACAGCCTTGCATCTTCCTTTCACTTTGATTTTAAGAACAGATGCTCTCCTGTCAACTACTTGTCAAAAGCTGATAAACTTAAAGCAGTGCAGGTGGTGTGACCATTTTAAAATCACAGATAATTAATCTGTACTATTATTCTCATTCAAATACATAATTCTTAGTCTGGAGGCTCTTACTGAGCACATTCTCCAAAGGTTTAACTATTTAAATGATACATAAAAATAGGATTCTGGGGAGTTAGGAAAGGAATTGTATGGTAGTGCATTATTACCTAATCAAAACTTCTCATAGTTTATTTACAACTAATGAGTAGAAAAACAATAATATGAGGGGGATAAAGGTTGTCAAATTTTAATAGCCCTCAGATAAAAATGACTCCTTTCAAAAATTAATGTGATTTTGATCAATCCCAGTTTCACCATTAAAATATAAATCACAATGGGGAAATTAATTAATTTAACAACCCTTGGGCATTCTTTTTGCTCAGTATAAAAGCTTCTATTTCATTTAACACTACTACTAACTAAAGTTTGTGTAAAATGTTCTATATATGTTCTTCAATCCTTATTACATAAGAAAATGTATGGCCTACTCCATAACATATCTTGGAAATGTCTTTTCAAATCAGCAAACTTCATGCTTATCAAGTGGAAATGCAATCCTATTAAAACATTGGCAGAAAGTAGAAAAAGTAATTCAGTAAGTGTAGAGGAGAAGGTTTAATTCAGGTATCTTCAACCTTTGCAATCTGACTTGCCTTACTCTGCTTCATTTCTAGGAAGCTGAATTGAAGCTAGTGAAGTTTTTGCCAGAAATTCTGGCCCTGCAGAAAGACTTGGTGAAGAGGTTCCAGAACATTTCAGAGCTGGAATACCAAACAATTAGAGATTTCCTCAACAAGGTTTCACCAGTTAAAGGTGGGTAGCCGTGTTGGTCTGCCATAGTCAAAACAAAATAGAAAATTCTTTCCAGTAGCACCTTAGAGACCAACTGAGTTTGTTCTTGGTATGAGCTTTCATGTGCATGCACACTTCTTCAGGTGAGACTGCCATGCCATAGATCAAGTTAGCAAAGCATAAATAGCATTAAGGCAAGTGATTCACAACAAGTTTTAAACTTACAAAACAGCCCCAATGACAGGAGAGTTTGTTAACTTGGGTAGGCCTACAGTATATCTATCACTCTATACCCATTGCATGCTTAAAAGAGAAAGTCAAATAGATTCCTGGGGGAAAGCATCACTTTTCTGATTCTGTACAATGATATAGGCATAATGGACACAACAGAAGTACGATTAAGGATGCTGAACTGGGTGACCCCCCTCCAGCAGGGCTGCTTTTACACTCTAATTCTTTGTAACAGATCTAACTGCGCTTGAGGCACTCTTAGAAAGAGCTACAGAACTTCACGATCTTGACTTGCAGTTTGTTTCCTTATGCTTTCTGCAGAATTCAAGAATCTTATGAAAGACAGAGTGAATACATTTCTGGATGTATGGAACAAGCTGAGATCATCCTTGGAAACCCACGGTAAATTGGCATTGTTAAATTTAATGTACTAAATGCATTCTGTTAGAGGGAAATATGTTAGGGAAATGTGCATAATTTTTATGCAGACTTTTGCTTATAAAACTTCACAAATGTAAATAGAAACAGGGCAAACTGAACTTTCACCTGCCCCTATCACCCAAATGAAGATCTGATTTATTCATGGCAGGCCAAACTTTCCCTTTTATTTATTTTTAACTTTTTAACATAGAGAGATTAATTGGTAGGATGTAACATGATCCACTTGTTCATCCAGAATGCCCAGGACTTGCTTTTTACTTCTGGCTTTCAGAAAGTTTTGGAGTCAACAAATGATGATTTTTTAAAAGCCAGAAATGATAAAAAAGAAAAGGGGAGCACCCACCAGTGGTCTGAGGCTGTTGCTCACTGATGTCACCTTGCTCCATTGCAGGTGAAATTAAACTTCCCGAAGGCTATTGTGATGCTGACTTAACCCTGGAGAGTGAGTTCGAGATCCTTTTGCCTCGCCGACGTGGTCTAGGCCTTTGTTCCACTGCCTTGGCCAGTTATCTCATTGGCCTACACAATGACTTTGTCTACACCGTAGAAAAAAATACAACAGATGCCAAAAGGTATGCCTGTGTATGCATCTGCTAGAATCCACACTTCTTGCAATGTGACAGGATAGCCTTATCTGTTGCTAAATCAGCAGCGGAGCAAGATTTCTCATTCTTGTGCTCTCCCTCCCCTTCTAAACAGATACTCCGTCAGCCCTGCTGAGGTGACAGATCTACATGTGATTGCTTACAATGTGGAGAGGGACTTGATCCCATTGATCCTGTCCAACTGCCAATATAGCATGAAGAAAGGAGGGGAGGCCCTCCAGGAATTCGATCTGGAAAAAATTGAGCAGCAACTTGCTAGTAGATTCCTACAGGGGAAGCCCTTAATCACATTGAAAGTATGTATAAAAGGATCGTGATGCTGCCACTTAGCTTTCTTGGTGCCTGTAGGATCAATCTCTCATCCCAGAGAATGTTATTGCAAAGCTCTGCTCACTGGCATATTTTCTGCTCTCTTTCCTAACAGGGCATACCAACCCTGGTGTACAGACATGAGCAAAATTATGAGCATCTCTTCAATTATATCAACAATAAGCTGAGCCAGGTAAGCTTCTGAGATGAGATTCATGGTAAAGAGTTAAGGGAGACGCTGGATTTGAACCTGTGTCTTCCTGATCCTAGTCCAACACTATACTGTATTTGCTCTCTGTGGAGATTGAACATGAAGTTATGACAGCCTATGCTGCATTTGGCTGTGTTTTATAATTGTTTATATCCTGTAGGATTGCCTGCATTGCATGCTCATCTTTAAAGCAAAAGGAAGCAGTGATGAATGTATTCTGGTGTTTTTTTCTTCCCTTGAATTACAGATTTCTCTTCCAAATTCCACAATTGGCATGATCAGAGGGAAGTTGCTTTCCTACAGTGACATCTGTGAAGCGCTGTCTGTCACTGAAATAACCTTGGGATTCCTGGCTAAGGCTGGAGGAGACTCAAAGATGACTTTGACTGAATATGTTGAAGATACCCTGCAAATGGGCAGTCAGACAAATGACCACGTGCTGAAGGTGAGTGCAGAGGATCAGGGCCTTAACTTGTCTCTATGGGGTGAGGGTAAACTAGGCTAGACTAAAATAATAAATATATCACTTGCCCCCAGTTCAAGGAAGGCAGCTACCTTTCTCCCTGCCCCATATTCTTCATAATTTATCTTTGCTCCTCAGGTAGGTGTGACTGCAGGCACATGTTCTCAGTCCTTTGCAGTCCTCTAGAATAGCTTAATGCAGCCAGTGTTGAGACACACTTAATTAAAAGAGGCTTACAGTATGGCAAGAGTTGGGAATATGCCTAGCCCTTCTTGCCATTCTTAGAAGGATGTGCGTTGGGGATAGTGATGAGCAATGGTCGACTTTCAGTACGAGTTCTGCATTCAGTCCCTACTCTTGCACAAGTGATGCAGGAGAGTGCACTGCAAGTGATGGGACTTATTGAATTGTTCTTGTTGTTTAGTTGTTGTTTTTCTCATCAAGATTGCTTCAGTTACCTGGTTCTTGCCAGACTCCCTGCTTATAGTTACGGCGGGTTAGTTGTGTTAGTCTGCTACAGTGGAAAAACGCATAAAATCAAGAGCCCCGTGACAGCCTAAAGACTAATGTACTGAATTTGTAAATCAGGTGCCACAAAACTTGTTTTTGCTCAAGTTCTTATATATGGGTTCTTTTAAGCTTCCCCATCCCAGTTCTAAATTTGTCTTTTTTAGCTTTTGTAAAACTAGTTCTGACTTGTAACTCTCTCTCAAAAAACAGATGTTTGTGTGTTTCTTTCAGGCACTGAGCCAGTGTCACCTCGAGCACACCATTGCACTGTGGCAGCTCCTTTCGTGCTATAAATCCGAACAGCTGCTGCATCTGAAAAGGGTAGGAAGGAAAAAGTGGGGTAAAGTGTGTGATAACTTGATGATTCATTTCTCGGTTTCCCCCTCTGCGTCTGACAGTGCTGTTGTGTCTCTCTTCTTTACCATCTACCTTCCAGGATCCCTTCGCAGAGGTTGGTGCAGCCTATAAAGAAGAGCTCTCTGCAGAGAACACAGAACTCCTCAATGCCTTCCTTATGCAGGCTGGGCTGGCGTCCTTCCTCCAAGAGTTGCACGAAATGATCATCCTGAAGCTGAAACATGCCAAAGCTCAGGAAGAATTCAATCCCAAGTGGAGGTAAGAGCCTGTCAAGTCCCAATCTAAGTCCCTTATCCATTTGCATATTCTCTTAATCACCTGGATGTGGCTCTTTTGTGCTAGTGAACAATACAACAGAATAGCTGATTATAATTGTGCTCACTCTCTTTATCTCTCTATTTCCCAGCCTTAAGGACACACTTGTTTCATACCTCGACAGGAAACGGAGCAGCAACATATTAGAAGAACTAGAGGATACATTCCCAAAAGAGATCCTGCTCTCCCAGTGTATCGCTGTCTGGAAAGTGGCTGCCACTCTTAAACGAGAACGAAGACTTGGTTAATGCAGCAGAACCAATGGCAGACAGTGCATCCTCTCTTCTTGCCCAACCAACTTAAAAAAAAAAAAAACCACTGAAGAGCAAAGTACTGGATTTTTAGGTGCTGCTTTCCTTGCACTGAGCAAAAAACAAAAACAAAAAACATAACTAAATGAGATCCTAACTGAAAGTGTAATTGCACAATATTAGGAATAATTACTGCCTCAGAAGCTGAAGGATACACCCACCCTCCATACAACTAACTATACATTTTCCCCATATAAAATGCAAGTTAGTGATTCAATCGCATTCAAAGAAAGGGGTAGAAAAAGCAAAGGGACTCAATAGCCAGAGCTAGATGTGTAGTGTCACAGGCCGCTGGGTCAGAGGCAGTGAACTAATTCTCCTTCTCTCAGGTCTTTTACTCTATGCAATGGTGTTCACACTTTGCCAAGAAATGAATTAGCAACGGCTTAAGTACCGTGTTTCTCCTAAAATAAGACATAGTCATAAAATAAGCCATAGCAGGATTTCAGCTTGGAGAGGCGTGGCTATGCAGCGTACTGATGCGACGCGGTTAAAATAAGACATCCCCTGAAAATAAGCCATACTGTGTTTTGTTGAGGAAAAAAAATAAAAGACGGTGTCTTATTTTAGGAGAAACACGGTACATGGATGGGTGTGAAGCTGATTTCAGAGAGGATGCATCAAACAGTAGTTTTTTCTATAAGCATTTTATAAAGAAGTACAGGATACATATTTTGGGTAACATGTGAACACATTAGAAGCCCAGCACTGGAAACTATAAGTACACAGTAAATGAGTGTGAACACAGCCCTAAGCTATGTCAGTGCTTAGTCAAGGAAATAATTTCAGGTAACTGCCTTAAAAGCAATTCAGTTAAAAAGCATACACCCAGGTGTGACCTAAGTTGCCTTTAGCCTATCTCCCCCCCCCCCTTTTGCCCTTATGAAAGAACTTTTATTTCTGTTGGATAAAAACGTAGATATTAACTGGTATTTTTTAACATGCATGCAAAAATGTGTATCTGATTTTCATTGCACTAAATTATGATTGTGTTTAATATGACATTTGAATTGAGTGACTGAGCTGTGAATCTGATGTGAAGACAACATACCTCACACTTCTTCTACACATCTTTAATGAGTAAGCAATACTCATGGTCTGCTTTGGAGTTGTGCTTACATAATGCATTGGCTAAAGTGTTGTCATTAGCAGTGGTGTTCCAACTCATTGTGCCAACAGAGCAGTAGACTCGGAATCCTACTATGGATGAACCCATGGTCAGTTTTCACCAATGTATAAGAGCTCTATTGCTGCTCACTCCATTCAATAAACCAAATGTTTGCAACAAAAAGGCGTCCATTGCATTAACAGTGATTTGTATTTATGTGCTACAGTAGGGAAATGCTGGATACTTTAAATTCTGTTTGAAAAAATAATCTTTCAGCCAAACTATTTGGGGATGGGGGTTGAATTGTTTCAACCATAAATTAGCTCAACTCAATAGGTGCTGGCATCCTTTTCAGTTAATAATAATAATTTTTTTAAAAAAAACCCAGTCCTGCAGAAAATTGTTTCTTGATACAGAAGTACCTCTATGTACACCAGGGGTCAGCAAACTTTTTCAGCAGGGGGCTGGTCCACTGTCCCTCAGACCTTGTGTGGGGCCGGACTATATTTTGAAAGAGGAAAAAAATGAATGAATTCCTATGCCCCACAAATAACCCAGAGATGCATTTTAAATAAAAGGACACATTCTACTCATGTAAAAACATGCTTATTCCTGGATTGTCCGCGGGCCGGATTTAGAAGGCGATTGCTCTGGATCCGGCCCCTGGGCCTTAGTTTGCCTACCCATGATGTACACACATAATTCTTCCTGGAACTGAAAGAACCATTCAGCAGACATTTCTTTTTAAATGATCACAAGTGAAGGTTTACTGCAAGGCATTCAACAAAGGGGTAGGTGTGCAATGTCCCACATTAAGTGACTGCTTGCTCTCTGTTCAACATTAAAAGGCCAACACGTGGACCGTGGTTCCATAAACAGGTTTTTCTTTTTTGGAGAGTGTTATTAAGGCAACGTGAGTGTTACATAAATCCATAGGACACAATTATTAAGCTCCATTCTTCTTAAAATGTCCATCTCAAGCACAATAATGCACTAGAGCAGGCATGTTTAATAGGTAGATCGTGATCTACCAGTAGATCACTGGACCTCTGCGGTAGATCACTGGAAGATAATTGGCTCCCCCCAAAGAAGCTGAACAACTGTGGCTCCCCTAAAAAAAGCTCAACATTTTACCTCCTCCCTGGAAAAACTCAACTTTGACCCGAACCCCCCCAATGGGCCTTCCTCTTTCCTAAAAAAAAACTCAACAACTTTGACCTGAACCCCAAAAAAGGGGGTAGATCACTGCCAGTTTTTAACTCTGCGAGTAGATTGCAGTCTCTTGGGAGTTGGCCACCCCTGCACTAGAGAAGCCAGACCTCCAGCCACCCTGTGTATGTGCATAAATATGCATTTAAATAGTACTCATTTTAAGTATAGCTCTAGAAATGTAAACATTTGCAAGAAGACTCAACCCATACTCCTAATGTATTTGAACACTTGCGGAACAAAGCATTAATTTTGCTTTCTATTCTGGTAGGCCTGTCTTTTAAAATCATGCCTCCCAGACACACAGAGCTCTAGATTTTTCTTAAAACCACAACTTCCCCTGACAATTTGTACTTCTTTTAAAATCAGATTTATTATTCATTCTTGATCACAAGAGTTGTAATTTAAACCTGGCAGCTCTTGTCTTTTGCCTGTTATTAACAGCATCACAGTAAAAAAAAACAATAATGCTCAGGCCATCTCTTGCATACAATAAATAAATTAGGGTAGCCAGGTTGCAACCTAAAGATTCCCGGTTGCAAACAGATCAAAAGCACTTACAGCTGCACCTTAAAAAAAAAAAAAAGACTGCCCAGCTTATGCCGAATAACGATTTTCATGAACAGGTTCACAGGGGGATTATGGGTTCGAACCCTAAGTTGGGTGAAAGATTCCTGCATTGCTGGGGGTTGGACTAGATGAGCCTCATGGACGTCATGGTCCCTTCCAATTCTGTTGGCTGGTGGTGCAACTCAGCCAATGTGGCTGATGGTGCAACGCAGGTTTGACATCTAGCCTGAACCCTCCTAAGAAAGTCAAAGGTTGCATGAATAGTTACTCTCCTAATTAAGAACCAAAGGCCTGGCTATATAATAATATTTTTGTCCGCCACCTAGAAACAGGTTAAGGATGGCTGCAGGGGGGGGGGGGGAAGATAACGATGTTTTGACTCGAAGCACAATACGTACAGTATTATGATGCCTCTGCATACCGGATCTTGGGAATCGCGTTGCGAGAGGAGGCTTCCCACGGGCAGCTGTGAAAACAAGGTGCTGGACCACATGAGCCTTCGGCCAGAATCCGGCAGGCCCCTTTCTTCGGTAGCTCGCTCTGGGCTGCGTCAAAATGTGTTTGCCGATGGATGGGGATATTTGAGAATGGAGGTGACCCGTTGTCCCTTCCCCCGTTCTGCCTGTTTGGAACGAAGCCAAGCCCTGCCCTTGGATGTCTCGCGGCCATCGGGAATTCCCCGTTTCCGGCTACAGCCGGGAGGGAGGGACGGACGGAGCAAGCGGCGAGGCTGAGCGGTGGTGGGTGGGGTGGCGCTCGGAAACGAAACTATGCGCATCCTCCAATAAGAAGAAACCGAGCGATAAGGGGGAAAGCGAAACTTTGCCGGCTTGCCTTGCCTAAGTTGCCTTGCTCAGCTGTAGGTGCGTCAGAGAGAAGCGGGCTTGGCAGAAGCGGGGAAGCCTCCTTTCTGCTGAGCTGCGGGTTAGCCATTGCGGAGTTAAGCCGTGGTGAGTAACACGAAGGTGGCAGATGCCCCCTATGGAAGCAACCTGGCCGGCTTCGCGGCGTGACGCGTTAAAACCTTTTGCAGGCACCTACGATAGAAACCGCTGCTCGCCTGGGACGCTGATCTCCAAGCGGGGAAAGGGGGGGGGAGGGTTTTGCTGTCACTTCTGCTAAACTTATTGCAATCTCGGGGGGGGGGGGAGAGGGCTGGGACACGTTTTTGTGTTCTTTTGCCCCTTTGCTTTTCCCCCCGGCGTGGGTGGCGGCGGCACCTGCGTGGATATTAAACGGAGTTGAACTGCAAAGGGGAGTGGGGCACGGTTTGTTACATCGCTTATATATAGCTCACAACATAAAAATAAAATAGAAAAATTCCTTCCAGTAGCACCTTAGAGACCAAGTTTGTTATTGGTATGAGCGTTCGTGTGCATGCACACTTCTTCAGAAGTGTATAGGACAGTTTGCAAATTTGGGCGAGGAGGGGCGGGTAGCTTTCCCGGGTCTCCGCTATTGCCCTCGCTATTGAGGCGTGTTGTTGGTTTTGCTGCGGTGGGAAGACGAAGAGGTTCCCACCTTTGTCTTGATGATATTGTGAATTTAAGCAAAGCGGCAAACCCGCTTCGTTGCTTTTGGGCTGCTCGTCGACTTTCTGTTTCACTTCCGTGAGCAGACGCTGGGCCTTTTGAACTTTGCTTTTAAAAAAAAGAGGGGGAAAAAAGAGAAGGAGGAATGTTTATGGCATGCTCTTGCCGGAGATAATCTGGTGGACATGCTTGGGAAGGGAGGTGAGTGAAGGTCTAGGAAGATGAATTCTTTATTGTACGAGAAGGGTCTCTCGTATACAGTATATAGGACCTAAGTATGGGCTGTAAAGGTAAGAAAGGAAGTGGTTGTGTACCAGGGGGCAAATAGGTGGGCCCCCTCCCTCAACTGGCTGTGGTAGTTAAGCGAAAGCCCTAGGTTTTTTTTTTTTTTGAAAGGGTGAAATTGGATTTTTTCTAATTTCACCCTTTGTTCCAATTTGTGTGGTAAAAATCATATTGCTGGAAACAAGCGAATAATGCGTTGCAAACCTAGAAAGAAGGTAACCTCAATGAATTCTGGGGTTTGTAGTGCAGGACCAGCTGCATCTACCAGTTGTAGGTGGGGTGGAGAGACAGAGGAGACTGATCACCCGTTATATTTGCATAGTGGCTGCTGATTGGGCTGTGTTGCACCATCTGGCCCGGCCTGGAGTCCAGGGGTTGTGTGTGCTGAAGTGAAAGCTTTCATCTCTCTCTCTCTCTCTCTCTCTCTCTCTCACACACACACACACACTCCCCCCCCTTACAGTATTAGATATTGGGAAGAGCTAAGGCAAAATTTACAGACCTTTTGCATTCTTCTCTTTCCTATTTCAGTTAGTAGTGTCCAAGCTATTTCAACATGTATGTTGCCAAGATGTCATTTTGACCCCAATATTCTAGTTTTATAAAATGGCAGCCGTCTCCACATGAACACCCCAAGCGCCTAGTGTAGGGATAGACCTTGTGCCTTGCCACCCTTCAGTGGGTTTTCCTGACACGTTTCCCAATCCTTTAACAGTTGCATGTCATGGGCAGAAGTTAAGTGGGTGTAAGTACTGCTTGTCTCTGCTGAGGAAGGACGGCTTCTGCCAAGAGATTTTGAGGTGTGATCCTTTTGGGAAGCCGTATAAATAAACAGTATCAGAGATGTTGTGAGGTGACGAGGTCTTCCTTTTCTTCAGCACCTTGTCTCAAGTGGAGGAGTCTGAGGAATGGAGCCAGCTTTGTCTTTTCCCATCACCAGCGTAGGTGGAATCGTGAGGCAGCAATTTATATTTGGCCTCCTCAGAATACATACATACATACATATACTACACACATATGTTCCTTTGCTGTTAAGGGCTTATAAGCCAAACTGCTGTAACCTTAATGCACATAAGTAGCTGTGCAAATAAGCTGCATTTTATTTAGCAAAATATCAGGCAGTGAAAGAGAAAACTGATGAGATTTACACTTGAATTGGGCCTTGCTGATTCAATGAGACCATTGTGGGTTGGTAGTTCAATACAAAAGCACTCTCCTGGTCAGGGATAAATTGTGGATAATGGAGTACTGACATAACGTTTAGCAGCACAGTAATGCAGTATAAGCTTTGAAATCTTCATAACTGCATTGTGTTATTTCACAATGTTTGTGAAGTGGACAGGAGAAATGGTGCTTAATCTTTAAAAGGTGAATGGCATTTCTTGTGTAATTTAAGACAGACTGCAGTTTCTCTGGTTAGTTACTTATAGGTGAAGGGGAAAGTGTCTTTGTACAGTCTATGTTCAAAGAAACCTTTTTCTTACCCAGTTTCTAAATGTAAATACTGTAATTATGACCAGAGATAGTTGGGGGTGATGCTAAATGGGCACACTAAAAAGAATAGGGATGGGCCTACAAGAAGAATAGTACCTGCAAGGGAGACTTTAAATCACTGCTCCTGCTAACCAGTTTTGAAGAAGAGACAGCATGGGTGAGAAGACCACTTATGGCTAGCTTTGATTAGTTGCATACTTTGTAGTATTAAAGTATAGGTAAACTGAAGGCAGAAACTGAGTGAGAGATGTGGTAAATGCCCTTCACCACTATGCCCACACTTAAATCAATATACATATACCATACTGCACGGCCACTCCCAAAATAAATGTTTAGCTCAAAATATTGACATGCTTAGACACCAAACTACCTGAAGGAGCGTCTCCACCCCAGTCATTCAGCCCAGACACCAGGGTGGATTTGATTTAAATCAAATCAATTTAAATCATGATTTAAATCACTAGTCAGTAAGACTTGATTTAAATATTCTGTTTTATAGAAAGACACATTCTTGCTGGTATAATCTTAATATTTACAACCAGAGGAAGGTTTCATTTTTGGAATAATAAATTTTCAGAGTAGTTTTTACAGTTATATCAAAAATTACTGATTTGGTTATACAGTACTATTAGAAATAGATATAGATAATTATGAAATTATTGTGAGCCTTAATGAGTTAACTTTATATTTGGACAACTTTTATGCTGTACTTTATTGGAAGGAGAAAAATAATCATTTTCTTAATAACAATTTAAACAATTTATTTAACTAAAGCAATAACATCATAGCATATGTATCCATGTTTGTTAACTGATGTGGTTAAACGTTGTTGTTTTGCAAAAAAGCATAGACTGAGCTTTAGCAACATGAAAAACTTAAAACAAATCCTTATTTCCCGATGAACAGCCTTTGGACTATAATGTAACTTAAATAGAAAACTATCTTTAGAAAGATTTTTCTTCCAAAAGCATTTTATTTTAAAAATCTGATTTAAATTTAAAAGAATCTGTGTTTTTTTTTAAATAAAAAGAACTTTGATTTTTATCCACCCTGCCGGACACTGAGTTCCATCTCCGAGGGCCTTCTGGCAGTTCCCTCACTGTGAGAAGTGAGGTTACAGGCAACCATGCAGAGGGCGTTCTCGGTAGTGGCACCCACCCTGTCAAACACCCTCCTATCAGGTGCCAAGGAAATAAACAACTCTCTGACTTTTAGAAGACATCTGAAGGCAGTCCTGTTTAGGGGAAATATTTAATGTTTAATGTTTTATTGTGTTTTTAATATTCTGTTGGGAGCAGCCCAAAGTGGCTAAGGAGGCCCAGCCAGATGAGAGGGGTATAAGTAATAAATTATTTTTATTATTGCTTATTAGAATATCTTGCGACAGATTTGACGCATTGACTTAAGTTTATGTCTGTTCTTGGTTAGTTTTACAAGAATTCATTAGGGTTCATGAGGCAAAATACTTTGTATTAGAAGTAGTATTGTTATTGTTATATTTACACTGAACTTTTCAGCCAAGTTCATTTAAGCCAAAGCATCTTAAAACTATTAAAATTCACTAAAAAGATACAAGTTATAAATTTGATTACGTTTTGATGTCTGATGTTAATTTTAAAATTATTGTAATTAAAACCTATCTATGCATTTTTGTGAGGTGGGTTCCTGTGTTTATAACATACTTTTAAGATACAGAACTAGTGAACTTATCCAAATCTGATTAATCATTAAGAAGAACTACATTTATTAATTCTCTATGAATATATGAAATGCTACTCCAGTTTGTTTTGTTTCACTGAGTGAAACAATATGCAATCAAGTTGTATGACTAATGTCACCCCACCCCATTTGTCTTACGTTTTCTTGCTTTCCAACAGGCTGGGGGGAAAACTTCACCCTGGATCAGCAATTGCATGAAAAGGGCTTTAAATGCCCTGAATGTGGCAGTGCTCAACCTGCATCTCACAAATTCTGCAGTGACTGTGGGAAGAAGTTAGCTGAGGCTTCTTCTACCGGCACACAAAGTAAGTGATTTACAGCCTAAACGAAGGATCACTAAATGGTGTACAACTGCTTTCCAGTATGAATTAGGGACACAATGAAAATACGTAAAAGACAGGGGAAGTTCTAGAATTATTGGTGTCTGTCTGGTTTATTGCCCCCCCCCCCTTGCCTATGAATGTTCCGGACATTGCAGAGTTGTTGCTGGCTAGTCAATGTCCTTACCTCTTCTTGTCTTTTTGTGTTCCTGTAACTCTGTATCGGAGAGTAAGAATAGTAAGTGTAAAATTCAAGTGGTACTACAGTGATACCTTGGTTTCAGAACAGTCCTGTTTAAGAACGATTCAGTTTATGAACTCCGCAAAACCGGAAGTAGTGTCCCGGTTTGCTAACTTTACCTCGGTCTAAGAACGGAATCCAAACGATGGAAGGGCACTGGCGGCGGGAGGCCTCATTAGGGAAAGCGCGCCTCGGTTTAAGAACGGACTTCCGGAATGGATTAAGTTTGTAAACTAGGTAACACTGTAATTTAATCGATAATAGCATGATATGTATATAAATTCCAGTTTGTGCATATGTTATTTCTGTCTCTGTCTCCACTCTTTTCTCCCATACCATGTTTTCATTCTCTTTTGGAGCATTAGTTGTAAAGTTAAATGCACTGTTTTAAAAACCACCAAACCCATGCCCCCAAACCTTAACTGGGTAAATATGTTGGGGTATGTGTGCGTGTAAGTCCAAAGAAGTGATTAAATTTCTCCAACAGCAAGACATAGGCTTAGAAGTATTTTACTGATTATATTGCCTCCATTCATTGCACACATATGACAAGTTCTCCAAGCTTCTAAACACTAGCAATTCCAACTTACTCAAATTTTACAGAAAGCAATTGTGCAAACGCCTGACTCTTGCAATTTCCCACAGTTCTCTGTTCTCCGAACTGCCCTCTTCTCTTCCTCAGGAGTGTGATTGTGGGAGAATATCTCATATACAACAGTACGTGATAAGTCACCCAGCAATTAGATAAGAAAACCACAAGCCCCTTACAGCTGCACTTTGGGGGGGGGGAATGAATGTCCAGCTTTCCCCCCTCCAGCTTTTTGTCCTTCACTTGCCCAGCTTCTGCACACTCCTAACACTTACTTTACCTCATGATTCCTATTACACATCTACTATGCTATAAAGTGAAGAATGCTAAGGCACTCTGCAATCCATGTGAACAAAGCATACAAAAACCAAAAATGCCTCTCTGTCCTTTATCTGAGAGATACCATCTTAAGAATATAACGGTGGTAACAAGAGGCTGCTCTTCCTCCTCACCATGTCATCTGTAGTGGGGAAAAAAGTTTGACAAGCATAATTATGGCCAAAAAATGCTCAAATGACACCACTGGAGAAAACCAGCTGTTAGAAGGCTTGTTATGTGACCTATTTATTTATTAAAACATACTGCCTTCCTTAGACAAAATGCCAAATGCGACTTACATTTTAAAAAAATCAAATAGGCACAGCCAAATGGGTTGGTAGACATTAGTCATACAGCTTGCATATGTGTTGTTAACACTCTGTGTGAAAAGAAACTGAAATATTTATATACAGCAACAGATTTAAAAAAACACTGCAGACAAAATTGGCAATGGTGCAATAGCCACAGAGAAAGAGTAACTTATTTTGCTGTTGTAAATTAATGAAAATTTCTGCAGTATGATGAATGGGATTCGCTAATAACATGACATGTGAATTAAAGAGACAGTATCTGAGATGTGTTGTTGCATCTGAAGACTGTCCGGAAAGACAAGCATATGCACTTCAATTTCTTCATTGAACCTGGGGTTCACGCCTGGGAATTAAATTAAATTAAATAATTAAATAATGCTGTTTGTGGGCCTGACAGAAAATTTACTGACTTCTGTGTCTTAAAATGTTGGTTCCTGTTCACTGAGATCCCCAGCCCTGCCTCTGAACCAGTGCCAGGCTTCTCCTTGGATAACTTTCTGCAATACTTCTGTTTCAGTTGCAGAAAACAGAGATGCAAAACTGACATCAGTGCTGGAGATGGAGCCTGGGGGCGAACTAAGGGTGGAAAGCTCCCCTGCCTTGGGATCTTCCGTTGATAAGCAACCACTAACTGGGGAAGCACAAGGGGAGCCAGAAAAATCTTTGTCTGAGAGCCCTGGGAGTCAGGCTTCTCACACACAGAAAAAAGTGAGTACATTTGGGCACAGGTTGGGCATAGTGCAGAGATTTCAGAAATACAAGCTTTTGCTTCCTGCTGTCTGTTATAGCCGAGCTGTTAAGTGTGCTTTGCTGGGTGTACTTACTGATGCTTCTTGAAATGGCCGATTGGTTTAAAGTTGCTGCATTAATAGGCAAGCAATTACATTTTGCTTGCAAATGCTAAGCTCTCTGAAAGCAAGGCTATTTTTCAACAGGCAGTAAAAGTTGAGAACGATGTTGACTGGAATGAGTTGAATGAGGATGATAACCCTCCTTCCAGAAAAAGGAAAAAGGAGAAACCAGACCTATATGAGGGCAGCAGCCCATGCTCAAGCCCGCAGCAGGTAGTTTTTCCTATGTGCAGTGAGTAATTAAGTAAGTAAGTGAATTGGTCTGAAGTATCAGTTGCTAGTCAATTGCTGCTGTGAATTGCTGATTGGAAAAATGCATTTTTGTCAGAATCCTTGACTACCATAGTTCTTGCAAACAGAAAACCCTGCCCAAAATCCTGGAGAGCTGCTGCCAGTCAGTGCAGACAGCACTGAGCTGGATGGTCCAATGGCCTGATTCAGTCTAAGGCAGCTTCCTATGAAAGCTAGGTTTTCTCACCCATGGAAAATGGCAGCTATGGCTGCATTATGTTTCAGATTCAGATTCAGGTCCAGTTTCAAGGGAAGCCCCACAAATAGCATATTACAGTCATCCAGTCTTGAGTTCACCAATGCATGAGTCAATAGCAGAAAGTTATTCCTGTCCAGGAAAGTGCATAATTGCATACCAACCAGTTGATAGGAGGTGCTCCTTGCCATGGATTGAAGGACAAGTAATTAGTACAGTCATACCTCGGTTCCCGAACGCCTTGGGAGTTGAACGTTCCGACTCCCGAATGATCGAAAACCGGAAGTGAGTGTTTGGTTTTTGAATGCTTTTTTGGAAGCCTGAACATCTGGCACAGCTTCCGCTATTGTTTCTGGCGTGCCTGCGCAATTGAAAACCAATCGAAAACCGCCCCTTGGTTTCTGAACGTTTCGGAAGTTGAATGGACTTCCAGAACAGATTATGTTTGACTTCAAAAGAACAGCTGTAATAATAATGGATGTGCCTAGGTCTCTTCCAGTTCTGATTTTGATAGCTTAGAGTGGAAGCATATGCTGGGAAGGTTAATATTGAGAGGATGTAGGGTGAATGATCTATTCTTGCTTTACCTCTGAACCTTTAAAAGCAGGGTTTCTCCATTTTAAGAGGTGGATGATGTTGTTTTTTGTTTTCCATCATGCAGAAAAAGAAAAAGAAGAAGAAAAAGAAAAGGAGTCCCTCAGATGCTGAAGTTCAGGACTCTTCGATGACATCCTTGACAAGTTGTATTAGTTCAGCACCACCCAGTCTTGATTATCTTAGCCCTGAAGTGACAGATTCAAAAAACCAACCAAAGGAAAGTCAAAGCCCAGAAGATAAATTGACCAAATCAGACAAGGAGTCGGCTGGTGACAGTGGAGGTCAGATTAAAAGTAGCCCCTTAGACATAGATCAGAATCTAGCAGTTGTTGCAGAAAAAGATGTTGGTGATAATGATTCCAAGAGTCAGGATAGTAATAATGGTGCAGCAGACCAGCATATTGGTGCTGCAGTTGCAGAAGAGAAGATGGAGGAGGAAAGCTCTGAAAAGAATGATGTAATTGGTGAACAGACAGGTTCTAGTAAAGGACAAAGTAAGACAAGTTCTACTGCAACTGGTCTGTCTCAGGGAAATATATCAGATACTCAGACTTCGGTTGCCACACAACCTAATTCTGATGAAAATGCAGAGAACGTATCTTTGGACCCTCGCTGCAGTGGTGAATCTTCCGAAAATAAATTTGCAAAATCAAGTACAGAAGATCAAAATCGGGAAATTAAGACAACTTCGTCTGAATCGGAAGTGAGCCCGGGTCGTAAGAAAAAAGTTGAAGAGACCAAGCAACAGACAAGTGCTTCGGTTTCAAAGGTATGTTGCCTGCAGTCCAATTGGCTGTCTTGTGTGGGCATGTGTCTGCCTCTATTGCCTTCTTGGGTGTTGTCCTGAATAGGAGAGTTTGAGCTGCATGTCATCCATCTGCTTATTAATGAAAGTAGACATTGCATCTCTAGATGGCCTCCCCTAGTTGTTTCATGCAGTTGTTGAAGAGAGTAGAAGGCAGTATCGAGTCCTGCAGGCAGTAGTGGACTTTGTGGTGTGCTGACGCCACTTACCTAATCTCCTGACAGCTGTGCCGCTGCTGCTTACTGGGGAAAGAAGGGCGAGGCAGCATGGATGTTGGCATGGAGCAAATCCACCAGCACAGCTAGTCCTAGCACCATCTTCTGCAGTCTACAATCCAGGATGGGCTAGAACCACTGCAGAACTGTTACCTGTTAACTTCATCCTAGAATGGTACTACCAAAAGGTGCTGTGCTTGGTATCAAAAGTTGTCGAGAAATTCAAATAGGACTTACAGACAGAATCAGCTCCAGGTTTCAGGGGGCCCCAAGCAAAGTAATTCTGCCCCTGTTGAATTTATCAGGCATGGGGCAAGAAGCAGCACTGAGAGGAGCGCTTGGTTGCAGTAAACAAATCATCCTTGTCATCCTTCCCCAATGTCCTTGGTGATAAAAGGTGGGTTAGTCCCTTGTTTGCTGAAGCTTCTTTAGGGGCCAGGATTGATATTTTGTTTTTAAAAGGAGTCCATTTAGCCTAATGGAGACAAGCTCCCTGCTCTGGACTGGATGGTTCCCTTTCAGAATCTTTCCTTTGTTGCCCACTGCTGTAAAATTTACTGAGGGATTGAAAAAGAAGCTGTCCTTTTCTGTCCTCCCAATTCCCCTGATTTTGTGTTGCATAAGTGCATTGGGGAGGGGCTTAAGGGATCACATGCTAGCTTGTCTGATCTAGTTGCATAGCGCACAGTGCCACAATGGAGGAAGATACTTAAAGGCAGCCCATCTAACCTGACCCAGTGAAGAGCCAGGTGTTACCACCAGGATTCAACAGAGGCTGCTGACGAAGAGATTCATTTGTGTGAAAACAAAATATTGTGGGGGAGATATCCCCCACCCACCCGCCCGGTCCATGGCTTCTAAAATAACCCCTTCTGATGACCTGGCTCAAGCATAGTTTTTTCATTGGGAGCCGGGCACAGGATTAAGCTCGCCCCCAACACATTTTTTCCCCAAATTAATTTTATAATACCAAAAACAAGCATCACAGTCAAAATCATACATCTTAATTGACTTCCCTCCACTCCCCCTCCTGGTTCCATTATTTTATACTTCTTCATAAATGTCCACAAAACCTTATATTCTTAACTATCCCAATTTTAAAACCTTATTCATGTTGTTACAAGTGACCTTAAAAAGTTCAACTAATGTAAAAGCCTATACACAAAGCTTGCTAAATATGCATTGAACTCCCCCCCCTTTTTAAACAAAACAATGTCCTTTTTCTTTCTAGTATTTCAAATTTGTCGAGTATGTCCTGCATAGTTCATTAGTTTGTTTTGCCAATCTCCTTCATCTTCTTTGGCGGTGGCTTCTTCTCTAGGGATGGGCTGGTTTTGGCCTGGCGTCCATTCTCAGATGCAGGAACAAAGTCTTTTGCATGGTAATTCCGTTAGGTCCTGTATTTTTCATAATCATAGCTTCTGGTTTTTTTAAAAACAAAAGTCATTTTCAACATTCTCTTAAAATCTTTATATATCACTTCCCAAGCCTTAATAATTTTACATTGCCACCACATATGGTAGCCTCTCATACCTTTTACCCACCCTTCCTACTTCATCTCCATCAACCGTCAAAGCTTCCCAAATCAATTCACACAAGGTGTCATTTTTGTCATAGACCACCCTTACTTTCCCTTGCATTTTCCTCAGACCTCGTACCTCAGCCTTTCCCATGTTAGTGGTGTGTGCATTCACTTCTTTAAATTGTCCCACAGCCTCTGAAAGTAAATTAGTATTTTCCCAAACTTGAGAGGCTGCCTTATCAGCATTTTGCTTTATTTCTTTTGTCTCATCAAACAATTCTCTTTTAAATTCTAAAAGCAAGTAAAATAATTCATATTTCTCTTGTATTACGGCTTTGCTGGTTTGTTTCAGCATTAAGATTTTTTCTTCTGCCATTTCTAATTTGAGATTGGGGGGTGGGGGGTGGGGAGAGTTCTCTCACTGTTTCCCATATTCCCTTCTAAGATTAAATTCCAAAACAAAAAGTCCTTTCCCACCAGGGAAAGTGTTATTTTGGCTTTATCAGTACTTTGTCAAGGCCATTTCACTAGACTCAATAAAATAACCCAGTACTTTCAGCCTCCCCCCTCCCCCCTTCTACTTTGCTCACAAAAACAAATTTTAGCAGATTTAACAATTGTATATCCCCTTCTTTACATCCGTTCACATGAGAGTAATTTTTAATTGCCAATATAAATAAAACTGAATTATTTTA
Source organism: Lacerta agilis (assembly GCF_009819535.1). Classification (NCBI taxonomy): domain Eukaryota; kingdom Metazoa; phylum Chordata; class Lepidosauria; order Squamata; family Lacertidae; genus Lacerta; species Lacerta agilis. Next base: position 26,811,799 of record NC_046313.1, on the reverse strand, counting down.
AAATCTGATTTGGGCCAATATTAGCAATGAATATTATAGTCCTTTTTATAATCTTGATTTTAAACCAGCTGTTACCTTTTAATAAAATAAGTCCACAGTTATAATTCCGTTAGGTTAGATGTCTTCAGCACTCTGGAAGCTCAAAAACTTCTTTCTCACAAGTAGTGTAAATTCAGAAGGTCAGTCCAATCTTTCTTCCTTAGAGGAAATTTGTGATATTCTTCCATACAATAACAGTGCAGTCCTTCTCTGGTTTAGCCTCCATTTAAAGTCAAGTTCAATCGCAACATAGGATGAATTCAAGTTCAATGTGTTGGTTTTTTTTAAAAGAAAATCTAGAGATTGGTATAAGTAAGAGATTGGTGAAATCTTTTAATCCTTATTATTCATTAGCTAATTCATCTTCCAAAGTGAAGTTCTCAACACTTCACTTGTATGTATTTCGTGCTCATAGACCCAGGAACGGGAGCGGAGTTGGGTTTTTTTTTTTTGCTAAATCAGTCAAATTAAGCACTCCTCACCTTTGCAGTCTGCTTCAGTCTTTTGGAAAGGTAAACTGCTCATGGCTGGATCGGAGGCTTTGCTCTCTGTGAAGCCGTGTTGGTGCCTAGCTCACTGGCACACTCAGCTTCCTTCCCACTCTCCCCGCCTGCAGGGACCGGTAGTACCGAGCGGTCGTTAGTGAGCCGCAGGACCCTGAGACACCTCAATGTCCTCTTGGGGCTTTTTTGGGAGGTGCATCGCCTTTGCGCTCTTCCCCTTTGGCTCCATAGGGCCAAATCTGACAGGAGCTGTCAGATTCGCGGTCCGCTCACCATCTTGCAGAAACTTCTAAAATAACCCATTCTGATTACCTGTCTCAAGCATAATTTTCTCCTTGGGAGCCGGGCACAAGATTAAGCTCCCCCCCCCCTTCAAGCCACAAGGGACTAGTACATTTTTCAAGAATTTTGAATCACATATGCCTATGTTATAGAAAGTCAAGTTGGATGAACAGACTAAATCAGAAAATGTCTGTGAAAAACCAGAAGAAGCAACAACTCCAGCAGAAGGATCTGAGAAGGGAAAGACTTCTGCTGCTGTGAATCAGAAGAAGCAACAGAAAGATCAAAAGACTAAGAAGCAGCAGACAAACCAGGAAGTCAAGCAGAGGTATAGCACATTTCTGTTTATTTCAAAAGTGGTGTTATATTGGAATTGGCCAGTAGCAGTTGTTGCATAATTCGGATCCAAAAGGTTAGAAACATTACCACAAATACTCATTGAACACCCTTCACTATGTAGTGTTCATAGATCTTTCCAGTGCCACCAACATTTCATTAGTACCATTTCTAAAATACTATGATTTCTGTAAAGCATTTTTTAAAAGACTGCAATGGATAAGCTAACTGTTGGAGCAATCATTTTTACCCACACATTATTTGTGTATTGATCAGTACATTTTATTTTTTAGGAAGAAGTAGGAAGATAATAAACATTACACCTTTTAACATACCTGCTTGTTTTCTCTTTTGACATAAGACACTTAAGGGTAGAGCAATCCAGATTACAGGAAGCCAGTTTAATTTACCTTGGGATAAATTATGCCAGTGTGACTTATCCCTATTCCAAACTCCACACAGAAGCCTAATGGAGGGAAAGAAGTCTTTAAAGTTGAGTTTGACTTATCCTACCCTTTTTGCCAGTGTAACTCTCACTGGGTTGCTAGGTCATATGACTGAGGTGGACAGAATTTGGAATAAGGTTAAATCTGCCTCTCCACACCCCCAACATGCCCTGGAACTCCCCCCCTCCCCCCAGGACTAAAAGCCTCAGTTCAGCTGGCTGAGCCAGGATGGAGGACTTGCCTAGAATATCTCTGGCTAAGCCAGCATGAAAGCCTTCAGTAGGAGATTGCCTATTCCAAACATTACTCATCCTAGTGGATCTTGGGTTTGGATTGCTCCCTTAAATTGGTGACAGCCACAGCTTCTCTTGAGGTTGTACCATGGCAGCCCAGATGTAGCTCCACCCTTGCTGGTGTAAAGTCTTTGCATCTTATTTGGGCAGAAGTCTGCCTGCTTATGTACTGTTACACATATGGACTTGCTATGTCTTTTCCAACACAGAATTGATGTAATATACTGTAGTCTTGGCATAGGTACTGCCAAACTTTGGAGACTAAGATGCAACTGTTCTTACCCTTGGCAGAGACAATATCCATTCAGCTTGGAACTGAAGTTGGGAGGGTGGAGGCTTCTTAATGGCTCTGCACTTAACACTTAGAGCCAAAACAAATATCCAGCTGAACTTTTCGGCTTGGGGGGCATGGTGGGCAAAGGTATGAAGGAAACATATAGTTTATTTCATTTGCCAAACCCTGACACCCTCATCACCCTGGCAAATGGGGTGAAAGTATTAGTGAACCCTGTATATATTGGTCAACTGTTAATTTCAACGGGTCTACTCAGAGTAAAACTTAAGGAGAATGGCTAAATTAGGTCTATTAATTTAGATGGTTCTGCTCTGAGTAATGCCTATTGATTTTCGTTCCCAGCAATTGCATATTTTGGATTCTTTGAGCATTTGTTTGCATTTTCTGACCATAGGAACTATCTTGTATAGAATAAGATGCATAGTTTGAACTGAGTTGTGAACCTGGATCATACTGTTTGGTATAATGAATATTAGCTGAAATTTATAGGAAAAAACTTGAGTTTTGATATCTCATCATCTGTTCCTTGAAGCTTCTGAAAGAGTTCTCTAATTTTATTCATACAGTGATACTTTGTGTTTCTTCTTGGGAGTTTTCTCCCCCTCTCCTCTCCTCTAATATATAGAGTTGTGGTGTGTGGACTCTTGAATGCCATGGAACCGTTTTCTGTTCTGATACATTGTGGTGCCCTTCTCCATAAATTCACCAAAACATCGTTATACTGACTATTGTCTTCTTCACTGTTGCAGCCATGTGAGTTCTGATGAAGGCGTTACAGTATATTTTCATGCTATACTTTCCAAGGACTTCAAGTTGGATCCTGGGAAGCACAAAATTTTTATCAGGGCACAAGGCATATCTGGCTATCTTAACTTCAGCGACAATGTCTGTGAGATGACTTGCACAAAGTGAGTACAATTTTGTGCATTCATGCAAACTTTGGAATGGATTCATAGGCCAGAAAGAATATTGGTATATGTAGAAGTGCTAAATGATGGTAACAAATAATAAGATCTGTCAAGGTATTTAGTCTCCCCTTTGACTTTTTCAATGCCTCAGTCTAGCATTCTTGCTTTATCTTTTTCCAACTCTGGAGTTACTAATTCCCTCCCGGTTCAGATAAGGCAGTTTTCATTAACCAAAATGTGATTGGGCCACACTGATTCAGAACAGATGCCTCCTTTTAAACCTGCCTCCAATAAAACATGATGACCAGAGGAGAAATATATTACAGAAAGAACAAAATTATCTCATGAGCAATGTGAAAGTGTAAAACTCCCTTGCTTTTTTTACTATTGCCAGGAGGTATGATGTTACATTTATAGAATTGAAATGTGGTTTTTTTAAAATAAATGCAGCAACATACAAATGTTGTTATCCTTGTTACTGTGAAGTTGTAGCTGTGACTCATGCTATGTAGGGTACAGAAGTATTGCACTCTGGCTACTAAGGCTGCTTGTCCTCACATTGCAATAATGATTATTTTTTTGTTGATTGTTCCACTGTTAACCTCTTGAGAGTAGGATACCATGTATAAATAGGGGCCAGTGTTTAGAATAGTATCTATCGTTCAACATGGGGGGAAAGTGGTGAGTTGTGTGTGTGTCTTCTGTGTGCATATCTGATCCAGCAACACTTTATTCTGATCCAGCAACACTTTATTCCAGGCCATTAAGTTTTAATGCATGTAACTATATATTAAATGGCAAATATTTGGAGACCTCTCCTTCCATAAAGGTTAGTTGAAAAAGTTTTGTCTGTTGTACTGCTTTACTGCTAAGATGTGCATTTGTGTTGTGTGTTTTTTTTAATGCTAGGGATCTTGGTGAGCATGGTCACCTAATGGAAGGCTATACAACTATTCATAAGGATAATATGCATAAACCAATTCCCTATAAATACTATATTGCACGTGGGAAGGACGGAGATTGGGAATTAATTTACAAGCCTATTCAGAAAGGAGTTGTAAATCGTTGTTTGTATATAAACTCAGCATTACTATGTGGCACAGGTAAGAAACTATTTTTGTATGATTGTGGTTTTGATAATACTTGAGAAACAGGGTTTGTGTAGTTCCCAAGAAAGCAGAAATGGTATATAAAACCATTTCTCCATGGAAGTTTTTGAAGTTCTGGAACGAGTGCTAGACGTAGAACATAGTCGAAGTAGCTAGAAGGAAGGCATAGATGACAGTTATAGTTGAGAGAAGTGATTTCTCAGAAGCTTCCTTTCTCAGGCCAGCTGTTGAATGCCTCTGTTCAGCATCTGGGGTAACATACCATCATTTAGAAGCCTAATAGGAGCTAGTGACTGCTATACTACTGTGTTGCCCAGCCTGTAGCCCTTCAGATGCTATTGGACTACAGTTCCCATCCGTCCCACCAAACATCCGTGGTCAGGGATGATAGGAGTTGTAACCCAAAGTATTCAGATGCTACTAAGTTGGGCTGCTATAGTAGGATCTAGCCCCCTGACTTGGCAGCAGACATAATTTTTCTCTTGGGGGGGGTTATATTTCCTGCCAAACTGATATATAAAACTCCCAATTTGTTCAGGGCAGAACTTTCCAGTGAATATGGCTTTTAATTACATGCACATAGAAGCAGTGAAATTCAGAAAGCACTTCTGTGGAAGTCAATGGAAATTTAGGAAGTATGTATGCATTTGTTCATGCTGTTTAGCAGTTGCTGAAATCATTATCTGAGGGCAATGTCCTGCAGAAAATAGCTCTTTAGAGTAATATAAAATAGCAAACAAACATTCCTATTTATTGAATATTTAGGGAGAAGAAAGCAAAGTTATAATTGGGCTAGCTGTTAGGATTACACAGTAATGAAAGGGGGCTCAGTACATACATTGTAAAAGTCTACAGCTTCATAATTTGGGTAATTGTTTCTCCATTACTTCAGTTATCAAGAAACTCCTTTTACTTTATTTAGTGTCTTTACATCATGATCCTATGTATGTTTACTCAGAGAAGCTATAAGCTATGCTGTGCAGGGCCACACAAGATGGACAGGTCATAGTGGAGAGTTTTGACTAAACGTGATCCACCTGGAGCAGGAACTGGCAAGCCACTCCAGTATCCCTGACAAGAAAACTCCATGGACAAAAACAACAGGCATATAAAAGTTATGATGCTGGAAGATGAGCCCCTCAGGTTGGAAGGCGTCCAACATGCTACTGAGGAAGAGTGGAGGACAAGTACAAGTAGATTCAGAGCTGATGAAACAGCTGGGCCAACGCCAAAACTCAGTTGCTGATGTGCCTGGAAGTGAAAGGAAAGTCCAATGCTGTAAAGAAAAGTTTTGTATAGGAACCTGGAATGTAAGAGCCATGTACAATGGTAAGCTGGATGTGGTCAAAAATGAGATGGCAAGAATAAATATTGACATCCTGGGCATCAGTGAACTAAAATGGACGGGAATGGGCAAATTCAGTTCAGATGATCATCATATCTACTACTGTGGGCAAGATTCCCATAGAAGAAATGGAGCGGCCCTCATAGTCAACAAAAGAGTGGCAAAAGCTATAGTGGGATGCAATCTCAAAAATGATAGAATGATCTCGATACAAATCCAAGGCAGACCTTTTAACATCACAGTAATCCGAGTTTATACACCAACTACCAGTGCTGAAGAAACTGAAATTGGCCAATTCTATGAAGACTTACAATACCTTCTAGAAATGACATCAAAGAAGGATGTTTTTCTCATAGGGGATTTGAATGCTAAAGTAGGAAGTCAAGAGATAAAAAGAACAACTGGCAAGTTTGGACTTGGAGTTCAAAACGAAGCAGGGCAAAGGCTAATAGAGTTCTGTCAAGAAACAAGCCGGTCATCACAAACACTCTTTTCCAACACAAGAGATGACTCTACACATGAACATCACGATAGGTAGCATCGAAGTCACATTGATTATATTCTCTGCTGCCAAAGATGGAGAAGCTCTATACAGTCAGCAAAAACAAGACCTGGAGCTGACTGTGGCTGAGATCATCATAGAATCATAGAGTTGGAAGAGAGCACAAGGGCCATCCAGTCCAACCCCCTGCCAAGCAGGAAGCACCATCAAAGCATTGCTGACAAGATGGCTGTCAAGCCTCTGCTTAAAGACCTCTAAAGAAGGAGACTCCACCACACTCCTTGGCAGCAAATTCCACTGTTGAACAGCTCTTATTGTCAGGAAGTTCTTCCTAATGTTTAGGTGGAATCTTCTTTCTTGTAGTTTGAATCCATTGCTCCGTGTCCGCTTCTCTGGAGCAGCAGAAAACAACCTTTCTCTCTCCTCTATATGACATCCTTTTATATATTTGAACATGGCTATCATATCACCTCTTCTCTAGGCTAAACATACCCAGCTCCCTAAGTCGTTCCTCATAAGGCATCGTTTCCAGGCCTTTGACCATTTCGCTTGCCCTCCTCTGGACACGTTCCAGCTTGTCAGTATCCTTCTTGAACTGTGGTGCCCAGAGCTGGACACAGTATTCCAGGTGAGGTCTGACCAGAGTGGAATACAGTGGTACTATTACTTCCCTTGATCTAGATGCTATACTCCTATTGATGCAGGCCAGAACTGCATTGACTTTTTAAGCTGCTGCATCACACTGTTGACTCATGTCAAGTTTATGGTCTACCAAGACTCCTAGATCCTTTTCACATGTACTGCTCTCAAGCCAGGTGTCACCCATCCTGTATTTGTGCCTTTCATTTTTGTTGCCCAAGTGTAGTACTTTACATTTCTCCCTGTTAAAATTCATCTTGTTTGCTTTGGCCCAGTTGTCTAATCTGTTAAGGTCATTTTGAAGTGTGATCCTGTCCTCTGGGGTGTTAGCCACCCCTCCCAATTTGGTGTCATCTGCAAACTTGATCAGGATGCCCTCAAGCCCATCATCCAAGTCATTGATAAAGATGTTGAATAAGACTGGGCCCAATACACAACCCTGTGGCACCCCACTAGACACTTCTCTCCAGGATGAAGAGGAGCCATTGATGAGCACCCTTTGGGTTCGGTCAGTCAGCCAATTACAAATCCACTGAATGGTAACATTGTCTAGCCCAAATTTTACCAGCTTCTTTACAAGAATATCATAGGGCACCTTGTCAAAGGCCTTGCTGAAGTCAAGATAGGCTACATCCACAGCGTTCCCTTTATCTACCAGGCTTGTAGATCAGATTCGTCTGACATGACTTATTTTTCAGAAACCCATGCTGACTTTTAGTGATCACAGCGTTCCTTTCTAGGTGCTCACAGACCGTTTGCTTAATGATCTGCTCTAGAATCTTTCCTGGTATTGATGTCAGGCTGACTGGGCAGTAATTGTTTGGGTCTTCTCTTTCCCCCTTTTTGAAAATAGGGATAACATTTGCTCTCCTCCAGTCTGCTGGGACTTCTCCTGTTGTTCTCCAGGAATTCTCAAAGATTACTACCAGTGGTTCTGAAATCACCTCTGCCAGTTCTTTTAATACTCTTGGATGTAGTTCATCTGGCCCTGGAGACTTGAATACATCTAAACTATCCAAGTATTCTTGTACTACCTCCTTACTTATTCTGGGCTGCATTTCCCCTGCTGAATCATCTGCCCCATATTTTTCAGGTTGGGCACTTTTCTTTTTTGGAGAAGACTGAGGCAAAGAAGGCTTTGAGGAGTTCTGCCCTTTCTCTGTCTCCTGTTCGCATTTCAGCATCTTCACCTCTAAGTGACCCCACTGTTTCCTTGTTCTTCCTTTTGCTACAGACATACGCATAAAATCCCCTTTTATTGCTTTTAACCTCTCTAGCAAGCCTGAATTCATTCTGTGCTTTAGCTTTTCTGACTTTGTCTCTACACGTGCTGGCTATTTGTTTGAATTCCTCTCTGGTGATTTCCCCCTTTTTCCATTTTTTGTACATATCCCTTTTAAATCTTAACGCAGTTAAAAGTTCTTTAGATAGCCACCCTGGCTTCTTTAGGCACCTTCCATGATTTCGTCTCATTGGTACTGCTTGAAGTTGGGCTTTTACTATCTCCCTTTTAACAAACTCCCATCCATCATGAACTCCCTTCCCTTTTAGTATTACTGACCATGGGATCACACCCAGCGTTTCCCTAAGTTTTCTGAAGTCGGCTTTCTTAAAGTAGAATTTGAGTCTTAGTATGCTTGGTTGCTCCTTTCTGCTGTATAATAAACTCCAGAAGAGTATGATCACTCCCACCTAATGATCCTGCCACTTCTACCCCACTTACCTATTCATCACTATTGGTTAGGACCAGATCTAAAATGGCTGATCCTTTTGTTGCTTCTCCCACTTTCTGGACAATGAAATTGTCTGCAAGGCCAGTGAGGAATCTGTTCGACCTTATGCTCTTGGCTGAGTTTGACATCCAACAAATATCAGGATAGTTGAAATCCCCCATTACTACTATCTCACTTCCTTTTGAATGCTTGGTCATCTGTTCCAGGAAGGTGTCATCTTTGTCCTCAGTTTGGCTTGGGGATCTGTAGTAAACTCCCACAATGAGATCTCTGTTATTTCTCTCTCCCTTAATTTTGAATACTCTGTTTGGCTTTGAAGTTTTAAATCCTGGATCTCTTCACAGGTATACACATCCCTGAAATATAACGCCACTCCTCCTCCTTTCCTGTTTGGTCTATTTCTCTGAAATAGATTGTATCCTTCTATTACTACATTCCAATCATGAGACTCATCCCACCAGGTTTCAATGATGCCTATTATGTCATATTTAGTTTGCTGTACCAAGAGCTCAAGTTCATTTTGTTTATTTCCCATGCTCTGTATACAGACATTGAAGACCATTGATCATTCCCCCTAGGTCTCTTACTTAAGGATTTTTTCTTCCCACCACTAGGTCTGTGTGCTGTTTGCTCAATTTGGTCCTTGACATTTGGATGATCATCTTCAGTACTTGATAGACTCCTACCTTCAGGACCACTGTCTCCCTCCCCCACATAAGTCAGTTTAAAGCCCTCCTGATGAGGTTTTTGAGATTGTTGGCAAAAACATTCCTCCCAACCCTTGTGAGGTGCAGCCCATCACTTGCCAGAAGTCCATCTTCAAGAAACTTCATACCGTGATCTAAGAATCCAAACTGTTCCTGCTGGCACCATTCGCGAAGCCAGGTGTTCACTTCCCCTATTCTTCCCTCTCTCCCTGGGCCACGTCATTCAACTGGGAGGACAGATGAGATGACAATTTGTGCATTTAATTGCTTCAATTTCCTGCCCAGAGCCTCATAATCACTTTTGATCTTCTGGAGGCTATGGCTTGCAGTGTCATTGGTTCCCACATGGACCAAAAGGAAGGGGTATTTCTCAGTGGGTTTTATGAGTCCTTGCAGCCGTTCTGTTACATCTTGGATCTTGGCCCCGGGGAGACAGCACACCTCTCGAGACGTCTTATCAGGCCCACAGATCACTGCTTCTGTACCCCTCAGTAGGGAATCCCCTATCACCACTACACGCCTCCTCACAGGCTTGGTTGGGATTCTTCCATGTGCTGTCCCTTCCAAGGTCACTTGCACAGCAGGACTGACTGTGCTGCTCGTCTTCATATTCCTCATCAACTGTGATGAAGGAGAGATCTTCAAATGGAGTCTGCTCTTCATCTTCCATGTTAAGGGAGAGCACTTCAAATCGATTGTGTAGTTCTAAACACTCAGAGCGATCCCTGGGCCTTCTACTTCTATGAGTCACGTTCCTCCATACATCTGGCTCCTGTGTTGGGGAACTGACCACCTCCTCAGGGATGTGCCCTGACTCCCCCTTGGTGCAGACAGTGTGCTCTGCTGCATCCATGAAAAGCTCAATTTCTTTAATTTTCTGGAGCGTAGATATACGGGCCTGAAGTTGCTGGACCTTGTCTTTTAGTAGGGCAACCAACTTGCAATTGCTGCAGGTGTAGCTGCCTACAACCTTTGGCAAGAAGACAAACATTGCACAGGAATTGCAGGTGACTGCAGTTGTCCCCTCCCTCTCCATCCTGAAAAGCTTGAAGTCAGGACAAAAAAGAAGCCTAGGTCTCCCCCAATAAAAATTTGAGACCAGCTCCCCTTTATCTAAAAGATAGGTCAAAACCTACAGAGTGTCCCCCAAGCTTAGCTCACCTTGTGCTCCCTCCTCAGCCGCTGCCCTCCAGGCACTGACTAGCTCCGCCCACAGCTAGTCACCTGACTCAACAGAAGCTCCGCCCCTTCAGGGAGAGCACACAGTCAGAAACAAACACACACACAAGCCTGGATAGTCCCACAAATCCAAAAGGCAGAAGCCCTAGAAAACAAGCACAAGCCCTAGGAAAGAAGCACACAAACAAATAAGGAACAATTAAGCACACAAACTTAATCACACACAGCCCCCTATAGCAGCTTCTTATAGCAAAATTCAAGCTTAAACTGAAGAAAGCGGGGGAAACCTCTGGGCCAGTAAGATACAATCTAAATCAAATCCCTTATGAATACACAGTGGAAGTGCGGAACAGTTTTAAGGATTTAGATTTGGTGGACAGAGTGCCTGAAGAATTATGGACGGAGGCTCGTAACATTATACAGGAGGCATCAACGAAAACCATCCCAATGAAAAGGAAATGCAAGAAAGCAAAGTGGCTGTCCAACAAGGCCTTACAAACAGCAGGGGAGAGAAGGCAAGCAAAATGCGAGGGAGATAGTGAAAGATGCAGGAAATTGAAGGCAGTTTTCCAAAGACGAGCAAAGAGAGACAAGAGGACTTTCTTCAATGAGCATTGCAAAGAAATAGAGGGAAACAATAGAAAGGGAAAAACCAGATACCTGTTTAAGAAAATTGGAGATATGAAAGGAACATTTCATGCAAAGATTACCATAATAAAGGACAAAAGTGGTAAGGACCTTACAGAAGTAGAAGACATCAATAAGAGGTGGCAAGAATACACAGGAATTATACCAGAAAGATATGGATGTCTCATAGTGTGGTTGCTGACCTTAAGCCAGACATTGTTATTAGCAATGCCTTAGAAAGCATTGCTAATAACGGTCAGTGAAAGTGATGACATTCCAGGTGAACTATTTAAAATTTTAAAAGATGATGCTGTTAAGGCGCTACACTCAATATGCCAGCAAGTTTGGAAAACTCAGCGGTGGCCAGAGGATTGGAGAAGATCAGTCTACATCCCAATCCCAAAAAAGTGCAGTGCCAAAGAATGCTCCAACTACCACACAATTGTGCTCTTTTCACACGCTAGCAAGGTTGTGCTTAAAATTCTACAAGGCAGGTTTAAGCAGTATGTGGATCGAGAATTCCCAGAAGTGCAAGCTGGATTTCGAAGGGACAGAGGAACCAGAGACCAAATTGCAAACATGCGCTGAATTATGGAGAAAGCTAGAGATTTCCAGAAAAACATCTACTTCTGCTTCATTGACTACGCAAAAGCCTTTGACTGTGTTGACCACAGCAAACTATGGCAAGTTCTTAAAGTAATGGGAGTGCCTGATCACCTCATCTGTCTCCTGAGAAATCTCTATGTGAGACAAGAAGCTACAGTTAGGAAAGGCGTACAACAAGGCTGTATATTGTCTCCCTGCTTGTTTAACTTATATGCAGAATTCATCATGCAAAAGGCTGGACTGGATGAATCCTAAGCCAAAATTAAGATTGCCGGAAGAAATATCAACAACCTCAGATATGCAGATGACACAACTTTGATGGCAGAAAGTGAGGAGGAATTAAAGAACCTCTTAATGAGGGTGAAAGAGGAGAGAGCAAAATATGGTCTGAAGCTCAACATCAAAAAAAACAAGATCATGGCCACTGGTCCCATCACCTCCTGGCAAATGGAAGGGGAAGAAATGGAGGCAATGAGAGATTTTACTTTCTTGGGCTCTATGATCACTGCAGATGGTGACAGCAGTCACGAAATTAAATGACTCCTGCTTCTTGGGAGGAAAGCAATGACAAACCTAGACAGCATCTTTAAAAAGCAGAGACATCACCTTGCCGACAAAGGTCCGTATAGTTAAAGCTATGGTTTTCCCAGTAGTGATGTTTGGAAGTGAGAGCTGGACCGTAAGGAAGGCTGATCGCCGAAGAATTGATGCTTTTGAATTATGGTGTTGGAGGAGACTCTTGAGAGTCCCATGGACTGCAAGAAGATCAAACCTATCCATTCTCAAAGAAATCAGCCCTGAGTGCTCACTGGAAGGACACTTCCTGAAGTTGAGGCTCCAGTACTTTGGCCACCTCATGAGAAGAGAAGACTCCCTGGAAAAGACCCTGATGTTGGGAAAGATGGAGGGCACAAGGAGAAGGGGACGACAGAGGACGAGATGGTTGGACAGTGTTCTCGAAGCTACCAACATGAGTTTGACCAAACTGCGGGAGGCAGTGAAGGATAGGCGTGCCTGGCGTGCTCTGATCCATGGGGTCACGAAGAGTCGGACACAACTAAACTAAACAACAAAAACAAGCTATAGTTCCAAGTAACTGCCCATAGGACACACAATTTTTCTTAAACTGATGTTTCTTAAATCCCTCCAGTAACTGTAGATGCAGTCTTCTTCCATGCTAAGTGGGAGAGGTTGGGGAAACGAGAAATAACTATTGCACAGAGACTCAAAAGAGCTAGCTAAATGAAAACCATGCATATTTTGTCACACTAAGTCTAATTTCTCTTATGTAAACCCATAGAAGTTCAAATTATGATTGTAGCGAGTGGAAATACCTTTCCATCACCATAAAGGGCAGCAGCATTTGCAAGCATCCAGTGGTGGGGCAAGGTGGGGCTGAATTGCTGACCTGGCTACCCAACTCCCTCCATCGCTGCTGGTTATTGAAAGTGGGGAACAAGGAAGCAAGGAGCTCAGTGCAGGCACAATACAGAACCAATCCAACACTTGGCCACTGTGCCTGCACTGTGAAGATTCCCTCCTTCTCTTCCCCGCTCGATAATCCGTAGTGGTGTGTGGCATTGGGGTACCAGGTCAGCAATACTGCCCCGCCAGCCTTTACTGCAAATATGTGAACCAGGAGTAGACAGAGAATCTAATAAACCATTCCTTCCACTAGAAGGTGCTTTATTCACTGCCTTCATGTTTTCTGTCTTGATGTGTGCATTGTGGTATGAATGTAGATGGCAATGGCAGGGTTGGAAAGTGAGAAACACTTGGCATTAATGCAACCTACTTGCCTAGCCATCCTGCAAACAATCCATGCAGCACTTGTTTACCTTCTGTGAATCTGCTAGTTAGCTGATAGCGGAACACTTGATGCTTTCCCTTCAAGGGCTCTGCTTTGCAGACAGAACAATTTGCAAAGTGTTGACTGCGGCTAGCAGACTGGCACCAGCAGGAGGGAGAGTGGAAGTGAGCCACACAATGGGGACTCAGTATGTCTTGATGTCCAAATATCACAGGCAATGATGAACGATGGCAAATGCATATTGGTGCATAAAGGAAGAGGAAGGTACACAGTCCTGCTGCTGCTCCAGGGAAATAACCTCTGCATTTCTTCAAGAGTTTGCCCATGGCAGAAAGGAGCTGTGTGGTTTTTCTCCTGTCGGCTGGGATTTTGCAGGAGACGCCAGCGATTAGTGAAAGATTTTCATATGTGCGAGGGAAGGGGAGAGGGTATTAGCCAGAGGGATGGCATTTGTTGCTATGGGCCAGTAGGCACGTGGATTTATTGAAACCTGATCTTGTGTTAATGAAACCTAAAATTATTATTTTTTTATTTAAAAAATCAACAGATTGGCATCAGTATGATGATATAGTATGTGCTAGACCACCTGACACTATCTGGAGTACTATTAAGAACAACATTCCTTGGTTTAAAAATTCAGAGAAAGCTGTTGTGAAAGGAAAACAAATAGCAGCAAAGGTAATGCTGGAAAGTCTCTTCAGTATACTGAACACTTGGACTCCTCGCAATGTCAGCAGCTTCATCTGGCAGTTCCATCAGTTTTATTCCGTTAATAGGAAACCAATGGTATACGAGGACAAGCCAACAGAATGGACTGATTTACAGTTTGGAGAAGAACAGGTATTGTAAATCTAAGTTGGAATTAACTAGAATAAGATTTTCTAAATAGGACACTACTAAGTCGCTTGCCTCCCACCCTTCTCATTGAACTGTTTGGTTCTGAATTAGAGCATGTGATTTGAGAAATTCAGCCTCAAGCACTAATTCGTTATACCTGCCTCAATTCATATACCTGCCTCAATTTTCTGCCTATATCTAGTTGTTTAAGGAGCTAGCATGTTTATAATACAATACGAAAACTGACAGTCATTTGGTGGAAGACTGTTTGAGCCTAGAGAACAGTGGTGAATAATACCAGAAAATAACTTTCTTTGTATAAGACAAACCCTAGTAAATATTGACGGTTGCATTTCAGTGATTGTCTCAACATAGGTAAGGCAACTCTCCATTTACGCGGGGGTTACGTTCTGAGGCACCACGTGCTTTAGTGAAATTGCATATATTTGAAACACTATTGATAAAGCCTGCAAACACCCCCTTCAGCCCCTGCCTTTCCCTGCCTGTCCCTTTTTGTGACTTTTTGGGTCACATCTAGGTTCATCGCAGTGTGTATGTACACACTTGCACACATACTGAACACGCATAAATGGAGAGTTGCCTGTAATTAATCTGATGGATGTACAATATTTTGTACAGCCTTTGCAGAGCTAGCGGGACAATACTCTTAGGCAGCTACTGACCCAGCCCTGGACTAATTGCTGCTGCCTTCACTTGGCATGCAATGGCGGAGAGGGTACACTCAGTGGCATTGTGGCACCTAGGGCATGCAAGTGCATATGTGTGTGTCAAGTCAACAGAACCCACCTCGGCAAGGGCAGCCCATGTCGCCAATGCTGCTGGGTGCACAGGACATGGAGGGATCATGAAGTCCCCACATCAGCTCAGCCCTGGTCGCTGGAGCCAAGTGGGGCCACACTGTGCGCCTGCCCACCTGAGCAGGGAGGAGGCTGTCCAGCTGATGCAGCTCTTGGTAGGCAAATCCCTCCCAATGCTGGCCAGGCAGCCGTTCAGCAAGGGGGCTGGGGATCCCTGCATGGGGGCGCGTGACTCGCACTCCTTAAAAATCATGTGCCTGGGGCTATAAGCCCCTCCGACCCTCCCCCCACACTACACCCCTAGCTACACTGCTGGCTCCGTTCTTTTTCTGCTGGCACATTATTTCTGCTGGACACTGAGGAGGTTCCTTGGTACTAAGCATATAGAATGGACCCATCACATCTGTAAATGTCACTGTTTTCTGTATAGAGGAGAATAATTATTTTGAAATGTGCTATTGGACATAGTGTTTTCATTGATGCTGGCCGCAAACCATAGTTTGTCAAATCATGCACAACCTGCATGTTGGGGAGTTATAAGTATTCCTCACTTTGCTCCTCCTTTTCTAGAGTGGGGAAACAAGTCAGCCACTCCATTGTTTAGTTTTGTGGCAAATCAGCAGTTATGGTTCAGTTGTGTGAAGCAAATCACGAGTGCTGGTTCACATGTAATTCTAAGGTAGCTACACCATGGTTTGTTTACCCAACTCTAGAAAGAGACAAAGTGGGAATTTCTTGAGCTGCATGAACCAACTTGTGCACAGGTTTGTTTGTTTGTTTGTTTGCTTTATTCCTTTGCAAGCCTTTTATAAACTGCGTAATATTTTAAAACTTCTCTTAAGTGGTGTATGTTTTAATGATCTTTAATATTGTACAACAACGAATCAGCAGTGTAAAAACTTCCAAAAAACAAATAAGACAGGAATTCATCTAACCGGCATAAAACCAGTTCCATTCTTATGGGTCATGGAAAGCCTAGGCAGATAAGCCCTTAAAAGACATTGGTAGGAACTAATGGTTTCTGTTTGATGTATGGCATTAACCTTGATTTGTGGCCAGAATTCTGTGCCAACCTAACTGTTCAATTATAATCTGAATAAGCATTTCAGATTAAGTAATTGTCTAATAAAGAAAATATGTGGAGTTGGTTTTTATTACTTTCACCCTTTTATTTAGATCAAACAGTTAATTCTTGATTATTTAAGAGAAACAGCCCGTCCCCTCCTTAATCAGAACAATGCAAGCTGTCCATCTTGGAACAAGGCAAAGAAAAATAAGATGGGCCTGGCAGTGATCATTCTTGTACTAGGAGAACGTTATAGGATTCCAACATCAAAAGATGATCTGGTGCAGTTATGTAGCCTTCTTTGTTTGGAGAAACCACCAGCCGATGAAGCAAAATCTTTCAAAGAACTGTTTTCACATGAACGATGGTATGTAATTTTGGATTTGAAAATTCAGGTTTAGTATTTTGAATAGATAGATTAAATGACTAGTGTTTCAAATTTGTGACATTGTTTTAGCAGCTCATTGATATGCAAAAAAACCAAAAAAAAAAAAACCAGGCTCATAATTCTATAGGAGGAATTAAGTGTCATTCTGTTAAAAAAATTCTGTCAGCACAAGCATTAGGGGAGAAATTTCCATTGAGCTAGTAGGAGCTATATCTCCATAAAGATGCACTTTTTGAATTTTTTGGCTCCTAGAGGAGGGTATGTCAATTTAGGGGGTGAAATTTAACTTTTGCAAATTTCTTCAGTTGAGCAGTCTTTAAAAGGCAGATTTCTCAGGAAGGAAATATGCAAGGGAAATGAGCAAAATCATCTCTTCTACTTCTGCCAGTGGCAGAACCAAGCCAGAAACCAAGCCAGCTATCTTTAAAATTGCACACACAAAAAGAGTCAAATTATATTTTTCTATTGTGTCTCATAAAGTTACTACTTTTTCTCTGACAGAAACTCATGCCTCTAGGAGTACAGCATGCTGAATATTTCAACTTTCAAATTACAAAATGAGGAGTGCTAAAAAGTTCAGAATTCAAAAGATATTTTAATATAGTATAGTATGAGTAAAATTGCACAGAAATCATTAAAAATTATTGTCAAGTATTATATATTATATATTAATAGTATTAATTATTATTTAGTTTTACATGACTTTTCAGAAAGCAAAACTAAAATTCTTTGGTTTTCCATAAGCAGTTTATGTGTTTCTTCATCTAACGTATTTACCAAGCTAAATGGTGTCCAATCACAAAAATAGCTGAGTTGAATTCCTCACACCAAAAAAACATATTGAAGATTGGCAAAAAAGTATCCCCACCTTTTTCCACTGGGGCCCTCCATTGCTTTGAATTTGTTGCAGTTGCAAAAGAGACACTTTCAATCCTGAGCCATTGTTCTGGCCTTAACAGCTCCTGTGCCTCAATCAGAATGCAGCAGAAATATAACATAACCCAAAAATTAATTTGGGGGGGGGGCTATATCATTATCTTTTTGTTGCAATGGTCTATGTATTTCTATATCAGAAATGCAGAAGTGTTGTAGAGAGCACCCTATGCAGAGAACCACAAAGCCTTTGGTTTCATGCACAGGTACGTTTTAATGGAGGTTTTGTTTATTTTAAAAAATCATTTTCTGGTGGGGTTAATTTCTTATTTCTCTTTCAGTGTGGAACAATATTTGAAGAGGTTTTGCAATCGATGTATAGAAGAAGAAATTAATGAGTGGCTGTGGACAATCCCAGCTTTTCATCTATTTACTGCTTCTGTTGATCTTGAGTGTGTTCATGTGAATACTTTGCTTGAATCTGAAGAGAAGTGTGCAGGGCTGGAAGGACTTGTATTTGTTGAATGCAGGAATAAACAGGAACATAAAAAGTAAGTTTTAATGTATTCATTACTTTATTTCATTCTGAAATTATCAGTAGTCACATTCACTTACTGCACTGAAAAGTGGGATGATTTGAACAAGCTTCCTGTCCTCCCTGACTTGTAGTCTCCTTCACCACCTTCCTTAGAGGATTTACAAAGCTTTTCTTATGGCAAGAAGTAGAATAGTAATGTTTCCTACAATAAAGGAAAGCATCTAAGATCAGGATTTTTTTGTGGCAGTTGTGTGTGGCACATACAAAAGGCCCTTCAAAAATCTGTGGTACATGAGAGACTGGTTGCTATTCCTATTCTGTTCCTCTCCTACTTTGTGCAATTGAGATATCTCTCCTTATTCATCCACCCTCTCAAAAAATACATTGGGGCGGTAACCTACTGGGTTTGTTAAGAAAAGGTGGCCTCTTAACCAGGTCCTGAGCTGTATCTTAAATGTTAGTACCAAAATATTGAGCTTGGCCTGATAGCAGATTGGATGTCAGTGCAGATCCCATAAGCAAGATATGATATATGCTGGCAACAGTTTGACCTCACAAGCTTATCTAGCTGCTGTGTTCTGCACCAGTTGTAGCTTCCGGGCCAATTCTAAGGGTAACCCACTTGGAGCACGTTGTAGTTGTCCAATCTTGGGTTCCAAAAACATAGGCAACTGTGGTCAAGCTATGTCCTGCTTCAAAGGATATGGATGCCAGCAGCCAGTACCCACTTGCAGAATAGTCCGGAGAGCAAAGTCAGATCACAGGAGAGAAACCAAGTAAATCACAGGCCAAGGTCACATTTGTTGTTGTTCAGTCGTTCAGTCGTGTCCGACTCTTCGTGACCCCATGGACCAGAGCACGCCAGGCACGCCTGTCCTTCACTGCCTCTCGCAGTTTGGCCAAACTCATGTTAGTAGCTTCGAGAACACTGTCCAACCATCTCATCCTCTGTCGTCCCCTTCTCCTTGTGCCCTCCATCTTTCCCAACATCAGGGTCTTTTCTAGGGAGTCTTCTCTTCTCATGAGGTGGCCAAAGTACTGGAGCCTCAACTTCAGGATCTGTCCTTCCAGTGAGCACTCAGGGCTGATTTCTTTGAGAATGGATAGGTTTGATCTTCTTGCAGTCCATGGGACTCTCAAGAGTCTCCTCCAGCACCATAATTCAAAAGCATCAATTCTTCGGCGATCAGTCTACTTTATGGTCCAGCTCTCACTTCCATACATCACTACTGGGAAAGCCATAGCTTTAACTATACGGACCTTTGTCGGCAAGGTGATGTCTTTGCTTTTTAAGATGCTGTCTAGGTTTGTCATTGCTTTTCTCCCAAGAAGCAGGCGTCTTCTAATTTCGTGACTGCTGTCACCATCTGCAGTGATCATGGAACCCAAGAAAGTGAAATCTCTCATTGCCTCCATTTCTTCCCCTTCTATTTGCCAGGAGGCGATGGGACCAGTGGCCATGATCTTAGTTTTTTTTATGTTGAGCTTCAGACCATATTTTGCGCTCTCCTCTTTCACCCTCATTAAAAGGTTCTTTAATTCCTCCTCACTTTCTGCCATCAAGGTAGTATCATCAGCATATCTGAGGTTGTTGATATTTTTTCCGGCAATCTTAATTCCGGTTTGGGATTCATCCAGTCCAGCCTTTCGCATGATGAATTCTGCATATAAGTTAAATAAGCAGGGAGACAATATACAGCCTTGTCATACTCCTTTCCCAATTTTGAACCAATCAGTTGTTCCATATCCAGTTCTAACTGTAGCTTCTTGTCCCATGTAGAGATTTCTCAGGAGACAAATGAGGTGATCCGGCACTCCCATTTCTTTAAGAACTTGCCATAGTTTGCTGTGGTCGACACAGTCAAATGCTTTTGCGTAGTCAATGAAGCAGAAGTAGATGTTTTTCTGGAACTCTCTAGCTTTCTCCATAATCCAGCGCATGTTTGCAATTTGGTCTCTGGTTCCTCTGCCCCTTCGAAATCCAGCTAGCACTTCTGGGAGTTCTCGGTCCACATACTGCTTAAGCCTGCCTTGTAGAATTTTAAGCATAACCTTGCTAGCGTGTGAAATGAGTGCAATTGTGCGGTAGTTGGAGCATTCTTTGGCACTGCCCTTCTTTGGGATTGGGATGTAGACTGATCTTCTCCAATCCTCTGGCCACTGCTGAGTTTTCCAAACTTGCTGGCATATTGAGTGTAGCACCTTAACAGCATTATCTTTTAAATTTTTAAATAGTTCAGCTGGAATATCATCACTTCCACTGGCCTTGTTGTTAGCAAGGCTTTCTAAGGCCCATTTGACTTCACTCTCCAGGATGTCTGGCTCAAGGTCAGCAACCACATTACCTGGGGTGTATGAGACCTCCATATCTTTCTGGTAAAATTCCTCTGTGTATTCTTGCCACCTCTTCTTGATGTCTTCTGCTTCTGTTAGGTCCTTTCCACTTTTGTCCTTAATTGTGGTAATCTTTGTACGAAATCTTCCCTTCATATCTCCAATTTTCTTGAACAAATCTCTGGTTTTTCCCATTCTGTTATTTTCTTCTATTTCTTTGCATTGCTCGTTTAGAAATGCCCTCTTGTCTCTCCTTGCTATTCTTTGGAAATCTGCATTCAATTTCCTGTATCTTTCACGATCTCCCTCACATTTTGCTTGCCTTCTCTCCCCCACTATTTGTAAGGCCTCATTGGACAGCCACTTTGCTTTCTTGCATTTCTTTTTCATTGTGATGGTTTTCGTTGCTGTCTCCTGTATAATGTTACGAGCCTCCATCCACAGTTCTTCAGGCACTCTGTCCACCAAATCTAAATCCTTAAACCTGTTCTTCACTTCAACTGTGTATTCATAAGGAATTTGATTTAGATTGTATCTTACTGGCCCAGTGGTTTTTCCTACTTTCTTCAGTTTAAGCTGGAATTTTGCTATAAGAAGCTGGTGATCTGAGCCACAGTCAGCTCCAGGTCTTGTTTTTGCTGAGTGTATAGAGCTTCTCCATCTTTGGCTGCAGAGAATATAATCAATCTGATTTCGATGTTGCCCATCTGGTGATGTCCATGTGTAGAGTCTTCTGTTGTGTTGTTGGAAAAGAGTGTTTGTGATGACCAGCTTATTCTCTTGACAGAACTCTATTAGCCTTTGCCCTGCTTCATTTTGAACTCCAAGGCCAAACTTGCCAGTTGTTTATTTTATCTCTTGACTCCCTACTTTAGCATTCCAATCCCCTATAATGAGAAGAACATCCTTCTTTGGTGTCATTTCTATAAGGTGTTGTAAGTCTTCATAGAATTGATCAATTTCAGTTTCTTCAGCACTGGTAGTTGGTGCATAAACTTGGATTACTGTGATGTTAAAAGGTCTGCCTTGGATTCGTATCAAGATCATTATATCATTTTTGAAATTGCATCCCAGTACAGCTTTCGCCACTCTTTTGTTGACTATGAGGGCCACTCAAGATCACATAGGGATGTCAGATTCTCAGCAAGGAACTATAACTAGTCAAGAAACTGGAGGACAAGCAACTTTCCTAAGGGATTGAAGGTTTTTATCCTGGTTTCAGCCGCCTTCTTTTCCATTTTGATCTTCCTGGCCATGCAACTTGAGTGTACTCACATTGTAGTATTCTTTTGCTCACCATTTCTGTTTATTTGCCATTCTGATCTATATATTGAATATCTTTTCTTTTTCTCTTTCTTTTTTTTCCTTTTTGGTAGATACTTGCTTAAACTAATGAAAAATAAGAAACATTTGATGAACGGAGACAGAGCACTGTTCAGGTCATGGTTCACCTTGCTGCCTCTGGGGGACTTGGTTGAATTTATCTCCGAGTTTTCTGCTTATCCGTTAGATTGTCTTCTAGGAACCTTTCATCGACTGAAGAATTTGCAAATCACTTATCGTAACTCTGAGGTTTGTTGTTTAATTCTGGTTCATTTATAGAAGATCACACCAGCACAAGTTATAATGCCTCAGCTCCCCACAGTAACCCTTCAATCAATCAGATCTCATCATTTTAAAAATAAAGAACACTGGTCTTTATCCTGATAGTTTGATTGAGAAATCATAGAATTGTTATGCTTGAAAGGGACTTTGAGGTCTCTTGATTAAAACAGCCTTAAGTGAGACAGCATATTTTATGGGGAATGAACCTTCGTTATAGTCCATAGTGTTCCATAAAATATACAGTCGTACCTTGGTTTTCAAACAGCTTAGTTCTCGAACGTTTTGGCTCCTGGATGCTGCAAACCCAGAAGTGAGTGTTCCGGTTTTTGAACTATTTTTGGAAGCCGAACGTCCGACGGGGCTTCCGCAGCTTCTGATTGGCTGCAGGAGCTTACTGCAGCCACTAATAAGCGGTGCTTTGGTTTCCAAACGTTTTGGAAGTCGAACGAACTTCCGGAACCGAATTCCGAGGTACGACTGTATAGAGATTCTGTGGATTCCCTAATCAGAACTGTATAGGATTAGTATTGACTGATCTAGAATCTAATCTAATCATGGTTACTGTGTCAGGACTGTGTCATGGGAATGCCCTACTCCAGCCTTTGCTTCTCTTTCATTAATCATACCTAGGGCTGTTTGGTGCAGCAATCTTAAAATTTAACACTGTTTTTTTTTAAAGAAAGAACACCTAACACTGAATAACTCAAACCCATATAGATTCCAAACCTGACAAACCTAACCATGGTTATTGTTAAGATAAGTGCACCTACAAAAAGTTCAAAACCAAATTATTATTGTTGTTTATTAAATTTGTATGCTGCCCTATACCCTCAGGACTCAGAGAGGTTACAACATAAAATCACAATATAAAACCACAAATGGTATTTTTAACAACTCGAAACCATAGAATTTGGCAAATAAATAAATCTAATAGGTAATACTGATTTTAATGCATCAATAAGTTCCGTATATATTCTGTGATACTACAGTAGCACTTGCTTTATTGTTATTGACGCTGAAATCCTGTACCTCCGGGGTGAGGAATCTTTTCAGCCTGAGGGCCTAATTCCTACATAGACAACCTTCCAGCGACCACAGGCCAGTGGTGGGCGGCACCAGAGGAAAAAGTTGGTAAAATAACAGATACTGTATAAGTAACTTCTGAACAGTAAGGTACATTCTAGCCATTCAAATGCCAGTTTTCTGTACCCATCAATCCATCCTCCAACTAGGCAAACGAGGCTAAATTATCACAGTTAAGGAAGCATTACAGCCAGGGAAAAGCACGTGAGGAGGGGATAGAGCAAGGCAAGATGAGGGGGCGTGGCTTGGGGAGAGTCCCAAGGGCCTGAGGTTCCATATCCCTACTACAGTGGAACCTCGTTTTTTGAACGTAATCAGTTCTGGAAGACTGTTTGACTTCTGAAATGTTCAAAAACTGAAAGTGGAAGCTTCAGTTCAATAGGGAAACTCAAAATGGAAGCTGCGTCTGAAAAACGTTAAAAAACTGTAGCATTTACTTTCGGGTTTTTGGTGTTCAGGAGCTGAAACGTGATAACAGAGGCATTCGAGAACGGAGGTTTGACTGTATACGTACTTAACCAGAGAGAAAGTCTTATCTAAATCCATGGGACTTGGTCTTTAGTAATATGTATATAAATACACTGTTAATATGGCAATTCCTTTGTGACTGAAAGTATTTGCGGATCCAGTTCCCACGTGGTTGAAGGGGAAATTCTTGAGGATGCTGTTTATTCTTTTGGATGGTAACAGCTTGGTGTGTTTGGAGTGAGACTGCTCCGGAGTTGTCCAGCTGGAGATAACTCCACAATTCATGGCTGCCATTGCATAAATACCTTTTGGATCTCTGTGCCTATTATAGAACTGTTTACCATTAGTTCCACCTCTCATTAGCTGCCCTGCTTTGTGCCCCACCAGACCCAATGAGCAGTGGCCACCGTTGAGCCAAAGCCTAACCTAAATAAGAGCTTTGAAGCAGTAGAGAGTAGTGAGCAAAGAACGTAAACAGATAGATCAATTTCATTGTTGCATGATTTCAAGGTGTTTTGTACAACATGATAGTAAGAAATGATTCTGGTTCTATGTCTTAATTTTTATTGCTTTCATAGGAAATAGAAAAGCTTCTGGAGATGGTGATAAATATCCTCTGTAATAAACAGAATGGGTAAGTAAAAGTTGTACATACCTTCCTTAAGCATGCTTATCTGGAAAAAGTCCTCAAAGCACAAAACATTATAGATTGCAATACAATTATAGAAGGATTACAAAACATATAACTGTCTCTAAAGAATCGTTTTAATAGTTATGTCCTTACAATTATTACCAAAATAATTACCTAGAACTTTACTACCTCAGTTTTCATACCTCTGTCTTCTAGAATCTAATTAGATGTGTTAATTCACTTACGTACAATACAAGCTTTTCCTCAGCTCTGCTTTACTAGTTCTTTAATTGTGAATGATCTCAATTTGTCAGTTTCTTTGCTAGTTTTATCCTTGCTCTTGTTTTCAAATTATGAAATGTGTTTCTCCTTCTGCCAGTAATCTCGTATCTTTTCACCCCGCCACATATGCATATAATCTGCATGCAGGGCTGCACAATTTCAGTAATTATTCACATTCCATGGAATCTCAAAGGCTGCATTAGAGAAGCACTGCTTTCTGCACCCACAGTAATTAAAGCATTTCACAATTTAGCATGCTGCAGCAGGACTCTTGGAACTCGTATGTGACTGTCTGTGTAAGACTTCATCAGATGATATGCAGCAAAGTTAAAGTGGTATTGCGATACAAGATACCAGCTTCATCTGCTGGGATTTTTTCAAGGGTTCTTGGACTTGCACCTTCGGAGGTGAGAATTTTTATATGATTTTACACATTTTTTGAGTATCTGCATCTTTTTCTGTGTTCTCCTGAACCAAGTCACAAGGCCATCTGGAAGAGATTCTGTAAGGAAGATCAGAAGGAAGGGGGAACTAGGCTCAGTTTGGTACCCCTATATCTGATTGTTTTACTTTACTGTTGCCCAGTAGGTTCAGGAAAAAATGTAAAACCTTCACACAATGTATTATTTATAAATGTATACACCACAATTTCTACACAATTACACAAAGGTGGCTTAAGCAAAATAGACACAGTACAAAATAAGCTACCTAAAACAAAGAGAAAATGCTAAAAACAAAACAAATTAAGGAGCAAAACCAGCAGAAACTAGAAACGAAACAAGCGCCATTTTAAAAGCAGATCAGAGTAGAAGATTAGGAGTCACAACACTGCCATCTCTTCCCCTTCTATGATTTTTTTTTTTGGCCAGCATTAACCAGGGTTCCTTCCTAAAAGATATTGACATGAAATTCCTTACAAGATATGATGGGCATGAGCTTAGGTGACTTAAAAAACGGAGAGACTATAGATCTGTCAATGTCTGTTACAAAGATCCCAAATGGAACCTCTCTATTCAGAGAGACATGATACCTCTGACTGCCAGATCCTGGGGATTGAAATGAGATGACCTTTAACTTCATGCTTTTTGAGTTCTAGAGGTGCATGGTTGGCTGGTATTGGAAACAGAATGCTGGACCAGATGGTGTCAGTGAAGATGCTAGGTGGACCTCACTTGGGATGGCCACCTCTTTTTCTTTTGTGAATAATTACTAGTTTTCAAAATATCCATATTCCAATTAATACTGTAAATCATGTACTGACAAACAGGGCAATAAAATGAAACTGCATTAAGTAAAATAACCACAGGTATGTGATAGTGTGGAAACTTGTACCCATTTTCTTCCCCTCCCCTGCTTTTGTTTTCCTCTCTCCATTTTGCTTCTGTTTCTAATGAACTGCAAATTGACAAACTGTGGTTAGTGTTTACTACGGTTTATTGAAAAAGCAAACTTTAAGTAATAATTAATGATCCTGACTTGTTTCAATAAATACTAATTGACGCTAACTATAGTTCATGCTTTAGTAATAACAACAAGCTCCTGTTAACTGGAAGTGGAAACAGTGGAGGAGCACATAAGCCCAAGCTTGAGTATGTAATGTTAACTGGTTTAAACATCTGCTTAAATTGCATTGGCTAAATAAGATTCTCTTTACTTTGATATCTTACAACTTCTAAATGTATTTGTATGAATAGTAGTTTAGAATGGATCCTTTAAAAAAAAAAATTAAATTACTGGCAGGTAAAGGTGCTTAAGTCTAACCAAAATCTGGAATGGATTTTTGTATATGTGAAATACCACCCAGTGCCCAATAATATGGGAGATGCATAAAGTAGAATGAAAGGTTGACATCTTTCTTTCTCTAGTATCAGTACCATCTCTCACTATTTAGGTTGTGTACTGCATTTTTAAAAAATATATAGAATATTCTGTATTATCTCATACCACAATGTGCCTACTGGGTTATACTTGAAGGAGGGAGCATTAAATGCTGGGGTGAGGGGAGAGAGAAAGGAATGGAATTGATAGCAGAACTATGTGATAAAAACCAAAATGTAAAAATCTCAATAGTGGTAGGTTGCTCTTGTGTTCAGCAGTTTGTAACTTTCCCTTTTGCATAATAGGATTCAGAAATATTCCAAAGGCTCTGTGCAGATACCAGGACCTGGTTTCATCAAGTTTTGACAAAACCTTTGCTAGAACGTTTTTCATATTCATCTTCAGTTATATTCACATTTACAGCAGAACTTGAGGTTTGTATTTTGCAACTAGAGCTATTCAAATCTTTGTCAGTATGCAGTGTTTTTTCTTTCTTTTAACTTAATGAGGTTTTTTTAGCAGCTGCCCTTACTTCCTTGTCACACCATATATATGAAGTTTACCCATCCAAAGAGAGCCCAGCCTAGAGTCACTGTTGCTCAGATGCAAATCATCGAAGCCATGCAGAGAGAGAGTGAGTGGAGTGCCACTCATTTCCAGACTGGGAATATATCAAAGTTAGTGTGGTGGCTCCTCTACATAGAGCAGGGGACTACCAATCTTCTCCTTAGTGCAACACTTGAACCCAGCAGTTGCATTGGGTTCTAAGAGAGAGATTCTGTACTTCATAGTGACTGAGAACCCAGTGCTTTATTGGTGTGCAAAAATGACCAGTCATAGCCCCTAGCCTAATTATAAAAATGGTGGGAGGAAGTAGAAAGTTGGTGTGAGAGAGAGAAAGAGGGGGGGGGATCTTATCATATGCTCTCTTAGATGTCATAGACTAGGAGTACATGCTCAGTAGGAGAAAGCATAGAGGAGTAGGCGTGTTAGCCAAGGACTGATGTACATGCCTAGTCCCAGCTTTTTAAGAAAGCCTGATTAGTTTTCCCCCAGAGGCTTGCCAAACACTGTGGAGCAACGGTGGGACAGTTGCTTGCCAGTTTATTTGACAGAAGCCCATTACAGTTCCCTTTCTGCCAGGTAATCCTAGTGGCAAGTCGGTAAGCATCAAGGAGATGTGTGGTCCTCCTTTTGCATGTAGTATTGAAATGGGCCTCTACCAGGTAAGCTGGCAGGTGAAGGAAGGTGAGGCTGGCATCTACAGGTCTGCCCCTGCCAGGAGTCCAGGGGGTAAGTTGGCAGCCCTAGTGGACCCTGCAGAGGCCTCACAAAATGCCCCCTCTCTTGTCTGATGCTGATGTCGCTGATGGGGATCTGGTCGCTTATTTTTTGCCACTTTTTAAAAGCTCCTGTGATGTGTGCAGCCTGTCTTCTAAAGATGCAGGCATTATCCCTGTCTTTTTCATCATTCCATTTTTATTTTATTTCTCACCTACTGGGAAAGGGTAGGGGATTGTTGTCACATGCTGCTCTTTTCTTCTGCCAAGAAGAAAAGAGGGCCTTTAAATACAACCCCCTTCTGCTCTTAATTTGGGTTAATTTAACTGAATAATAATTTTCTTTCTTAGGCTTGGGATCATTTTTTGAAAATAGACTTCGGTAATGCAAATTTCACAGAAGAGTGGAAGAAAACTTTAATCACAGATATGGAAGGCAGAATCAAAAAGGTACTGAGATGCATGGGTTATATTGTCTCATATGAAATGGAATCTATCACATTCAATCTAAATCGGGGGGGGGGGGGGCTTTTCCCCATGGCTGACATGGCTGCTTCTCAGCAATGAGCAGTGCCAAATATGTGTGGCCAGAGTTGAAAGTGGGCGTGGCCAGCCCTACAATATTGCACACCACCTTTTTCTGATGGACTCTAGAGTCAGTTAGCCTGTGTAAAATTATGGCATACCAGCCTAGACAGGAAACTTCTCAATTAAATTTGCATGTGTTCTCCCTCCTTCCAGGCAGGATGTCTTTTTTCAGGAGATGTCTGCTGTCACTCATTGTCTAATCTGCAGCTGTTCTGAATTAGCTGATTCTTCTGTTTTTCCTCCATTCTTTACTCAGTTTTCTCCACTTTATTAAAAGAAGGGCCTTGTTCCTCCTCCTGATGGGAGCTAGGAAATAAACATTTCCCCCTTACCTCTTCATATTGAGGAAAGATACCTTTCCTTATCAAAGCTGGGAAGCTTGACCAGCAGGGACAAGCAGAGAGTAAACTAAGTTAAAGTTACAATCACTTGCTGATCCCATCTTTTTTTCTGGGTCAACACCTGGCCTTACAAAGGCAAATGGACAGGGAAAGGCAGTCTGATCAAGCCAACCAGGCCAAAGCTCTGACCCAGATCTCTTTTTCAGAATCTCTCCCTCTGCCCTCAACCAAAATAACAGGATAAAGCTTCTCAAATGCAAGGTGGTTCTGATCCACTCCTTAGGAGCTTAGTGAAGAAGAGGCCTCTTTTCATTCCTCTCAGCACCCCAGTTCTGCATATCAGAAGACCCCACCCTGGGTCATCAGAGAGAGATCTCCCTGCTCACAGAGACACTTCAGGTCCTTTACTCCCTTCCCCCATGAACCATTGATGCCAAACCCAATGTAGGGTAGCGGCAATGCTGTTCCTTATTGGATAATAACTCTGAGCCCAACCAAGAGCAGCTGCCATGGGAACAGAATTGTGTGCTCTTTATCTATTTGTCCCTGTCTCAGCTGAACTTGCATTCCACTCCTGGAGCAGCTACCTCCAGTGCAACTATTCCTCCCATCCACCAAGGTGGCACAAAAATCTGTTTCGTCATTCCTTAAAAAGTCTCACCTTTTTGCAACTGACAGTGCCACTTAACAACAACAAAAATCCTCCAGTTATGCTAATCCACAGTACAGTACAGATTGGAGGATCATCAGGAAGTTTTTTAAGTTTGATTTTTTTTTTATGTTTCTATATGTGTTGAAAGCTTCCCAGAGTGGATGGGGCAATCCAGCCAGGTGGGCAGGGTTTAAATAATAAAATTATTATGAGTTACCATTACTAGAAAAATATATTTGCTTTGTTTTATTGTCCTAAATTACTTTCATTCCATGTTTTCCTTATCTGATAATCTTAAATAACTGGAACCAGGTAGAATGTTTTCTTTTTCTTTTTGCTCTTCCCTGATAGGAATCTGCTGTTGAACAGATTAAAGCCTACTGCTGTAGCCATGAGAAAATGGAACAATTTGACCCTATGATTAGCAAAGCTTTTGAAAACTGTGCCATTGATGCTGTAAAATTCGCATACCAGGTACTATATCTAAAATCTTCTGAATCCTACACTTATTTTCCAAGTACAGTGGTACCTCGAGTTACAAACACCTCAGGTTACAAACGCTTCAGGTTACAAACTCCGCTAACCTGAAAGAGTTACCTCGAGTTGAGAACTTTGCCCCAGGATGAGAACGGAAATCATGTGCCGGCGGCGCAGCAGCAACAAGAGGCCCCATTAGCGAAAGCATGCCTCTAGTTAAGAACAGTTTCAGGTTAAGAACGGACCTCTGGAATGAATTAAGTTCGTAACTAGAGTACCACTGTACTGTTACTTTGTTGAGATTATGCTACATGTGCCTGACTGGGAGTAACTAACAATGGGTTTGTAATTCAATGCCACAGGTAAATCCTGCTTGATTTTCTGGATTTCCAATCAAGGCAGGCTGACAAATCATGTAACTGGGAGTCATTTTTGTGTGGCTAATGCTTGCTCAGTGACAAGCCTAGGATTACAAAGTCATTCATCAACTGTATTTTTGTCTGAATCCAACTTGTTTGAGGTGTTCATCAAATGTAAATCAATTTCTGTTGCCGTATAATTTACCCTTAAGGAAAGAACAGCAAATTATTTGGCAAGTCTCACAATGAGCAGTTCTGTGAAAGCAAGTTCCTTTTGGAATCTGTTGGATTGGGCTGCATAGGAGTGCCTGGCGTGCTCTGGTCCATGGGGTCACGAAGAGTCAGACACGACTTAATGACTAAATAACAACAACATGAATAGTAACTTTTTAAAATGATGTAGCAAATTTCTGAAAATAAAATGACAGACTCATCGCTATCTAATGCTGCCAGGGCTGGCCTGTCCGTGAGGCGAGGTGAGGCAGTTGTCTTAGCGACAGGCTCTGGATGCCTGGAGAAGGTGTTTGCCTTCTCCAGGTATCCAGAGCATTTGCATTGCCTCCAGTGGCAAAACATCCAGGGCCCTGAACCCTCTACATATTTTGTGTCTTATGTAGGAACAGACTAATCTCCTTGACCTGATATCCCATTACAATCTGAGCAAGCTGGGTAAACTTGTATCTGCTGCCATCATAAAATCATGGCCAACTGATGTAGCAGGGAAGCCTATAAGAGATTTGGAAGGCGTGCTGAATCATCTGCTTGTTTGGCCAGACATCAAGCATCTTTTCATCTTCAATGGTAAGTGCAGGTATCATTTAATGGGTTAAGTTCTGGGAGCAGGTGGGAAATATCTTATTATTGAAAGGAGCACAGAGGGTTATTTAATATCAAAACAGTTGAATAGGAGGAGAATTAGTATTGGATGTTGTAGAAAGGAAAAGTCAGTTAAGGTTTAGTAACTGGTAGAGGATTTATGCTGAAACACAAATCTTGTGTGTATTGGAAGAGTATGATGTTGCAGGCTATTGCAGTTCTTTTATGTTTTATATCTTCTGACGAATAATGGGTCACTGTTGTTGTAAGTAGGGCAGCAAATTTTCAAACTATGTGTAGAACAGAGAGAAGTAAGAAAACCTAAAAGGGTCACTTTGCTTCCAGCTGCCATGGGGGATGAAGTTATTTTTGTGCCTAAGGACAAAGATTGTTTGCTTGTTTTTAAAATACCTGACTGATCTAACAGGTGCAGTTGGAAACATTCTGGACCAACTTACTGAAGAAGCCCAGGAGCTAATGGCCAGCGCTGACTCTGTATATACAAAGGTTTCTGATGAACTCAGGACAGGCCATATCCTAGTTAAACATTTAGAGCTGGTTTTAAAGCACAAGAAGCAGTTTCTGTCCATTTGGGAACTAAGTAAGTGTGTTTATCTGTATATATAAACTGAGAGATGGGTAAAATATAGGACCGAAGTCCAGTTAAGAAGTGCTAATAAATGTTACTCAATTAAAGCACATCCATTTAATGTCAATTTGAAGTTGCATATCATTTTAAAGCTGCATTTCTGAAGCAAACATAATGGCTTTGTGTTTAGCTGACACATGTATTGTAGCTGTCATTGGCCAAATTCATATTTCGTAGTAAGCCAAACTATTGCTCACCAGGACCATGTGAATTTGTGAATTAGAGAGGAGTTTGCAGCCTGGTCTATTTTACTCCCATTCCATGCTGAGCTGAGCTAAGGTTTGGTTTAGTGTATTGCCTGAGCCCAGGATTATGGTTAAGCTCCTCCTATTACAGACTGAAGACAGTGTTCATTCCATTCTCCAGTAGCTCACACATTTGCAGAGTTTACCATGACATGCAAACTAGGTTCACATACAATTAGCATGCCTATTGTGTGTGAAAGATGGGAGATTATTTCTTCTAAGATAGTGATTGCTATCTGTAGCCTTTTATAAGGATGGGGTGGGATTCAGCCAATGAGCCCTATCAGTGGAAGCCTTCTCAAGGACTTCCCCTAGCACAATGAACCTTTTTTCACATATTCCTCCCCCTGTGTCTCCCTTGTCCACTCCCCTCCCCCCACCCCCAGGGGGTTGGGAGAACCCTTGGAACAGTGTGCAGAGAAAGTAGAGGGCAGATTGCTCCATCAGACAAGCGTATGCACACGAAAGCTCATACCAAGAACAAAATCAGTTGGTCTCTAAGGTGCTACTGGGAAGAATTTTTGATTTTGTTTTGACTATGGCAGACCAACACGG
This sequence comes from Lacerta agilis, assembly GCF_009819535.1. Taxonomy (NCBI): domain Eukaryota; kingdom Metazoa; phylum Chordata; class Lepidosauria; order Squamata; family Lacertidae; genus Lacerta; species Lacerta agilis. Next base: position 26,779,737 of record NC_046313.1, on the reverse strand, counting down.
CTACCCACCTGTAACTGACAGAGCAGTCTGCTTACCGCTATGTTGTGTTACTCCTGCTGTATTAAAGATATTCCTTCTTAAAAATGAGTATACCTTTCAGTTGATATTTGTTTTTATCCAATCATGGGAGAGGAGACAAGGGAAGCACTTAAGCCTGTAGCTTCACTTGGGCTCAGAGTGGCTTGTGCATGTAATGCTAAATCGCAGTTTAGTGTTATTTGCGCACCAGCTGTTGAGAAGCAGAGTTCTGGAATGCCCTTGTTCTTTAAGAGCTTATTTGGGAGATGGTGAGTCCAAGTTGGAGATCTAATTTTGTAAAAGGAAAGAAAATAGGGATTTTTTTGCAGGTGGTTATAATTGGCAATTTTCATTTCAGGGTGCAAGCACCTTTCGCTGTTGGATGAAAAAGAGCACAGATCAAAACTAGAAGGAATACTTGAGTTGAGGCTGCAAGAACTACTGTGTGTCAAGAGGGAGAAAAACTGTTTGGAATCCCTCTTGAACATGTGCAGGAAAGTGCAAGAGTATATAAAAGGTATTTAGGGGGGGGGGGTAATTTAAGAACTGTGACTCTGTTAGTTTTCCTTTGCAAAGATTGGGAGTGGAAATAAACCGGGGAATGAGAATATCCTAGAACTCTCCAACATCAGAAAAGCAGATTGATCCAAGTGGAAAAATTGGGTAGAAATTGCAAATCATTGTTCATTTTTTAAACAAACGTCACAGTTTGGTGTTTGATGCTGCAATGTGAACCATTGTATAGCAAAGATAAGACCCACTGAAGTTTTTTTTCGTGTGTGTCCAAGTTCTGATTTTCTCTTTACTTTCAGTGGATACTGCTGAAATAGAGCAGAAGCACAGTGAAAACCTGGCCTCAAAAGCATTGGAAGATGTTGTGAATGTGAGAGACATTTCCCAGAGTGCTGATAAAATTGAGACATATTACCACCTGAGTCCAGCCCTGAAGAAAATAGCGGAAATTGTGAATAACTTTAAAGAGAGTGACGTCTTCCAGTACTGCTGGGAGTGGGCAGCCAAAAATCTTGTTGTTGATGAGGATATTGCTGCTCTGGATCTTGATGAAGTGCCTCCCTCCCTTTTTGATCCTTGTTACAGTGAATTCTTGAGGCTATATAACAGTCTGAAATCTGGAGAGCTCATGTTTTCTGAAGTAGACATGCTCTTCAGAGATTTTACTAACCGTTACGAGGATCTGAAAAAGGATTTTCAGGTTATGTGCAATCTACAGCGTCAAGATGTTGGAGAATGGATAGATGAGCGGATTCAACAAATCCAGCAGTATCATGAATTGCATTTGGCTATGGACTCTGCTAAAGTTATCGACAAGGTCAGGGAAGGCTTGAATCTCTCTGGTGACTTCAGAGTCCTGCAACAGTTACTTAACTTTGTAAGTATATTTCTTTGAAACCACAGTTGGAGAGCTTATCCAGTAAACTTACGTAGCTTCATTCTGTTCAAAAGCTGATGGAGTGCACTTTTCATTGGGGTCTATATGTTATCACAGGAACACAAAATGTGGATTACATATAGAGTTGTTTAGTACTTTGGCTTTTTGGATCTCTCTAATTTCTTTAGCATGTTTTTTCTGCACTGAAATTTCTCTCTATAAAGCAGCCTAACTCATTGTTTTCCGAAAGGGAAAAATATATATTTATAAATGTTCCCCTGCTGCATGGATATCATGGTAATATCGGTTCGATTTCCGATGTAGATATTGTGGTTCCACTGGTTTGGACAGCTAAACACTGCTACTGTCTGATTTTATTCATTTTCCTTTCTTCCTCCTCCCCCCAAAAAAGGCTCCACAAACAAACAAAAGCCATAGTTGCGGTCAGTGGGGCAGCAGCGGTAGGGTGATCCTGATGCCTTGCCATTGGAACACTGAGTGCAGCTGCAGGTTCCTGAGAGGGGCGAGGTGTGGGGAGCCATTCCAGTGTTCCTAGAAGGAATCCTATCTGAAACAATCCATTATGCCTCCTCTTGACACCCAGCACCATGGGGCTGAAAAACGGGAGATGAAAATCAAGGGAAAGGTTTTTCACATCCTTAATGTGCAGTAAAATCCTATTATTCCCTTTTCAGGTACAGAAATTCCAGTTTCAGCAAGAGAAACTCTCCTCCATGAGTACTGAATTGATGCGTGTAAAAAAATCGCTGCAAGACATAACTGAACCACGTCGTAGGTGCCTTGAGGAGCTTGCACTCAGGAGGGATTTTGTCAGCTGGGTCAAAGAATCCCTGGAAGGTAGAACAGATGTGCACCTGCCATTCTTGTTTCATGGTTTTAAAAGGCTAAAAAGTTACTGGGACATATGATGTACACTTGAAATGCCCTGTTATATTATGTATAGATGTATTATATGATGTATTTCCTCATTTTGTTTTGTGTACAAGCTGGGACCTGCAAGATGTTTCAGTGCAGGAGGGACCCCAAAATGGGATGTTATACTGTCCATTTCTCAGCCACCAACTCCTTTCATTCCCTTGTCTCATGCTTCCTGTTTTTCTCCCTTAAATTTCTTATTTCCTTCCACATTGAGAAACACATAGTTCTACACTCAAGACACGTATGCATGTGCACACAAACTTATATGTGGGCAGGGCAAAGGAAGGAGGATCTCGTTCCACTTCATGTCTCCATCATATTTTTATGTGTACAGGTAGCCTTATATTTAAATGAGACATGCACAGGGTTGTGAGAAGCAATCATTTCAGCAAGAAAAATTATTGAACTAACAGCACTTTTCATAGCAAATTATTCTGTGTGGTTTTTACTTGGACAGAGTGGTTTTAAGAATGGATCCATCATATATTCCCAAAGTGAATTATTTTTTGCATAGGTAACAACTTTTTTTGTCCTTCTCCCTCACATCCATTGGAAAAGGCGTGGCTTTCCTTGGATGTACGGAGAGCACTGAAAATGCATTTCTGTGTTACAGGTTTTGTTCTGTTAATGAACTCCTTATTTTAATATTTTTCTTCCTAACACACTAGGGAAGAAGGTGCCCAATTCCACTTTAGCAAGGTTGATGTATTATGCTAGCTTATGAGCCCCTCAAAATTCCTGTTTCGAAAAATCACATTTCAGTGCATTCAGTGTGGCTGTGACTATGGCAGCTTTCTCAGCAAATGTACCTCTTAATGAGTTGTGTGGGGAAGCCGCATGGGCAACTTCAACAATGTTTATGAGGCATCCTAAGATTGGTAAATTTGCTTTCATGAGGTGGCTTTTGGGAGGCAAATCCTCCAGCAGGTTCTTTAAGGGGAAGACATAGAATAGAGAGCCCACACAATTGAGATCTTACCTTTAATCAATCCAACCATGCCACCTTTGGAAGGAACAATTGTTCTCCTCTGAGATCCAACGCCGAGGGCCTTCTGTCGGTTCCCTCACTGCGAGAAGCAAAACTACAGGGAACCAGGCAGAGGGCCTTCTCGGTAGTGGCGCCCGCCCTGTGGAACGCCCTCCCATCACAGGTCAAGGAAATAAACAACTACCTGACATTCAGAAAAAAACCTGAAGGCAGCCCTTTTTAGGGAAGTTTTTAATGTGTGATATTTTTGTATTTGATTTCTGTTGGAAGCCGCCCAGAGTGGCTGGGGAAATCCAGCCAGATGGGCGGGGTACAAATAATAAATATTATTATTATTATTAAGGGTGCATCTCAGAAGTGTTGAACACATGGCATGGGCCCAACCTACAATGTAGCTTCCTTATATAGTTTCAGAGAGTGTGTCAAGGTTTTCCCTGTAGGTTGTCATGAAACACGTAATGTGGGGGAGGCGTGGCCAGTGGACAAAGAGCAAGACACATTTCCTGTTTTTAATTTGAGAGGGCAGCATAGCCCAAAATGTTGTTTTTCAGAACATCTTGAGAAACACTTTCAGATTATCACAATAGTTCTTTTGCCTCCTTGTGGCTTACTCCACTTCACAACTTCACATAAAAAGCAAAGGAAGCAAACATGAGTAATGCAGATGTTGTGTCAAGCACTGAATAAAGATGTAGGTCCTAGTAGAAAGACATGGAATTGGAGTACTTCCAGGGGCGGAACTTATAGATAGTAAACTTTGGGGTGTCTTTCACTTTTTTTATTTGCCTTAGATAAGAATGAGCTGAAGGTATTTGTGGACTTGGCTTCTATCTCTGCGGGAGAGAATGACATGGATGTGGATCGTGTGGCTTGTTTCCACGATGCTGTGCTTGGCTACTCCTCCCTGTTATATGACTTGAAACGGGAATCGGGATTTGGGGAGCTCATGAAGTGTTTGAGGAAACTTTGGAAAGCTCTGGAGAGTGACAACAACCTCCCAAAGAAACTGGTAATTCCTGCAGTTGGACCTTAGTTCATCTTTGTACATCTGCTCTTATAAAGCTGTGTATTTTATCAAGGTGTGAGTTTACTGTAGATATATTGATGGGTAGAAAATTATTGATGTGGGCATTGAGATTTTGTAGGGATATCCACCTTGTAACTACTTAAACTTGCATTCTGCAGAGTAGTGTGTGCTTTGTATGCGAAGATAATTAATGCCTACTGTATGCTCTATTCTACCACATACACTGCAGTTTTGTGCATCATACCAGTTGGTGGGTTCAGTAGCTACTTTAATTTCATGAAATATCTCTGGGCTTCACAGCACAGAATAGTGGAACAGAAATCTTCCAAATTCAAAAAGCAATGTCCTTGAGTGAGGATTGTAATTTAGCAACACACCATACTCCCTTGTCATCTATGGCTATGCTATTATCAGTGTGTGATTCATTCTGGGATAAAGTATGGGACTAATTCAGAGTACATCTTCTCCCTAAACTCTACAGCGTGATTCTGCAAGATACTTGGAATGGCTAAAAACAATAAAAGAGAGTCATGGTTCTGTAGAACTGTCATCTATATCACTGGCAACTAAAATCAATAGCAAGGGAATCTACCGAATTAAGGCGCCAGCAGAAGGCCGGAAGGTAAGACCATGCTTGTAGTATATTGTCCCAGTTTTTGTAACCTTTCTCCTCATCTCTCAGTAGCTATTTTTTTCTGTATACCACACCCAACAAACAGCCTGCTTAAGCCACATGACTAGAAGCTGTACGCCGGCTCCCTCGGCCAGTAACGCGAGATGAGCGCCGCAACCCCAGATTCGGACACTACTGGACCTAATGGTCAGGGGTCCTTTTACCTTTTTAAGTGTCTCTTTCAATAAACTGCTTCCTTTATCATTTCCTGGTGCCTCTCTGTTGTAACACCATTAAGTTGACCAGGGATTTCCTCCCATAATGTTCATAAGTGTGAACTTGAGAAATCACTATCACTATTTCTGTTGGTGGCATTTGCCACAACTTTTTACTGGCATCTTTCCAAAGACAATGCCCTCATAATTTGGTGCAACCCTCTCAGTATTTAGCATAAACCTATTTACAGCTGACAACTGCTATCTCTACATATAGTAGGGGGAAGCCTTGTATGACATCATAAGGAAATAAAGCAATGGTTAAATTTATTCCTAGGTTTCTCTGGATACTGTCTTGTGCCTGACTATCTCAGAAAGTCACGGTGGCCAAGAAGAGGAACGGCAGTACTCCCTGGAAGAGCTCCGAGAATTGATGAATAAACTGATGCTGATGTCAGGCAAGGTAGAACAAGGTGCAGAAGTAGAGAAGTTTTCAGAGGTCAGTTTTCAGGCATAATTTCCTGTTTATATTTTAAAACTCATATTGTCCTTTGAGGGATGTGTGGTGGGGGACAAGGGTTATGGGGTTCTTCCTCCAGCCATGTTGCATTTATATGTCCATTGAGAGATTGTAGAGATTTCAGAAAGTGTCCCCCCCCCCCCGATCTAAAATACAATTCACAGAAGTTTGCATCACATTGAATTGTGATGATTTATTGTTGGTTGGGATGGCTCACTTCGCTCGACCTTTCTAAATTTCAGTGTTCCTGATAATCTTTAAAACAATTAAAATTTTACACCCTGAATGCCCTTGGACTAGAGCTTGTTGGCTGCTTGCCTGTACAGAATGTTGAAGGGAGAAAGGTTGAAGAAAAATTCAGGGAGTAAATGTTCCTCCCCTCCCCCATTTTTAAATACATATTGTGAACCCCTTTGAGCTCTATAAATGAAAAGTGGCGTGTAAGTTTTTTAATCAATAAATGTTAGGAGAACCAGTTCTTGATACCACCTTCATGTATTTTGGTGATTGTTAACCAGCTTAAAAGTTCAATTTGGCCATAGTTTCTGCTGGTGTGGCTCTCTCTCTAAGCAAATGGAGTTGGCCAAGGCTAGTTTAGGCATTCTAGTTGTAAGGGTGGCAATGGGTAATGCATATCTCACATTCATTGGTGTTGTGCTATTTAGATTCATTGGTCTGTCTTCTGCTGTGTTTCTTCTGCCCCCAGGTATTTTCTAGTGTCCAGAGGCTTGCACTGTCTTTCATCGACCTTTATTCTGCTGGAAACATGCTTTTCCGCTCTTGGGTCGCTGGTGTATATTGTTCACCCAACCATGAATTCTGCCTTAGCATGGACTTCAATTTAATTTCAAATTCTGTCCTTATTGGAAATGGAGATGTCACAGAAGTTCTCCCAGTCATTTGCCGAAAGATGGAGAGTTTCCTGGAAAAGTGGAACCAGTTTATGTCAGAGAAGCGATCCCAGTACTATTATTTGAATTACTATATGGCAGAACAGCTTGTATACTTGTGCAAGGAGCTTGGCTCAAAGTGCCCCAGTGAGGCTGCCTTAACAATGCTGTCATTTATAAAGCGCAACTGCAGCAAGCAAGATGTCCAGGGGATCTCCCACCAAGTAGTATCTAAAAAAGCCGATTTATTTGGGCTGGTGGCAAGAGAAAAAGAGTTGGCTGTACAACTGGAGTACATCTGGGAGTCGTACATGGGAAGTATGGGCTCATTCCTTCCCAACTGCCTGGACATTGAAACCCTTGGCATTTACTTGGCCACCCTGGCAGATCTGGAGAAGAGGAGTGTTATGCGAAAATTGCCACAAGGTCTTCATGCTGGCAGGCCTAACCTCATTCTCTGCCCTCGCTCTGAGGTGTTGGCTTCGGCATTGGCCATCTACATGAACAGTCCAGGGGAGATGCTACCCTCTTATGATGAAGTCCTGCTCTGCACACCACAAACCAGCTATGAGCAAGTGGCACTGTTTTTGAGGCGGTGCCTCACTCCAGGCTGTAAGGGGAAGAAGATTTACACCTTGCTGTTTGCAGAAGAGTTGAGTTATGATGTTGGCTACAGGTCTGAGGAACTTTTCCAGAGTCTTCACTTAAAGCATCAGGATGATTATAGGCTAGTGATTCTCTGCAACTGTGAGAGGGAGCACTGCTATGTCCCTTCTGTCTTCAGCCAGTTCAAAGTTCACATGATCCCTCAGCAGCCCCTGAAGGACATTCAGGGCTACCTTGGGAATCATTACAAAGCAACACAGCCTCCAAGTTCATCGGCTTCTGTCTTCAAGGACCAAATGTGTGTTGGGATTGTAGTTTCTGAAAGAGCTGGAGCAGGTGAGTGAACTAAGTACATCTAGTTTTCCATCTAAGTTTCAGAATGCTTAGACTAAAACTTGAGGGCATAAAACATGGTCTGTTATTTTTCCTTCTATGATGCACTTTCAGCTTGTGACTGGAATAATGAGGGGCAAGGGGCATATTAAACAGCAGGCTCAGTGCTTATCTAAAAGAGTAGTTTTACTTGAACAGCATTTCAGCCTGCTATTTAGTGTTTTTGTCCCAAGCTTAGACATAAATGGTGGAAGGAATATTACCTCTTTTTACAGAGATTGTTCCAAGATGAAAACCAGAGGTTACAGTGCAGGTGGCGGCAGCTGTGACTGGTACATTTTGGGATAGACAGTACAATCTAGCTGAAGACTGTATCCAAGTGTTTATTGCATCAGTTTCTCTCCCTCACCCAGATTCTTCCTACTTGTTGCTCAGCAGAAGCCCAGACTATTGAGTGCTCTCAGTTTCAAACCAATCCATTGTGTGCCTTGCTGTGCCCATTAATAACTCAGATACGTTTTTATTATTAACCATAGGAAAATCTCTCTATGTAAAGAGGCTGCAAGAGAAAATGGAAGCAAAACTACATCGCTCTAAAGTGCCATTAAAAACTATTAGGTTGATAGACCCCCATGTGGATGAAGGGAAAGTGCTGAAGTCTCTTCTCCCATTCCTGGACCATCAGTACCAGAAACAGCCTATGATATTTCATTTCGATATCACTTCTTCAGTGAGTATACCATGGTTTTGGCAGAAGTTTGTCTCCTTACCCTACCACTCACTTAATAAAGTTGGTTGTTATTGGTTGGTTGGTTTTTTTTTTTAAATAAGCAGCTCAATGAGGAGGAAAATTTCCTTTTCCTTTTTAAAATTATTACATTTCTGTATTTTACCAGGTTCATTCTGGAATTCCAGAATTTCTGTTCAAGCTCTTAGTTTTACAGTACCTGGCAGATATACATGGGAAACTCTGGCTGCGGAAACAGTGTCATTTGTATGTTGTAGAAATTCTTCAAACATCTTCGTCACCAAAAAAACAAACTAGATCTGTAAGTACCTATGGGTATTTAACTACTATGTCCCAAATTGCTAGTACACCACTGAAAAACCCTATTGCAAAGCTCCCATTTTTAATGAGTTTTATGATTTCTAACATAATAATGTATTTATGGAATGTTGATATTAAAATTGTATGAGTGCTAAGATAACTGATTTTTTTTAAAATTATGCAGGAAAATAGAGTGAATGAGAAGCAGTATTAACTTGTCAGTTTAAAAGCTGTGGAAAAATTATCAAAACCAATAAGAAATGAATGAATAAATAAATAAGTAGTATGAGTGACCAAGATGTGTGATCTTAGGATAACCTTTCCCTTCTTTCTCTCTCTCTTTAAAAAAAAAAAGTATTTTCCAGGATTGAAGTACAACTTCATTGATGTGTTCCCCAAAGTAACCTGCAGATCTCCCAAGGAAGTCCTAGAAATGGACATGCAGAGGAATCTGTCCTATGATTGCTCAGACCCAGGTATAGATCAGGAAGTGTTCCGTAGCGAAACTTTTCAGAGACCCTACCAGTACTTGAGAAGATCTAGCAGAGGAGATTGTCTTGACACGTTCCAGTATGAAGAAGGCTCTGTTGAAGGGACACCAGCAGACTGCCTGCAGATGCTCTTGATCCATTGTGGAGTGATAGATCCTTCCTGGTCAGAACTGAGAAACTTTGCTTGGTTTTTGAACCTTCAACTGAGAAATTGTGAAACTTCGGTGTTCTGTAACGCTGATTTTGTCCACGATGCTTTACACGGCTTCAAAAATTTTGTTGTCACATTTATGATTTTAATGGCAAAGGATTTTGCTACACCATCACTAAACATTTCTGATGAAAGCCCTGGGAATCAGTTTTTTGACATGGAAGGAGTCACAGAAGAAGATCTTGCTCCATTTCGTATTCGGAAGAAGTGGGAGTCAGAACCCCACCCATATATATTTTTCAATGAGGATTCTGAATCTATGACATTCATTGGCTTTCATCTCAAACCTGGTGCTAATGGTGGTATTGATGCCATCAATCCCTTGAATGGGAGTGTCATCAAGAGAAATGTAATGACAGCTCAGCTGTACCAGGAATTGTGCCTTCAGAGAGTTCCTTTCAACATTAATTTTGATGCACTGCCCAGACATGACAAAATTGAGAAACTTTGCATGGTTTTAGGAATAAAGTGGCCAATTGATCCTGATGATACGTATGAGCTCACAACAGACAATATGCTAAAGATCCTTGCCATTGAAATGCGATTCAGGTGTGGTATCCCTGTTGTCCTCATGGGAGAAACTGGCTGTGGAAAAACCAGGCTAATAAAATTCCTGTGTGAACTACGTAGGAGTGTTTCCAGTGCCGATAACATGAAGCTTGTCAAGGTCCATGGAGGCACCACAGCAGATGTAATTTATGCCAAAGTCAGGGAAGCAGAAGACATTGCTATTGACAATAAACAACAATACCAGTGTGACACCATCCTGTTTTTTGATGAAGCCAACACCACTGAAGCAGTCAGCAGCATCAAAGAAGTTTTGTGCGATCGCACAGTTGAAGGACAGCCTTTGGTCCACAACTCAGGTTTGCAAATCATAGCTGCATGCAATCCTTATCGTAAGCATACAGGGGAAATGATTCAGCGCTTGGAATCGGCTGGCTTAGGCTACCGTGTCAAAGCAGAGGAGACCAAGGAAAAGCTTGGCTCCATTCCTCTTAGGCAGCTGGTATACCGTGTCCATGCGCTCCCTCCTAGCATGATCCCTCTAGTGTGGGATTTTGGACAGTTGAACAACGTTACTGAAAAACTCTATATACAGCAGATTGTGCAAAGACTTACTAGGTCAATACCAATGTCTGATGCTGAGCTCCAGTTAATAACAGATGTGCTTTTTGCATCTCAGACGTATATGAGGCAAAGGAATGATGAATGCAGCTTTATCAGCCTCAGAGATGTGGAGCGCTGCGTGGAAGCCTTCAAGTGGTTCCACAGCCACAGTGAACTACTAATGAATCATCTGGAGAAGCAAGTTGCAGAGAGGAAGGCAGCTAAAGGTTTTGTCCAGCGAGACCCAGTCATTTGGTCCTTGGTTCTTTCAGTGGGTGTTTGCTACCATGCTTCCCTGGAAAGGAAAAGGGAGTACCGAAGAGTCATCAGCACCATCCTTCCAAAGCCATATGATGATGAAAAGGGAATCCTTGAAGAAATTGGCTTAGTTCAGGATCTCTTCTTGAGTGACCTGCCTCTGAGGGAAACGATCGCCAAGAACTTGGCTCTGAAGGAAAATGTTTTTATGATGGTTATCTGCATTGAACTTAAAATCCCCTTGTTTCTCATCGGCAAGCCTGGCAGTTCCAAATCTCTTGCCAAAACGATTGTGGCTGATGCCATGCAAGGCCAAGCAGCATATACAGAGCTTTATAAAGAACTGAAGCAAATCCATTTGGTGTCCTTTCAGTGCAGCCCACACTCTACCCCTGAGGGAATCATCAACACTTTCAAGCATTGTGCTCGCTTCCAAGAAGGAAAGAACCTAAAGGAGTATGTCTCTGTGGTGGTGTTAGATGAAATTGGCTTGGCTGAAGACTCCCCCAAAATGCCTCTGAAGACCCTTCACCCGCTCTTGGAAGATGGCTGTGTTGATGACGATCCACTCCCTCATAAAAAAGTTGGCTTCATTGGGATATCTAACTGGGCTCTGGATCCAGCTAAGATGAATCGAGGCATCTTTGTATCCCGTGGAGAACCAAACAAGAAGGAACTCATAGGAAGCGCGAAGGGTATCTGCTCTTCAGAACGCGCCGTCCTGCACAAAGTTGACCGTCTCTTTCCCATCTTAGCAAGTGCTTATGAGGAAATTTGCAAGACCCAAGGCAAGGAGTTCTTTGGGTTGCGTGATTATTACAGTCTGATAAAAATGGTGTTTGCTTTAACCAAAAAACTGAAAAGAGAGCCAGCTTCCCGTGAACTAGCAGAGATAGTTCTCCGTAATTTCAGTGGTAAAGAAGGTGTTGAGGCCTTGAACATTTTTATGTCTAGGTTCTCAGAAAAAGGAGATGTCATCCCTGGGGACATTGGTACAATTGATCTAGTTCAGCAGAACATTTACAGTGACTATGAGGATGGTGAATGCCGTTACCTGCTGGTGTTGACGGAAAATTATGCAGCCCTCCAGATCCTGCAGCAGGCTTTTTTCAAAGATACACAGCAGCCAGAAATTATTTTTGGTTCCAGTTTTCCCAAAGACCAGGAATACACCCAGATCTGCAGAAACATCAACCGAGTGAAGATCTGTATGGAGACAGGGCAGATGGTCATTCTTCTCAACCTGCAGAATCTGTATGAAAGCCTCTACGATGCCCTCAACCAGTATTACGTTCAACTTGCTGGTCAAAAGTATGTTGACTTGGGCTTGGGGACCCATCGAGTGAAATGCAGAGTGCACCCTGAGTTCCGTTTGATTGTCATTGAGGAGAAAGAGGTGGTCTACAAACATTTCCCCATCCCGTTGATCAACAGGCTTGAAAAGCACTACCTGGACATCAATACTGTGTTGGACAAGAGGCAAAGAGACACTGTGGAAGAATTGAAGAAGTGGGTGGACAGCTTCACAGCAGTTGAAACTGAAAAATACTTTATGGGCCAGCAGAAATATACCCCTTCTGATGTCTTTGTTGGCTACCATCCTGACACCTGCGCCTCAGTTGTCCTGCAGGTGACGGAGAAGCTGAAAATGGATACTTCCCCTCAGGATCTGATGCGAAAAGTACAAGAAGAAGCCAAATTGGTCCTGTTGAACTGTGCAACGCCCGATTCTGTAGTCCGCCTTGGTGATTCACGGCTGGGTTCCTTTCTGGCAGATGACTTGGCCAGGATATACTTTCAGCAACAACATCACACTTCTCTTGCAGAGTTCCTTCGTGCTTGCCTTGGGACAGAGTCATGGGGTTGCACAACCTTTATTGAGGTGAGTTCTGAAATACTTCATACACACACACACACACTTGGACCAAACTGCAGGAGGCAGTGGAAGACAGGAGTGCCTGGCGTGCTCTGGTCCATGGGGTCACGAAGAGTTGGACACAACTAAACGACTAAACAACAACATACATTAGGAGTTCATACTGTCTTGAGATGGCATTAGAACTTTTATAATTTTAAACTGCACTTGGATCAGAAAAATAAATTTCTTGTCACCATGGAGATCATTATTCAATATTGTCAGAAAGTGTTTAGTCAAAATCTGGTCAGAGCTATATTTTACTGCTTTTACAATATTCCTTATGGATCAGAGTGAAGCAGCCATTACCCAGGCCTAAAGGTAAAGGCACCCCTGACCATTAGGTCCAGTCGCGAATGACTCGGGGGTTGCGGCGCTCATCTCGCTCTATAGGCCGAGGGAGCCGACATTTGTCCGCAGACAGCTTCTGGGTCATGTGGGCAGCATGACTAAGCCGCTTCTGGTGAACCAGAGCAGCGCACGGAAACGCTGTTTACCTTCCCACCGGAGTTGTATCTATTTATCTACTTGCACTTTGACGTGCTTTCAAACTGCTACGTTGGTAGGAGCTGGGACCAAACAATGGGAGCTCACCCCGTTGTGGGGATTCAAACTGCCAACCTTCCGATTCGCAAGCCCTAGTCTCTGTTGTTTAGACCACAGCGCCACCCGCATCTCAGGCCTACTTTCTGCTACGTTCATTAAATTGTTGTTCAAGCAGTATTTACAGCAAGGTAAAATGTAGCTACTGGTCCAATTGATGTGTAATAGCGTAATATGGTCTGTTAAGATAATGTGCTACAGCAAGCCTTGGGCTTGTGTGCGAAGGAGAAGGGAAGAGAGAATGTAAATCTTAAAGTGTACTGTTGTTGTTTAGTCGTGTCCGACTCTTCGTGACCCCATGGACTAGAGCACGCCAAGTCAAGTGTACTGTAGATGCCCCTAATAAGAGCAAACCAAGTTGTATTGTTTTATCTGATCTTGTTCAATATGAAACTGAATATTTTGTTAACTGCTTCGCTGTGGGTGTTCCATGCACCAGTAACATTTTGAAATTAAAAGTTCAAGCAGAAGAAACAGGTGGTAGGTAATACAATTAATTTTTTTGCTTTTTTGGCAATTCAAATGCCAGCTTCCTTGGTGTCTCATATATCACCAGAGATCTAGAAAATCCAAATAAGATCTGTTTTGCCAATGTTTGTTGGTGGAATGATTTCCTGGTGCTTCCTTTGGCAGTGTCTATCAAGAAATTAGCAATGTCTAGACTGCTTAATTCAGGGTAAAAAGTAAGGCATCTAAATACTACCCAGCAGATTATACCTTTTCCTTCAAACAGGAGTTGCATTTCTTTTTTCCTCTCTGTTGTTGTTCAGTCGTGTCCGACTCTTTGTGACCCCATGGATCAGAGCACGCCAGGCACACCTATCTTTCACTGCCTCCCACAGTTTGGCCAAACTCATGCTAGTCGCTTCGAGAACACTGTCCAACCATCTCCTCCTCTGTCGTCCCCTTCTCCTTGTGCCCTCCTTCTTTCCCAACATCAGGGTCTTTTCTAGGGAGTCTTCTGTTCTCATGAGGTGGCCAAAGTACTGGAGCCTCAACTTCAGGATCTCTCCTTCCAGTGAGCACTCAGGTCTTATTTCTTTAAGGATGGATAAGTTGGATCTTTTTGCAGTCCATGGGACTCTCAAGAGTCTACTCCAGCACCATCTCTACCTCCCTTTTAATTTTATTTTCATTCCCATCATGAGCTAATCAAATTTTTGTTGTCAGATAGGTGTAGTAGTTGACAACCAAGTTTTTGGGATTTGTTCTGACAGAAATGTTTGGTTCTTGATTGCTGTCAGCATCACTCTGATCCTAAGAGCAACTCAAGGGCCTCCTTAGTGTATGTGGTGCTTGTGGAGCTAACCTTAATTTTATTGGATATTAGGCTACCGTGCCATATTGCTTCATTTTGTTTCAAAAGGATTTGCTGTGTGCAGTTGTGCAAAAATCTTAAAAGGCTTTGTACATCTCTTAAAGAGAAATCTCGTATTTTTCTTTACTGTTTCAGGTTACAACTTTCTCTAGACTCCTGACTGCGGCAGACACAGAGACTTTGAAGACAGAGCTATGGGACAATGTAGGCATTCCAAAAGTTCTTTTCTTACAACAGTTTGACACAGAACATTCCTTTTTGAAAGAAATTCGGTGAGTGGTTTGCGTTTCTCAGTCCACTTGGTTTGTAGACCACACTGAATATGACAGTAAGAGAGAAACAGGTGGGTAGAGAATAAGCATGGGGTTGTGGTAGCAAGAAAAAAGGCAAAGAAGGCGGGGGGGGGCAGAAAACATGCAAAGATATAAGGTTGTGTTATAGATTCAGACTGCTGAGATTTATGGAAGTTGATATTTATTTATCACCCACCATTCACCCTAAGGTGTCATGGTGTGTGACAACATTAAAAACAACATACAATCATAAAAAGTGGCCCCTAAAAAACAAGAGTTTGGTCTTCACCATTGTCTGGAAGCTGTAGAATGAAGGTACCAGACACACATCTGTGGGGAGGAAGTTCATAGCTTAGGGGCAGCCACAGAGAATGCCCTTTCCCAGGCTACCACCACTCTGCACCTGAGATTGTCTGTAGAGAAGGAAGTGGTCTTTCAGATATTTGAAGTCTGGGTACTGTGTGTGATGATCCACTCTGTGCCTGAAATACAATAACCTCTTAACCATTATTCTGACATCTGTTGTTTTCTCACAGGAATTCTCTTTCTGTTGCACCTGGAACTAAAATACTGATTATTCAGACTGACTTTGAAAATGGATCTCTCAGTGCCCAGATTGTTGCCTCAGCCAAGTATGTTGCATAGCATGTTTTGTATTTTCCAGCTTCTTAATTAGAGCAGCATTGAACTCATGGCTAATGGTCATAGTTAACAGTTACCACAAGCTTTTTCAAGGTCTACCCTTTTCAGGGTCTAGTAAAACACTTGGGGAAAGTGTGAGGGAAGACAAGATTTGTATGAAACTATATGAACATAAAGAGGTAAAGGACCTCTGACCATTAAGTCCAGTCGCAAATGACTCTGGGATTGCGGTGCCCATCTCGCTTTACTGGCCGAGGGAGCCGGCGTACAACTTCCGGGTCATGTGGCCAGCACGACTAAGCCACTTCTGGTGAAACCAGAGCAGCGCATGGAAACACCGTTTACCTTCCTGCCGGAGCAGCACCTATTTATCTACTTGCACTTTTGGGCATGCTTTCGAATTGCTAGGTTGGCAGGAGCTGGGACTGAGCAACGGGAGCTCACCCCGCCACGGGGATTTGAATTGCCAACCTTCTGATCGGCAAGCCCTAGGCTCAGTGGTTTAGACCACAGCGCCACCCTAGTGAACATGGTGAGCATTTAAAACTTGGTGTTAGGATGGGGTGGAGAAGTAAGCCTTGTAAGTGTTGAGATAATGAGATGTGATTAGGAAGTAGTGTCCTATGTACTGCCGCTTGAAATTGCCGACAAGTGTTTCCTTTCCCTTACAGATACTCAGCTGTTAATGAAATTAACAAAATAGATCTGTGTGGAGCCTCAGTGTTTGTGCTCTTCATCGCTAAGCTATCTCGGATTGAAGGAGGAAGTTCCTATGTGGGATTTCATGGAGGTAAGGACTGCACGACTGGTGCGGGGGGGGGGGATGTAGAATAAATATGAGGTTTTCAGTGAGTTTGGAGTGCTGTTGCAACTCTGAACAAATACCTGACATCGGTGCAAATAGAGAAGAAAATATGGCTATTTTGTGAAGTATCAAATTGAGGTCCAAATTGAATCTTGTGGTCAGGACACATCTCTAATAAATGCAATTTTTGCTTTCTTTTTAAAACTATTCAAAGAGAGCAGACGGGGTTAAAGGATGCCCGTACATGTTGGCATATTAAGGAGATGCTTGACCAGGCCATCTGGTCAAACTAGGCCAACAGAGGGTGCGGGGGGGGGGGGGAGATAAGCACCTGGCCTATTACCCGGATCCAGTTCCCTATCCATGCTAAATATAAATGAAACTCAGTTCTGATGGTGGTCACTGTTGTGAAATGAGAGAAGAGAAGCCACTATGAATACCTTTTAATGAAGAATGGTATATAAGTCTAATAAATAAATCAGTATTATTGAGCCTCTAGGTAGTTAGGTTCATCCCTATCTGTCTTGCACTGGATTTTTCTTTTCTTAAGATAACTTCATGGCAGTAGTCACAGAAAGTATTTCTGTCTTATTGCTAGGAATGTGGCAATCAGTGCACATTGATGATCTAAGGAGATCCAAGGATATGGTTTCTGATGTAACTTCCCTGAGGAACATAACCCTCAGCCAGCTGTTTGATGAAGATACAGGGAAGTCTGCACAAAAACATGAGTGTAAGTACTGTATTTTTCGCTCCATAGGGCGCACCAGACCATAGGGCGCACCTCGTTTTTAGAGGAGGAAACAAGGGAAAAAAAATATTTTTCTGGTTTTCCTCCTCGAAAAGCCCTGTTTCAGTTTTTTTGAGGAACAGCTAAAAGTTTTGCAGCTTTTTTTGCAAAAGGAAAAGCCCTCTTTTTTGAGGATCAGCTAAAAGTTTTGCAGCTTTTTTGCAAAGGGAAAAGCCCTGTTTTTTAGGATCAACTAAAAGTTTTGCAGCTTTTTTGCAAAGGGGGAAAAGCAAAGCTCCTTTTGCAAAGGGGAAAAAGCAAAGAGGAAAAGCCCCGTTTCTATGGAGTTCAACTCAACATTTCTGCAACTTCTAAAGGAAAGGGAGCCTTTTCTACAGTTTCCAGACAGATAATCTAATCAGTCAGTCACATGTCGCTGGGGAAACAAACAACCTCCCTCTGCAGCACATTCAACAATGGAGGCATGGGCAAGAGGGCGGGGCTGAAAGGGAGCCGGGACTCTTATCTCTCTCCCGATCTCTTGCTGATCACTTGCTGAGCGGGGTCCTTTCAGCACCCCCTTTTCTCTTTGTAAAATAAAAAGCATGATCCTCTTTTGGCCCCTGGGCAATTCAGCTCCAGGGACCACCATTCACTCCATAAGATGCACAGATATTTCTCCTTACTTTTTAGGAGGAAAAAAGTGCGTCTTATGTAGCGAAAAATACGGTAATGTAGCATTAACTTCTGACAACCTGTAGTCATTCCCGGTGTCCTTAATTTTATCAGTAAGCAAATTTCAACCCTATGCAAAACCTTCTGTATTTTTTGCAGATATGATTATGGCAAAGGAAGAAGAACAAGATGAGGAGGAGATGGATGTGGTATCAGCAGCACCCAAAACAGAAAGATTGGCTGTAAGTTTCAATGTATCTCACTTTAATTATTTTATTTGGCTCCCTATGAAAGAGAGAGTTCCCCCCCCCCCTTTGTTCATGCTGAGGACAAATCATAAAAATCCGAGAGGTATTATTGTACTTTTTCTCTGTTATGGTTTCCCCTCCATATTTTTTTCAAATGTATGGGAGTCTGCATATCCCCAGATTTTCTCAGGTGTAGTGAGGAAACATCTAATGAGCATGGATTATGTTTCCTCATACCAGAGGTTGGGTTCCTTTCCTTGTTTTTGCCTGGGATTCAGCCCTTCTCCTGTCTGCTCTGCTATCTTTGCATGCTTTCTGCCCCCCCCCACCTTCTTTGCCTTTTTTCTTGCTCCCCTTATTGTCCATTTCTGCTCTCTCACCTGTACATTGTTTCTGTGGCTTTCCTGAACAAACAGGCAGATCTGTAGTAAAAATGATGACTCATGTTAGAATGGTGAAGACTTAAGGGGTGGGAATTCTGGCCGCTGCTGCCTTGGAGCCTCCAAAAGCAAGTCTCTCCAGAACATGTGTTCCTCTGGCCTACCATTCCAATTGATCCCTAAGGGAAAGTCTTCCTCATCACAGAGGAACAGGTTGGCTACCTCCAAACTCTAGACACCCCCTTCTTACTTTGTAAACAATTAGGTAGGGCCCGTTTCAGCCAGCTTCCATCTCTGGGCCTCTACT
This sequence comes from Lacerta agilis, assembly GCF_009819535.1. Lineage (NCBI taxonomy): Eukaryota > Metazoa > Chordata > Lepidosauria > Squamata > Lacertidae > Lacerta > Lacerta agilis. The sequence continues at coordinate 26,761,164 of NC_046313.1, read as the reverse complement.
GAGCCTCCCAAAGACAGTGGTGAATGGTATCGCCTCAAGGGCCTCCTATCTCCATAAGAACTAACAGACCCTGTGATCATCCTCTGAGGTCCTTCTTTGTGTGCCTCCTCCATGAGAGGTTTGGAGAGTGGCAACATGAGAGCAGGGCTTTTCTGCAGTGGCTCTCTGCTTATGGAATGCTCTCCCCAGGGAGGCTTGCCTGGCAGTATATTTTAAGTGCTGGGCAAAAACATTCCTCTTCTCCTAGGCCATTGGCTTTTTAGCCAATTTATGGCCTTTTAAATTGTGTGTGTTTGGGCGGGTTAGTATTGTTTTTGTTTGCTACTATGTTACGTGTTGTAAACTGCCCTGTGATCCTTGGATGAAGGGCAGTATAGAAATTTAATGAATAAATAATCACAAAGTCTCCAGGCTTCCCTTGTTAGCACTAAGAGTAAGCCCAGCATTTTCCTGGTGGCCATCATTTTGTTAGCCTCGCCTGTTTACCAGAACATTGCAGGAGCTCCTTTTTAGTGTCTCTGTGCTTCTGTACTCAATCCTTGCTCTCCCTTCTGCTCTCAGCACTAAGCCTATTATTGAACTGATAAAACAAAGATCCCATGCTGGGTCTTGTCTTAAACACTCCAAGGACACCAATTCTCGCAAGTGGAGTAGATCTCCAATGCAGGAAGTGGGTTCTTCTCACTTCTCCACCATAACAAAAAAAAGTACCTACAGTATTGGTTTTTGTTAATAGGAGCTCATTGTGCTATCCCTTTTCCTTGCTTTTATGACTGCTCTTCTCCAGGCAGATAAATATGCTGATTCCTGGCTGCAGGGGAGATCTTGTATCTTTGTCTCCTGTATTGGCTAGCAAGCAAGAGAGTCATTACAGGCAGAAAGCTCTTGTTTACATCAGTTCCCTTTTTCAGAGAAGAAATGTGCACCAGCTTAGTCTGTGTTGCTTCACAATATTAATAGGCTCTCTTTCTCTATTCCTGGAAAGCCCAAAATCTTGGACACCACCGTTCTTCTGAGGAGCTGTGTGCAAAGTGCTGTGGGGATGCTAAGAGACCCAAATGAGAGTTCCAGCCGCAGCACTAGGAGGATTGAAATTCTCCTTAGCCTTCTTTCTGAGGAAAGTGATTTGAAAGGTATGAATGACTAGGAGCATTTAGTTTTGTAAAGTGGAAGGCTTTCTGCTGCAAGCCCCTCCTAGAATATGTTCATACAATCTTTTTTCCACAGAGCATGAGGTAACAGGGTTCTCATGTGCTATCAAGCACAGAATTATGTGCAGTGTATAGGAAGAAAAAAAGATAGGTAGAAATTTCTCGCTGTGTCGTAATACAGTGGTGCCCCGCAAGACGAATGCCTCGCTAGACGAAAAACTCGCTAGACGAAGGCATTCGTCTTGCGGAAGGCTGCCCCACTAGACGAAAAAGTCTATGGGGCTGCCTCGCAAGATGAAAAATTTTCGTCTTTTTTTTTTTCATTTAGCGAAAGCGCGGCTGTCATTGCCGCTTCGCTAGACGAAAAAACCGCAATACGAAAAAAATCGTAGAAGGAATTATTTTCGTCTTGCGGGGCACCACTGTACTAGGACCTGGGGCCATCCGAGGAAGCTGAATGTTTCGAGATAAAAATAAAAATAATTAGTACTTCAGTCCATGTATAGTTAACCTGTGGAATTTGCTTACCACCACAAGATGTGGCAATAAGGCAAAATCATATCAGTTAAAGCTTTTATTGCTTCCATCTTGCCAAGATAACAGCTGTAGTTCACTGTCACCTAGTCTAGTTTCTAAACACCAGTGCATCACATCTGCAACCTCTCCTTCTTCATGCTGAGCATTCTGTAGATTGAGCATACTCGAAACTCTTCACTCGTCCCCAACAAATTTATATAGATAATACAGGGTGAATCTTTTAAAAGAGGCCCCGTGGAACATGTGTACTCTGTATCCAAGGGCCTCTTTTAAAGGACTCACCCTGTATATTTGTAATTTCATAATTGACAGTCAAGCACTGCAGAAGATTGTGAAACCTTAACTGGTGTTGTTGATAAAATCAAGACTAAATTAGCTATCAGTCTAATAGAAATAGATACCTTTTGTTTTGTTTTCAGCACTTGAAATGTAGCCTTAAGGAATATTGGTTAGCACACTTTCTGCTGTTTTTCAGCCTTCTTCCTGAAGATAACAAAGAATCGCCTCTTAACCCTTTTGAGAAAGCAAGAGGAGAACTCTTACATCATGAAAGAGTGGGTGCTTCGGGAGGCATCAAACCTAAATGCCCTCCAAGAAGCAGGAACTTTCAGGTATACACAGTTGTTTATATAGCAATCTAAAAACATAGGCCAGTATCTAAAGAGTACATCTCTCTTAAGATGGTTGCATGCACTCAGAGGAATTATAAATTTCTTCTTCCAGCTGTGGCCCCACAAGCTACATTTGATACTTCTGCAGAGGGTCCCCTTGAGCTTTGGGAACAACTTTTAAGTTGGGTTTAAGGGCTGCAGAATCAAGGTGGTGTTAAGAGTTTGGTAAATATATTATCAGGGGGAGAATGAATTGTCTATTTCCCTCACCCTCACCATCACCACGATGGTTCACGTAACTTACTGCAAAGCATTGTTGCTTTATTCCCAGCAGGTGGAGGGTCTGAGAAGTCTCCCATGTTTTTCTTTTCTTTTTCTTTTTCTGCAGTCAACTGCAGTATTACAGCTAGTTAAATATCCTGGCCCTTTTGAGTTCAGAGCATGTGTAGCTGGTGCAAGATGGGAACCAAAACTCTTAATAAAGCTGGGTGATGTTGTTTTCTGCAGTAATAGCTTTGTGGGCCAATAATGTTTGGCTGTCTTTCAAAGTTTCCACCTCTGCTTCAGGTGGTAACATTCCGTATGTAAATAGTATAAACTTCGCTTCAAAGCCATGGTTCACAGTTGGAAACGTGCTTTCAAAAGAAGAAAGATGTATATACACAAGTCAAAAAGGCTTGCTTTTTCTTCATAACACTCTTTCTTGAGATTTTTGGTCTTGTCAAAATGCTCCTGAAAGAGTGTGTGATTGTGTCTGAACTTAATTTCTTCTTAATATTGGGTATTCCTTTTTTGTTTGTTTGTTTCCTTTACCTCTCTCGAAACTTGCAGGCACACCTTGTGGAAGCGGGTGCAGAGTGCAGTTATACCATTTCTGGCCTATATGGTGTCTGTCCTAGACAGAGATGGCAACTTGGACCTGCTGGTTAGACCAGAAACAGAAAGTTGTGTGAAAGCTCTGTGGATGTTCATCTTCAATGATCTCAATCTTCTAAACATCCCTTACATTATGAGTGAGAAAAGGTAAGTGGCACAACCAAGGCAGCAATGATTGCTGGTGAATTGATTTGTTGTTAAGTGTGAATGGTGAATGTGATTTTGACTCCCATGTGAAGGAATATTTTGAAAGCTGTTTCTTCATTTGGCAACAATGTATGCCAGTAGTAGGCCATGACAGTTTGGCTTCCCATTTCTCAGTAGGTTTGGCTTACAGCAGAACTCTTTAATACCTAGGTTATATCACATACTGCTAGCCTAGACAAGAGAACCTTGCTGCAAATCTCCTCCAGTTCCAGGAGCTTCTCCCATTTTGTCATCTTGTCTATCCTAGCAGAAGTCCTTTTTTCCTCCATCCTTTGCTAAATTTAATCCTCTTTGCTTCTCAACTTGTTGGGGTTTTTTTCGCTATTCTACCCTGGGGTCTAAATCCAAAACCCTGGCCATGAAAAAAACAATAGTCCATCTTGAAATCTAGGCAGTAAATCTAGGCATCTTCTCTCCCATGAGACTTGGGTGAGTGAGCTGGGTGGACCTAATCTTACCCAGCTGCTCCCATACAGGTACTTAATACAGTACCTGGCTAGTTGGGTGTGTGTGTGTGTGTGTGTGTGTGTGTGTGTGTGTGTTGTGAATTGCTATCCTGTGGGACCAATAGAGAGTTCCCCAGACCTGTAGTATGGTATCCTTTTATTCCATGTGTTAATTATAGTGTCTCTGAAATGCATCCACTACATTCATTCATTCATTCATTCATTCATTCATTCATCCACCCACCCATCCATCCACCTATCCTTATGGAATAAGTTATTGAGGCAGCCCTCATACTAATTGTATCCTGTAATCCATTCATTCTGCATTCATTGTTTCTTTTTCTATATAAACAGATTGCACTTTACATGCACCTTGATTAAAGACTGGCCTTATGATCTATTGTTTTGTTTTGTTTTGTTTTTAGTAATGATTAATAGATTAAAGAAAAGTAAAAGTAAGTTTCCCCGCTTGGTAACGGAATTCTACCAACTTTCTGATTGATTTTGCATGTTTCTTGCCCAGCTCCCAATCCAAGACAATTCTGGTGGAGAATTCCTTTCAGGTGTTTACAGATGCTGGCAATGAAATGCCCTTCAGCTGGAGGATAAAGGATTTTTTGGAAGACCTTTGGGTTCAAGCCCCATATGCCATTGGTGATGAAGGTGAGAATGCAGGGGTGACATTGCAACTGGTGTCGCTCATAGGAACCTTTAGATAAATATGTCAAATGGATCTGAAGGCAATAATGAGGCACCATCCCTCTATGGTTCTGTTTGCAAAAACAAACAAACCCCAAAACAGACATTTCGCTGTTTTTCCGAAATTCCCCCCGGGTGCTGTTTTCCCCATTGGAATCCTGTTTGCAAATTCTCCCTTCGTAGAGGTGGTGATTGAGAGGGCCATGGCACAACAATTGCAAGTGCTCTTGGATAAAACAGATGGTCTTGATGCATTTCAATCTTCATTCAGGCCTGATTATTTGACTTGATTTGGTCTTGGTCGTCCTAATGGATGACCTTTAGCAGAAGGAGAACGGGGGAATGCAACCCTATATTCTTACTTGATCTCTCAGTGGCTTTTGGTTCTGCTTTTGCAAGTTTTTAGTCCCTGAGCATCTTCTGTTTCTAATTGTTTTTATAGGCATATCCTAAAGTATACAGACAAATGTTCCTGCTGTAAAATTACTGCGTATCCCAGAATGTCCTGGACTTATGTCCAGGACATGACAATCCTATACTTGCTAGCTGCTAAGAGCATTGCTTTAAGACTAAAAGGAGTGATTTGGGCCACATTTCTGGTGCAATGTCAAATTTTCCGTTTCTCAGTAGTTACCAAACCAAACAAACAAACAAAAAAAGGCTTGGTGAGGGACTTCTTCATAAACAACAAACAGCTTTCAATGTTTTGGGTTATGAGGCTTACATACTTTTAACTTTTGAAATAGGGCCATGACACTGCTGGGAGATAATTATTTATTGAAGCATTTATATACTACCCTAACATAAAATATCAGGGCAGCGTAAACAATATAAAAACAAAATACCATCAAAAAACAATACAAAACAATCTTTAAAATGACTGGCAAGTCAAGAAGATTCATGCCTATTGGCATAAAGAGATACTATGGCATTTAAAATTCCCATCTAATCTAGTTTCCTCCCATTGTACTCCTGACCTGCAGGCCACGCGGATAAGTTTGTAGGACTCTTTCAGAAGACACCACTGGGGCAGCATATTGCTGGTCTCTCTGCTGAAGAAAGAAACATTATTTTCCATTGTTTTATCAAAGACTATATCCGCCTGATAATGCATGTGGCCTCTCCGAAGGAGTTAAATGTGAGTATACCAGTAAGCGATGTTGAACTGTTTGGAAGAAAGCATGTGTCAATTACTACGTTCAAAATTTGTGTGCTGTAGCATCTGCAAGAAATAGTATTGCTGGCAGTTGTTTTTCATAAATATAAGTCTGCTTTGTCAAGATACTGGAAACGTTAACCACCAGAATTACCTACCAACAAGGTTTTCCTGTAAGTACCAAGCTATTTAAAACAAAAACCTAACCTAAATAAGGGATTGTAGCCATTGTAACACTGAGATTGTTAGCACATTTATCTAATAACCAAAAAACACAAAAGCAACTTTGAAGAAATTAATTATTTCAACCGGATATGTGATTACTGTAAGAATACACTTATTTATAAAGACTTGTTTTTCGATTTCCAGTTGATGCAGACAGCTCTCTTATCATGCATAGAGGAAATGAAGGCAGCCTCTCCCAGTGCAGAGGAGGAGGTGCTGCCCATCTCCTGGATCCATCTTGGTTACCATCAGTTTAGTAGTCGTCTGCAAAACCTTTCCAGGATTCTTGCTGTGTACCCTGAGGTGCTCAATGCTCTCACTGAACATATTGAGAAAGGGGGAAGCCTCTTGCATCGTCAAATGGTAGGAGTGATATTTACTAGCTGTAACATTTTAGAAAAAAAGCCAGCCTCTAAAGTACATGATATTCTTCCGTTGCTTTTCTTAAGTATTAGGAGAAACAATAATGTCTTTAAACATCACACAAGTCTTTAACACGTCCGTATCTGCTATACTCCTTATAACAAAGCTAATCAACATAGTGCCCTCCAGCTTTTGTTGGGCTCCGACTCAAATTAGCCTCATCCAGCATTGCCTCTCCCAGGGATGATGGGAGTTGCAGTCCCAACAACATCTGGAGGGCATCCCATTGGGCACCTCTGTCTTAACAGTGTATCTGCCCTACTACAAGAACACAACTATCTTCCATGAGCTTGTGAACCAAATGATTTATACATAATTGCCATGCCAAACAGCAGTGCAATCAATCTCTTGTGGACATGTGTACAGTGAGCATATTCCTGAGATGTCTGTGGAAGATAAACTTAGATTATACACGGGGGATTATGCAAATACTCCCAAGGCAGAATTGGCAGAATTACAGTGAAAATTGCTGGACTGACAGCAATAAGGTGAAATTGAATAGCAAGTGTAAAATTCTACGGAAGGAAGAAAACACAGGTGTTAAAGGTTGGCTGGTGGAATGTCCCCTATTTAGAACAGAAAGTAAAGTGGGACATTCATTTTAAAAGAAATAGATGGGATAAACAGAAAGGAAACCAACTATGGACACTGCGGGTGTATCATTACATGTTTTTGAAATTGGTAAAGCGGATATCGTCATAGTTCTTCTCAAGTTATGATGGCAACTTACTCAAGGGAGAGGAATATTTGTTTTCTGTAACATGCTTAGTTAAGGAGGCATATAGAGCCTTATTGGTGTCTGAAGCGAATGTATTTTTCTTTACTACCCATGTCTGTATTTATTAAAGCCCTGTTCATGCCTGATTGCTTAGGTTTTGGATGTGCTTGCTGCAATTGCTTGCACTGAGATGTTGGAAGAAAAACTGTTGAACTGCAGATCTCAAACATGGCTCCAGCAGGTGAAGAAGCTTCAAATGCCAATTGAACTTGTGTGTACAGCAAACTACTTTCAAAGCAATGAGAGCCAATGTGACCAGCTGCTCCAGGAAGTCAGGTAGGTCAGAGAGGCGACATATGAATTTAAAAGTATACCTGTAGTAATGTTTTCCTTGAGATTAATTGCATATGACATTGTTAACTTGGTTACGTTGTTGTTTCACCCATTTCATTTTTGAACTGTTGTGGTAGTCACCCATTTGCAAAGCTGCTTCCCTCTAATACCCTCAAATCCCAGATTACATGTTTCCTGTGTTATCACAGGCAACTCAGTATGTGGTAAAGTGGTTAGAGAGTCAGACTAGGAGCTGGGAGACCAGGGTTCATCACCTCGCTCAACCCTGAAGCCTCACTGGGTGACCTTTCCTACCCCACAGGATTGTTGTGGGGATCAAGGAGGGGGAAAGAACCTTGTATGCTACCTTGAGCTGCTTGGAGAAAGAGGTGGGATATAAATGCAATAAATAGTAAAAGTAAAATGCTATTATGGAATCTACAAAGGAATATGGAATGAAAAAATCACAGTAGTCAATTGGCTCTGTGAGGCTTCAAATTGAAGCTCAGTGGAACAGATGCAGCTGTTAAGTAAAAGAATAGTAAATGGAGAGTCTGTGCTGCTGCACTCACTGAGTACTGGCCCTCTCCTTAGTTACATTTTACTAGTGGGTTGGGTCATTCGTGCTAGTCTTTTCCAAATCAAGTCTTCAATGCCACTGAATTTTATGACGCACTCTGCAAAAAGCACTGATGGTCCCTTATTATACAGCAGGAGTCATCCCTCAATCCAGTCATCCGGTACTTTCTTCCTACTTCCTTCTCCCCCCCCCCCCATATATAAATAAGCCATAACTCACATTTCCCTTTGAAACAGGAGCCGATGGAATCGGGTTTTCTCAGTCTCTCTCTTTGTGGAACACGTGCTGCTTGGAGCAGAAAAGGTGATCCCAGAGATGGTGGATCTGATAAAGCAATACACCATAAGACTTGGAAAGGTAAGGGCCTTTTTTTGGATTTGGAGGGAAACATCACTTTAAGAAACATCCTTTGCTTATTTGGCTGGCCATAAACAAGTTAAATATGTACCAGTTTTATTTCAGCCCTCAGAACTTGCTTTTCTGTTCATAAGTAGAATGGCACTTCCCATTTGTAAGACAGAAACAGCAATAAGCATAGTGCCTCAAATGCCTAAGAAAGAGATATGTTTTAACCTGTTAATGTCAATGCCAGGCAAGCCTCACGGGAGAACATTCTACAGGTATAGCTGGGGGACGGTTTGTACACATTATACTTGTAAAGCACAGTAGAAATGCATTCTTTCCATCAAAGAATTCTAGGTACTGTTGTTTGTTAAAGGTTTATGGGAACTGTAATCCTGTGAGTGGTAGACTGCAGTGTCCAGAATTCTTTTAGGGGAAGTGTGTTTCAAAACTTCTTAAAAGGTATAGTGTGTTCGCATCCTAAGTCTTATTGAATTCAGCCCTTCTGCAAAGACATGTATCATTGCTGTAGTAAAAATAATGTAATAAAGCCAGTTGGAGTAGCTTATTTGGCTAGCTTGTTAAACCCAGTTAGAACAAATACATGTTCTGCTATTGCAGTTACCATAGTGATAAATGTGCAGACTCCTGTGGTTACTGCATTGTTTGCCTACATTTGAGGGTCTCTTCCCATTCACATTGTTTTTATTCTTTTCAGTGTTTCCAGTGGAATTCTGACATCAAAACTCTTAACACATTCACTGCAGTGATGGAAGTGCTGTGCGACTGCAAGGATAAAATCAGTTCAGCATTTTGCAAGTAAAGCTTTTGGGATGAGAGTGTGAGGAGGGCTGGGGGAAGGACAGTTTGTGGGGAAGCAGTGGGCTATAAGTTAAATGTGAAAGGAGAAAGATTTTAAAAATGACATGCGGTGAATTGAAATCTTTTGAGAGATGTGGGAGTTTGAAAGGGGGAAAATTAAATTAAAGGCCTTATTTGTTTGGCATCTCTGGGTGAGCAGATTTTGCCTAAAATGGGATGACTGACTCATAACACCTCCAGAACCAATGTCTATACTTGGATTGATTAAAACTGAACTATGGAACTCCCTGCAAGAAGAAAATTGCTGTGGTGAAGAGTCTAGTGCAAGGGTCAGCTGTCAGGGCTGGTCGATTCCTCTTCACATTACCACACAAACGTGTCTTGGTCTTTTATAATTTTTATTAAGAATTCACAAACAGTATTAATAAATAGTTCTTAACTTCAACTATCACTCCACAGAGTCATTCAGTTCAGATACCTTCTGAGCTCTGCTTCTCCCCTGACCAGCTACTGTCAAAAGGCTTTTCCCGCTCTTTTTCTAACCTCCTCGTGAGGACTGGCTTGTACCTCCCCTCCCCCGAGTTGGAGTCATCACTTAACCCTTGCCTCTGTGAACATTCTAACTCTTTTTCTAACTCTACTCTGACATCAGCAAACTTTTTCAGCAGGGGGCCGGTCCACTGTCCCTCAGACCTTGTGGGGGGCCGGACTATATTTTGAAAAAATAATAATGAACGAATTCCTATGCCCTACAAATAACCCAGAGATGCATTTTAAATAAAAGCACACGTTCTGCTCATGTAAAAACATGCTGATTCCCGGACCGTCTATGGGCCAGATTTAGAAGGCGGGGTAACACGGGGTACCACTGTATATGATCACATTAACTGTGGCTCTTGAATTCACAGGTATGGCTTAAGACCGTGCCCAATTTGTATAGGAGATCCTAAGGACCCAGTCAACCTACCTTGTGATCACGTATATTGCCACAGTTGTATCAAACAGTGGCTGGTGGCAGGACAGATGTCCTGTCCGCTTTGCTTGGTTGAACTACCAGAAAAATATTCTATTGAAGTATCCAAGGAGCTCAGGTAAAGCCTTCCTCTGATTAACAATCTATAATACTGGTAATAATTTAGAGACACTAGCCTTAATTTCTGAAGACTTAATATCACCCTACTAGCTATGCATTTCTTAGCATTTACACATGTGTTTTGTGGTGCAAGTTACAGAGTTGATCAGATATGTAATGGCTCATGCATTTTCTCCACAGCATTTCCATAGAAAAAAATGCCCAGTTCCGTAAGTTCTGCAACAGTTTTTTCATAGACCTGGTTTCTACTATGTGCTTCAAAGACAATGAACCCCCAGAAAAAGCTGTGATCCAGATGCTACTGAAACTCCTGTTTTCCCATACAAAGCCTTTGAGAGGTACGTGCACAAGATCTTTTATTAACTGCCATGTCTTGAATAAATAGACTTTTCCATGTCTTTATGCAGAGTTTTATTACTCCTTTAGGAAACCCCAGGGTGCATACAAAATCTCTGTCCCCTTTTAACGATATGGTCGATAAAACTCCTGTAATTCGTTCCGTGGTGCTAAAGCTGCTTCTGAAATACAGGTAAGGACTTTCAACTACCCTGCTTCTTCTTCAGCGTTTATCCCACTGATGCATGTTTTCATTTCCTTGAAGTCCTTGTGGTCCTTTCCTGGGTTCAGCTATTGCTTTTCAGAAACTCTTGCTGGCTCTCCCCTTGGCTCTGTTGTACAACTGAAATGCATATTTCTGACAGTGGAGATCTCCTTTCATTTTTACAATATAGAAGCACATGCCTTGTTCATTAATAAGGAGAGTTTTCTCTGTTTCTATAGCTTCAACGATGTGAAAGTCTATGTACAAAATTATTTATCGGAAGTAGAATCAAGCTGCATCCTAGACAAAGATGATAAAACAAAACTGTACGTGCTATTTGTCAACTGCCTTGAAGTAAGTATACTTTCCAGTTTCCTTGTTTATTTTGCAGGGGTGTCCTGGCCCAGTGGTAGAATCTTGGGTCATTCCGGAAACTAAATTTTCAGAGACATGGAAGAGATATTAAGGGAGCAATCATTGACTGCTGCACATGTGTACTGGAAGGAAATAGACTAGATCAGAAGGTGCTTACGATTAGATTTAGTCATTTGCAGTTGACTTCTGTGGAGCAAACAGCTTTTCCTCATCATCTAAGCTTACACACCCCATTTTTGTTTATATATTTACCAAGCTGTCAGCTGCTGGATCAGGTAGGAGGGAAATAGCTTTCCTTACTTGTCAAAGCCTGTGCACAGCTTTTGCATTAGCATCAACTAGCACTCTGTGTTTTGATTATTGGAGATGGTAGCAATTTCACCCCCTGATATTATTTTGAAAAGCACTGAGTGAAAAGCCATAATGATGATCATGAGTCATTCTCGAAACATTTGGAACTGTGTGACTTGCTTCTGGATATCAGCAAGCCTCGTATTTGTTCAGCTTCCTTAAATTGTCACAGCCCCTACTTGTTTGTTGTTACCTGAGTATTGAACGTGCCCCCATATAGCATTTACTTGGACTAAGACTGCAGTCCTAACCCCTTGGCTGGGGGTAAGCCCCACTGAATTCAATAGGACTTACTTTTGAGTAGACATGGTTAGGATTGCATTGTAACTCAGTTGTGGCCAAAACGTTTCCAGATTTATTTATTTATTTTTAAAGCACCACTTGGAAGCAGAAAAAGCTTTGCAAGCTGGCATACCTGTCAGCTCAGTGGCGTTCCATGTACAAAATGCTGTGTGCGTGCTTGCATGTCCCCAAAGGTGCAAACTACAAATGCAAGCAGTTTAAAAAGCTTAAACTGTATGGTATGGAAACTTAGTTGGAGCTGGAAAACGTGGTTTAATTTTTCAGGATTCTATGTGTGAGAAATCAGGAGCCTCCTCTGAGGAAAGCAAGGCAAACCGGCTGAGAGAGGATGGGCGTTTCCTGGAAAACTACTTACAGTGGAGCAGGAACAGCAGTGACACCCGTCAAGAAGCCACCATCGAGTATTTGCAGGGTGTGGCCCACATCCAGCTGTGCATGGACAGGGCTGCAGAGCTGCTCTTTGAGCTTCATGGAAATTCAGGCAAGTGGGATTATGGTAACCAAACAGGAATGCAAATGTAGCAAAGAAATGGCGTGTGAAAGTGTTCCTGCTGCTAGATGATTTACCAGATGATTTTTATCAGTCATGCACTTTTAAAATTGTGACCTTTCTATAGCACAGCATAGGGAGTAAGGCCTTGTTTTCTTTCTCTCTCTCTAGATGGTAGCGAAGAAGCAGAGAAGCAATTCTACCTGCAGAAAGTGAAGCGCTTCTGCTGTCAGACTAAAAATGACTGGTATAGAGTTTACCTTGTCCGAAAGCTTACTAATCAGTATGGAATGGAATTCACACAGAGGCTTTCCAGTGAACAACAGTATCTCTGGGTATTTCCATCAGAAGTAATTCAACAGCAACAGGTAATACACACCTGTCTCTTATCGTTAATAAATCTGAGGTGTTTATTTCTGAGCTATGGCTTGGTACACAAGGGCCAAATTGAGTGGCTCTTAAGAAGGAATTTGCAAAAATAAAAGGAATTTGTTTTGCTTACATTGAGATTTCACCCTCTAAGCTAAGGTTTATTCACCTTTGGTAACTAAGCTGCTTTCTATGGTGGTGCTCATATTTTAGTGAGATAGGTAGGACTAATTTTATTCAGTGAGCATTTTAGGTATATTGTGCTATACATGGTTTTAAATTTTCTGGTTTTAATTGTTTTTATCTGTTTTTTATCTTGTACGTCACTTGTTTTTTTTGTAAAAAAAGTAACAAATATATCAAATATGAATAAGTAAAATATATTGCTTTGGCTAGAGAGCTTAGTGATAACTTAGAATGATTGGGCAGGCATCTATTACCCTTCTGAAGTTTGAAATTCAATTGCAGATTTTGTAGTAACTGCACATTGTTTAGAATGTGCTTTCATATTCACACATTTTAAAAATGGGACTTGGTATTTTGTGGCCTCAGAGTCATCAGCACAATCAGATGGATCGGTTCCTGGTATGCGGCAAAAACTACAGAGTGGTTCGTGATGCTTTGGGAAAAGCAATAATAGAATGCCAGGCAGATGGTATTGCAGCAGCCCTGAAGGTAAAGCCATTTCTTTTGATTTCATATATTCCTGATGATTCTTTCTTCCCTCCTTCCTTTGTATATCTCAGCTCTATTAACAAGGTTTTCTTGCTTACTATTGATGCCTTTAAGTTGTCCAAAGCCCAAATATTCATCTGTGTTCTATTGTTTGCTTCTTGTGCTTATCAAATGACAGGCCATTCTTGCATTGGCTGGAGTATCAGGGCTGAATTTCAGCGTGCTACATGTTGCATTAGAAACATTGACTCTGCTTATCAGTGATGGACTTCCTTCACTGTGCCATTTTTTTAGTGTCCTTCATATGTTCTCATCCAGATCTGGGTGGGTCTGCAACCTACAGGAGAAATTTGGCAAATGAAGAAATCCCAATTGAAATACACTTGCCATAGGTGATGGAATCTTACTGGCTACCAGATTGGAACAGTGTCAAGGAAACATTTACAAAAGTTGTGCCTTTAGTGTCCTTTTTGGACACATCTTCTAGAGATATATTTGGACTGATGCGCTAGATGAAATCTTTGTGACCTGGTATCATTTTGTGGGCGTGTTTTCTGTACCAATATCCATGACTGCTAATAGCCAAAGATGGAAGCTTAACTATTGATAATCGATAATCTCTGGTTTTTTGCCCTCTTCTCCACCCTGCCCCACCCCCAATCCCAGCCTTGGTAACTTGTGCCTTCTTTTTCAGGCATGCAATGTCTCCAAGTCTGTCCAAGCTGTTCATTTTCTCTTGGCTGTCTTCAGAGAGTTCACATCTCTATATGGATGCAAGGAGCCGAATCTTCATCCGAAGCAGGAGGTAAATGCCTTCGCTTTGGTGCCAGTTTGCATGTTGCCTTGAGCATAAGTGCTGCTTCTTTAGGAGAGAGGAAGATTTGGGATATCAATTATAGAACTGAGCAAAGGTGGTCGTTCCCCCCAACTTTCATTTGAAAATCCATTGAAAGTCATTGACCTATATGCATTATTAATCACCTTCCAAACATTTGATTATCTTAGTTGACCATAGTTCATATGAAGATTGAGGTGAGTCTAGTTGACAAATCTCATCTTACTTTTTGTAAAACAATTTTCTTCTTATTTCAGCAACGTGATGTTATCAAGGAGTTCATCCAGAGCTCCAAAGTTCTTCCTTCTCCAGAGCTGGAGAGATTTGCAGAATCTTTGATGGATAACCATCTCCCCTCACTGGCACTGAGCCCCCAAGATTCCAGCCACAAGAGGGTAGTGATTGAAATGGCAATTCACACTGCTGCTGTCTTGCTGTCTGGCCAGAATCGAATCCTTGAACCTCTAAGGAATCTGGCATTCTCACCTCATACCATGCAGGTAAAGAAGTGAATTTTCCATTTTCCTTTGAAATTCCCATCAGATCCTGCACTCATTACTGTTTTACTTGCATTTCCTGTCTGTCTGCCATCACACAGAAACAGTCCTCTCCTGCATGCAAGCATAACACACTTTAGCATTTGGCGAAAGACTTCAACTGAAGATCTTAATGCATGAGCAGGAGGACACTGCTTATTATTCTAGTTCCACTTTGATATTCTCCTTCTCCCCCTCCAGGTTGCTTTTCTGCCAACAATGCCAGAAGACTTACTGGCTCAGGCTGTGAGATGGGAAGCAGCAACAGGACTTCATTGGTATAGTAAGTACCATGCTCAAGCTTGGGAGCAGTCTAGAGAGCTATTTTTTCCCCAGTGGTGTCTTGTCCCCCGAAAACAGTGGAAATAATCCAGGGTATGATGGGGATTTAATGTTGCTGCTTCCATGTATTATTCTCCTGTCAAATTACTGTATAGTATCTATCCATTTAGGCACAAAGACTTATAGTTAAGTGTCACTGGATGGTATCCAATTCACTCATTCTTTTAGTGCAAGGATTTCCACTTCCACAGCAGATTCCGCCCCCCCCCCCCAGTCTTCCCTCCCCATGCACCCCAGTGACCTCTTCAGAACAGCTTCAGGGGGTTGAGGGAACCCCAGAACAGCCCACAGTCATTTTGCTGACAGGATGAGCTTGTTGAATACCACCCAGTGTGGACTTTTAAAAAAGAATCTTGATAGTAGTGTTAACTTCTCAGAAATGTGAAGTAGTTATTTTTTAAAAAAACAACTTTAAATGTACTTTGTCCAAGTGCAATAAACAGACCTGAAACATTCCAAGATATTTTGATGTGTACCATGGGAACAAGTAGCAGATTGATAGAAATATCCTATTTGTTTCTGAAAGCATCCAGAGGTGTTTTGAGATCAAATTCTGTAATGAGACTCTGCTAGCAGTTGGTTGTCGGAATTAGCAGAAATTTGTTCATATTTGCCCCATCGCTTATCAATTTGCACTAGTTTACAATTTATTGCATTTGCCATTTTACTGCCCAGTAACTTAGCTTAAGAGGTTCTTCTGGAGCTCTTTGCATCTCTTTTTAACAACCCTGAACAATTTAGTAGCGAAAGTAGCAACCTAACTAGATAACTTACAAACAAGCACAGGTTCCAGTACCAATATTTGGAGGACTCTCCTACTTCTCTTCATTCAGAGAACTGTCCATTTATTCCTACTCTACTTCCTGCTACGTAGCCAATTCCTGATTCACAAGAGGAGCTTTCCTCTTACTCCTTCAGTAAGCTTACTCAGGAGTCCTTTGTGAGGTACCTTGTCAAAAGCTTTTTGAAAGTCCAGGTCCCCCGTGTCAACCATTTCATCGCTATATGCTTCTTCACACTCTTAAATAGCATTAATAGGTTTGTGACATAGGACTTGCTCTTGCAGAAGCCATGCTGACTCTGATTCCAATTGCCTTCTAAATCCGGCCCGTGGATGGTCTGGGAATTAGTGTGTTTTTTACATGAGTAGAATGTGTCCTTTTATTTAAAATGCATCTTTGGGTTATTTGTGAAGCATAGGAATTCATTCTTACCCCCACCCCCACCCCCAAAAAATATAGTCCGGCCCACCACATGGTCTGAGAGACGGTGGACTGGCCCATGGCTGAAAAAGTTTGCTGACCCCTGGTCTAAATTGTTGAGCTTTTTTTAGGGAAGACAGCGACAAAAGTAGATAAACAATAAGTCGTCCCGCCAGCAGAAACTCCCGTCTTCCACACTTGAAATCATGTGCAGATAAAGGAAAGAGGGAGGGGGTGGGGACAGATGTTCCTTTTCACCCACAGACAAAAATGAGCCTGCGATCGACTTCTAACAACCGGAGGTCGACCTGTTGGACATCCCTGTTCTATAGGTTTGGTTATTTTATATTTAACTCCATCAGGTATAGGGCAGGGGATGAGTTCTCGATAGGTTAGAATTTCCTGTGTTCCATTGATAGTACCATTGTACTGAGACCCTGGTTCGTGTGCCTCCATGAGAGGTCTGGAGGGTGGCAGCACAAGCATAGGCCTTTTTTGCAGTGGCTCCCCATTTGTAGAATGCTCTCCCCAGGGAGGTTCGCCTGGCACCATCATTATACACATTTAGGCACCTGCCAAAAACTTTCCACTTTAAACAGGCCTTTTGTTGATTGACATCCATTGCCCTTTAAAAATATGTTTGGGGGGTTATTTTTGTTTTTATTTTGATATGTATTTTCTGTTTTTATATTGTGATTTTATATTGTGAACTGCCCTGAGACCTGCGGGTATAGGACAAACGAACGAACGAATAAGTAAATAAGTAAATAAATAAATCCGTTCTTTTCTTTTTTTTTTCAAATCAGCATGTCCAAATGGTCATCCCTGCACTATTGGAGAGGTAAGAGCTTTCACAGATGGTGTGTGTATTCTAGTTTATTTCTTTAAAAGCAGTCTGTGCTGCAGTTTGTGTAGCACTTCATTCTCCTTCAACATTCTGTCATGTTTTCAAGGGCTGCCTTGCAAAGCAAACTAAATCAGAACTTTGCTGTGTGTGTAGCTTTTGTTTGCATGTATGTATGTGTAAGGTTCTCGGTTAGTTGCTCATGAGTGAGCAGCTGACTCCGTTGCTTCTTTTTTAAATAGATTTATTGTGCAAGCTATTTACAGTGCAGAGCTCAAAAGTTCACGTCTGTCTCATCCATCAGCAGAATCCGGGAATGCCCCCTTCCGGTTCTTACCCCAACATAAGAGTCTTGGGATCCGGAACCCCCTTCTTCCCACTCTCCCTTTGACCGCTTTGCGCAATTGGGGAGACGGAACTGGCTTGCCTCCCTCTGCGCCAGGAGGGTGTGATGGCTCTCTGACACTCTTAGAGCCCTGACCCTCAGTTCCCTGCGCTGCCTCCCCTTCCCCACTTGAGGCCTCGCTGCTGCTCCCGCTGGACAAGGAGGTGCTGCTGGTCAGGTGTTGTTGAGGCTCTCTGTATCTCGAGAGCCCCTCCACCACCCTGCGCTGAGCTGGGGTCAGTTACCTGACAGTATGTATGTATGTATGTATGTATGTATAGTTTAGTTTAGCAATTGTTTAACGTTTTGAAAAATAGTTGAACCTTAGCGTAAGCTGTACCAAGCAGAATTAGTTCAGTTTTCTGCTTCTAATATTCCATCCCTCTCTCCTTTCAGTGTGGCCGTCCCATGCAACATGGTACCTGTGTTGATTGTGGTGCTGTAATAGGAGGCGAAAACCACAGAGCAGTGCCAGGCTTTCGTGAAGCACAGTATGTTTTTATGATAGCTTTTTGGAATGTGGAATGGCATATACTTTAAATTTAGAGTGTTCCCTAAAGATTGGGAGGTGGGATCTATACAGCTATTTAAGGTGAACCTCTTCTAGAACAGGGCTCTGCCCCATCAAGTTATAACAACTTTAGAGGTAGAAAAAACTAATTTACCTTCCTAGAATACTGCAGTGATTTCCAGTTCTCCTGTTTCAATGGCCATGTTCGGAAGAACACCCAAGGCTTCAAAACCTACTATTTAGGAAGTTGTGGCTGTCCCCTCCCCTATCCTTTCCCCCCTTCCTATCATCTTCCACTTTTGACCCAAGGATCTGGGCTTGTATTGAGCTTGCACTCCCTTTTTTATGTCCAAAGTAGAGAACTTTGACTTAATGCTGCTCACAGTTATCTGAGAGTAATTCTCAGTTGGACTTACTTCTGAGCACGCATCTATAGAACAGGCATTAACAAACAAGAAAAAAGCCAGGATCGTACTATGGCTTTCCTAATTTCTTAACTTTGAGCCACCATCCCTCATTTTTATTTATTTATTAGAAGTATTTCTACATCTCTTTAAATAAGGCATGTCAAGGCAATTTACAGGATAAACAGTTCACTAAAAATGCAACAGCGGCATTAGAAACAAATAATTAAAGCAGTGTATACAAGTCAATGGATTATTCTAAGTGGAAACATATATAACAGCAAATAATGGTAATTTAACATTTTATATACTACGTATGTAATATGTTTGTATCGTTTTAGTGTGATGATAATTATTGTCTGGATGTCTAGGAATCATAGAATTTTTAAGTGTGGAAAAGTACTGTTTTGTAGCAAGTGTGTACACACTGTATATATTATTCTATACAGAAATATTCAGGACAGATCACAAACTGGCCACGTGCTTGGACATCCTGGAAAAAGAGAGGCTGAGGTTGCATCTGAGAGGGAGATGTCTCCAGCTGTCCTAATTCTGATTCGCTTGCTCACTCATTTGTCGCTGCTTTTGGGAGCCACAAAAGATCGCCAGGTATTTTCAAATAAAACTAGGAACCACACAATTCTGTCTGAAAAGCATTGCTGCGTGGCAACTAAAGAAAGCATATCTGAAATGGAGCTCTATTTTTTTTTAAAAAAAAGGTTTACTCACAGTATCATGTGAAGGAGATGATCGGGTGGCAGCAGGACTGGCCTGGGATGTGTTTCCACTTGAGGCAAAGTGCCCCACTGGTGTTTTTTTTTAAGTATTTTTTAAAATGTGGTTGTTAACGATTCATGCGGAAATGTTTTGTTACATTTCAATAATACATGGAGGATTATTTATACTCCAGAACTGAAGGGAAAGTAAGATTGTTAGCAAGCAATGAACTTAATCCATTCTGGAAGTCCGTTCTTAAACTGAAACTGTTCTTAAACCGGGGGGCGCTTTCCCTAATGAGACCTCCTGCCGCCTGTGCCCTTTCGCCATTCGGCTTGCGTTCTTAGGCTGAGGTGAAGTTTGCAAACCAGGACACTACTTCCGGTTTAGCGGAGTTCATAAACCAAATAGTTCGTAAACAGGGCTGTTCTTAAACCAAGGTACCACTGTACTCTGTTTCTCATACTATAGTGGACACTTTTGGTAGACAGTTCAATAGACTTTTGGCTTCCTCAAGGATGAAATCATTTACCACAGTTGTCCAACCATTTGGCATCAGGTGGCATTGACATCACACAGGTGGCTTCACTTTACTCTTTCCAGCACCTCCTAAAAACATTTTTGTTTAGACAAGCCTTCTCAGGTATTTAGAATAATGAGTTTAAAAAAAAACCCAAATGTATTGCTGGTTTTTAATTTTTATAAATGTTTTGATTATTTTTACTAATAATCTGTCTGTTTTATTCTTTTTGTAAACACTTTGAGATTTTTCAATAATCAAGCAGCATATAAATTATATGAAATAAATTAATGACTGACTATTACTCTGCATGCCCTGCAATAGAACTGCACATTGTTCGCTCTGAACCTTGCATTCTGTTCTTGAAGTCCCTACTACAGATCATAAAGCCACCAGTTGAGGATCCGGTGAGCTTTCTCATGCAGCATATTCATAAGGACTTGGAGCAACTGATGAATACTCTTGGGAAGAGTGCTGATGAAACCACCAATGTTATCCATCTCATTCTTTGTAGCCTTCTCAAGGAGCCTCACCAACAGACAGGCCAGTGTAAGGAGAGCAGCTTGCAAAATGTGGTTGCTTACATTTCTAGTAAAGCAGGCATAAATTCACAGCATTGACTGTGACGTTATATTTCAAAGTTGATTGAGGCAGCCACGGCAGAGTTCTCAAGAAGAGCTGTATTGTACCTGTTTCTAAAAATAAGTAACCTTTTTCTTGTGAGTGGCATGTCTGCTCTTAACCTGATTTCATAGTCCCATTGCTTTCATTATTTAAGTCTCCATTTTTCAAAATGATCCTGTTTGCATTACTAGTGGTTCTGGGTAAGTTCCTTTATTGGGCTTTGCATTACTGAATCATAGTACAGTGGTACCTCTGGTTACGTACTTAATTCCTTCCAAAGGTCCGTTCTTAACCTGAAACTGTTCTTAACCTGAAGCACCACTTTAGCTAAGGGGACCTCCCGCTGCTGCTGCGCCGCCAGAGCACGATTTCTGTTCTTATCCTGAAGCAAAGTTCTTAACCTGAAGCGTTATTTATGGGTTAGCGGAGTATGTAACCTGAAGCGTATGTAACCTGAGGTACCACTGTACTGATAAAGTGAAGAATACAAACAGAGTATCTTGTTTTTACAATATACACTGTAGTGCAGTCTTCATTTACCGTATTTTTTGCTCCATAAGACGCACTTTTTTCCTCCTAAAAAGTAAGGGGAAATGCCTGTGCGTCTTATGGAGCGAATGGTGGTCCCTGGAGCTGAATTGCCCAGGGGCCAAAAGAGGATCATGCTTTTTATTTTACAAAGAGAAAAGGGAGTGTTGAAAGGACCCTCTCAGCAGCTGATCAGCAAGAGATCGGGAGAGAGATAAGAGTCCCGGGTCCCTTTCAGCCCCGCCCTCCTTTGTTGAATGTGCTGCAGAGGGAGGTTGTTTGTTTCCCCAGGACATGTGACTGGCTGATTAGATTATCTGTCTGGAAACTGTAGAAATGGCTCCCTTTCCTTAAGATTTTTCAGAAATGTGAGTTAAACCTCATAAAAATGGGGCTTTTCCTCTTTGCTTTTCCCCCCTTGCAAAAGGAGCTTTGCTTTTCCCCCTTTGCAAAAAAGCTGCAAAACCTAGCTGATCCTCGGAAAAAAAAACCAGGGCTTTTTCCTTTGCAAAAAAAGCTGCAAAACGTTTAGCTGATCCTCAAAAAAAACAACAACACAAAAAAGGGCTTTTAGAGGAGGAAAACCAGAAAAATATTTTTTTCCCCTTGTTTCCTCCTCTAAAAATGAGGTGTGCCCTATGGTCCGGTGCGTTCTATGGAGCGAAAAATATGGTACATGCAAGAATGCTGACCACATTGAATGGGCTTGGCTTCTTTTGTAACTTGGTGTGAGTCACTTAATGTCTATACACAGAATAGGCCTGTGCATCACCCTGGAACATATATAGAAGCCACACCAAATTTGACACATTCTGATGTTTTAGAGCTGTAACCCCTTAATGCCATGGTTCTCACATAATACTAAGCCAAAGTTGGGGAACTTCCTTGGCTCCACAGTCCAGATACTTATCAGACCTAACCTCACCAGCCAGATTTGACAGGTGGACAGGTCAATAATCCGATGTCACAAATGTCACAATGAAATTGGATGATTTGACACTTTGAAGTCCCAAAGTTGAGACTTCAAAGCTCTGTGCAGGGCGGTTGGCAAACTTGCCAAGAACCCTGCACAGCACTTTAAAGCTCCTGAGACTTTGGCTGTCTGGTCCATCAGCTGATGGGTTGTATAGCCAAAGCTTGCTTTTTGCAGACATCAGTTCTTCGTGTGAATTCTCCTGTGAGAAACTCGCATGCACTGCAGGCTTGGGTTCTCCCACTCATCAGCGGATAGGCAATGTGCCTTCCTTTGCCAATGTGCAGTTGGGAGCACACTTTAAGTTTCCATATTCTGTACTGGCAGCTGGGTCTCTCTGTGTCCCACACGTGAAAGCACATATGATGCCAGGTGTAGGGCAGGTGGGTGTGGTTTGGAGGAAATTGCCTTATAGGCCAAGTTTGGCCCCCAGCTTAGTGTCATCTGTGAACCCCGTTCAGCAGCTAAACCATGGTGTGAAGCCATGGTTTGTTGTTGACTTACAAGTCTTAGTTTGTTAAACATGGCTTAGCATTATGTTAGAGCCTGGCACCCTCCCTTAGTCATGGTTTGTTTGACCATCCCATTCCAGAAACTCACCAAGCTACTAGAGCATAAAGCAGGAACAAGAGTTTATGTGACCTATCTTGGTAGTCAGGGGAAGGAACTACGGTAGGTTTCCTCCTTTAAGAGGCTAATACAGACAGAAGAAACTGGGAATTGCTATCAATAATCTCCAGCCCTTTAACAAAAGCAGGGACAGAGAACTATTAATTGTTACTGCTACTGCCACTTTCCATAGCTGACCCATGGCAAATAACTGCATGCAAGGAAGCAGGGATAATAAGAAGGTGTTACATGCAATAAATGTTCTTTTGCAGGGCCAGTGCGTTTTGATGGTCAACTCTCCAAAAAAGAGCAAAGAAACAGCTGGGAGGGAATTGTTGCACGCATCATTCTTCCTGAACTGGAGGTAACAAAAACACACTCAAAAGCTTGTATTTTCTGACTGTACACAGACTAGCCCTATGTATTATACATATTTCAATAGCAGCAGATACAACATACATTATTATCCAGATTACAGTGGAACATTGTGCATGTATTTTTACCTGTTTGTGCAGTGATGTGTATGCAGGTAGGCCTGTCACTTCTGCAGGGCTGACAAGAGTATCTGTTGAGCAGGGGAGGGAAAGCACAAGAATGAGGAATCTTTCTCTACTGCTGATTTAGCAACAGATAAGGCTACCTGTCAGCTGCAGGAAGTAGTGGGGAATCTAGCAGACGCTACGTTGACCTCCCCATTCTTTTTGTGGTGCAGAAGAGAAAGTAAGCATGAGAATCCTATTTTTGAAATCTAATGTGCCCAGTAATTCCTTCCAAGGCTAGTGGATAAAGTAATGGTGTGCACTCAGGGAAGACATTGGCAAGGGCAGGTTTAACTCCATCCATTCTTAGTGTCTGACATGAGGACCAGATCTTGTCCAGATTACTGCATAACATTGTTTGGGAGCTCCTAGTGACTGAGGAAGTTGTCCTCTGCAAAGCTTCACTCTGGGTTCAGTTTCTTGCTGTGATGCTACAGCAGTACTCTAGAAGCTAGATATTTATTTATATTGATAGGAGTACAATTTGAAATAACATTTACTAATTAGAAAAATAAAAGACTTCAGAAACAACTCTCCTTGATACCCCACACCTGCAATTTTCATAATAGCTCTAGGAAATGGGCATTTCACCATTTGAGAGCTAAGGTGTCCAGAACCCTCAGATGAACTACCAGATTCAATTATTCAAGATGCAGTTAGAATCTCACCAATTCCTAGATCAGCATTAAACCCCACTTCCAGCCCTGCCTTAAAGAGTGTGTGTGTGTGTGTGTGTGTATGTGTGTGTGTATGTTGTGAGAGGCTGCATCTTAATGGTTATAACCCTCACTCCCTAATTTTCCCCATGCAGGTTCTGGATAAAACACTTCTGGAGTTGAATCGACGAATCAGTGAAGATGAGAGAATCTCTTCGAACCCAGTAGTGAAAGTTGTATATGGGGACCCTGCAGCCTTCCTGTTCACACTGACCAAAAGCCCTGTGCACTGTTCCAGGATGTGGAGCTGCAAGAAGAGGATCTCCATTGAGTACCTGGGGCACGTTGTCCAGCAGAAAGGTGGCAAGGACACACTGCCCATCTTATGGAAGTTTCTGCAAAAGGTGAGCATGCCCAGATTTTTGCCAGTGGCCCTATTACGGGAATACATGAGTCAGAAACTGCCATGCAAGGGACCCAAGTGTACGCTGCTCTTCATAATTAATAAAGGGAAAACCCCAATATATGCCCTTCATCTTCCTTTCTCTTTTCCTTCGTTTTATGAATGTTAAGACTTTGATCTTATGAGCAGAAGTCTCCTGTCAGCTGCTTGTCAAAAGCTGAAGCACATCAGTAAGCATCAAACCAGGCAGTTGCTTTGAAATACTAAAATCACAGTCATAGCATAAGGTAACATTTGTGCTGGTATCTGTGAGGTAATCACTATCAGAGACCCAAATCTACTTTACCTCCCAATGGTATTGAGTGCTGTCAGAACTGGATTAAGGGAACTGTTATTCATGTTTCTGTAGCTGAGATTGAGAGGAACATAAGGACAAGGAGCAAATTCTACTGTTTTTTGTTGCTCCAACACCTAGCTGTTTAACCCTTTTCTACACCTGGGTACCACTTGCCTTACCATCTGTGGGGGGAGGGGAGGAAACTGAGTACCTTTTCTTCCTTTGGATGGATGAACACTTGGGGGTTCCCAGCTTTCATTGCAGGGTGGGGGGAAATGGACACAAAATAACCCCCCCCCCAAGATGTACAAGCAGTTTTAGCATCTACTTGCCTGTGGCAAAGCAGTAGAAGTGCTTAGTCTTAGGCTTCACCAAGAAGCTGAAGAAAAGTTTCGTGACCACTTTTAGTAATCATGAGACATGTTGGAATGATGTGCAGTTTATTTTGTGTCAAAAATATTGGGGCGGGGTCTTATGTGATGAGAGGAGCTTTGCACAGAGCAAGGTCTACCTGCACCAAGCAGATCTCTGCCCAGAATGACTTAAAAGTAAATGCTTCATTTATACCTTTTTCCTGGTGGAAATATTACTAGAATTGAGAATTTTTTTATTTTTATTTTTGCAGCTGTAGAAAAATAAGGGGCAAAGTGGTGTGGGCAAAAAGCCAGAGGTGATGCATAAAATTGTGTAAAGCTGAAACCAGGAGAGAGATTGTGCAGGGGTCCTGCTTATTTCTAATTCTGGTAGCCCCTTACTAAATTTGCTTTAATGAAGTTATACCTATGGGAAGCCATGTTCTATGGACTTGCTAGATATGAAGAGTTGTGTGCATATGTTAATTTCTGCTTATTTACAACAACCAGTGCTGATTCTTCTACATGGGAGTTGCTCACCTGGTGAGGCAGAGCTACAGTTGCTTCCTGGAAGCAGCATCACTGTGAGGTGACAGCATGGGGGTGGGGGGCTGTGCAGCAGCAGCAGAGGCAATCTGGTACTCTCACTAGTGCAGCTGCATGGGTCCAACCTCACAGTCATTTCGCTCCTGGTAAGCAGGAGTGACACCACTGTTTGGGCCAGGTGCAGCAATTGCCTCCTAAGGGGAAAGCCACTCATGCTACTGTAGTCTTTCAACTCCTCTTATCTCATTAGCACTACTCTGCTTCATTTTTAGGAAGCTGAATTGAGACTGGTGAAGTTTTTGCCAGAAATTCTGGCCCTGCAGAAATACTTAGTGAAAAGGTTCCAGAACGTGTCAGAACTGGAATACCGAAAGATTGAAGATTTTCTCAACATTTCCGCAGGTAGACTCTTCCATATTAATTTAGCAGAGCATTAAGGCGTGTGGTTAACACCAAGCTTCACATTTATATAAGTCATCCCTGTTTTTTGCACAGTGCAAAAAAAGGAGAAAGTCAAGTAACTTCCTGGCTAAAATTGTCACCTCCTCATTGTGGCAATGCATCCTTCAGGAAAACACAACCATTGTTTTTGTAGACATAATGGACATGATCCAACTAAAATTAAGCATTTTGAAGTCCCTCTGATTTTAGGGACATGCTTAAATCTCCGCCATTGAAATCATTGGGATCCATAAGTGCTTAACACAACCTGGATCATGATCCATTTTAGCAGTGGGAAGCCAGCATCTGACCAGGAGATAGAACTTGCTTATATTTGTAGCAGTATTTCATCACAATTAATTTGGGGATTCAGTGCAACAATGTACAATGGTAGACACTAGCTTAGATGGCTTTGAACGATGGCATTCATAGAGGATAGGTCTACCTGAATATTAAGCATCTTAATGAAATGACGTTGCCTGAAACCAGAAACTAGATATAAACATCAGGAAAGGGTGTTGACTTTGTGTCATGCCTGGGGCTTCCCAGAAATGTGTGGCTGGCAGCTATGGGTACTGGTTTAGGCAGACCTTTGGTCTGCTTCAGCTAGGCTGCTCTTGCGTTCTAACTTCCTGTACCAAAACTTACTTGGGCAATAGCTCCCTTAGAAAGACATGCAGAACTTTGCAATCTTGCATATGTCACATGCTGTTTGTTTCTTGCATTCTCCAGAAGGCAAGAGGTGCCTTATGACAAACAGAGTGAAGATATTTCTGGCTGTTTGGAACAAACTGAGATCTTCCTTGGAAACCAGTGGTGAGTGGCCAGTTTACACCATTACTCTAGAAAAATAGTAAGATTGCGAGGCCACCTGGTGCCATCTAATGGTAGCTTGGGTCTTTAATGCTGGAAGAAACACCCTCTAGTCTCATCTCCTGAAAAGAGTCTAAAAAAGTTGTTCCATTTAGCAGTCTCTCCTTTTACAGTACCCCCACCCACCCACCCTTAACACAGGACAGGGTGAACTAGTAGAACATAACATAGGACATTTGAGTTTAGAGCAAAGGACTGTGCAGTTTATTACAAGAATGGGTTGGACTGGCAAATTTGAGATTAAATTTAAGTGGCAATGGATGGGAGGGACCCAATGTCTGTGTGAGAACTAAAAAAAAAGAGGTATCAAACTGCAGATATTACCTATTCCAGAACAATAGAAGGGGAAGAGGAATGGATCGGGTTTCTCTGGCCTTTGGACTCAGGGGTGGTAGCAATTACTGGGTCTATCCATTGTGAGTGTTTGGGAGTCAGACACCCTGGCTTTTTTTTAATTAACAGCTGCTTTGTCATCAACACCGGAAGATGGAAGTAATAGGCAATTGAGGGCAGGTAGATCCCTTCTAGATCTCCTTGGACTCCTTATGGCATGGAGCTAGTCTTAACGGTGATGGGTGGTTTATGTATTATGTGCCTCTCTTGGAGACCTAAATATACAATATATAAAAATAATGGATATTGAGCTAAGGGAGGGAACACTGGGGGAAGGAGGCGGAGGTCAAGCTAACTAGGAGTGGCATGACTTAGACTGATCTGAACCAAAAGGCCTGGCTTTGGCAGCTCAGGATTGTACATGGAAGGCTTAGTGGAATCTCTAATAGGCTTGATCATCTAATGGAGAAGTTTTCTTAGATCAAAGGGAGAGGAAACTGCATTTAAGTTGCAAATTTTCCCACCACAGATGGCAAGTTCAAAAAGTGTGTGTGGAGAGAGAGCTTGAGAAATATTCATGTAATTCTGGGTGGAGATTCTGATCCTTCAGTAATGCTAATCAATGCTGATGGCTGACTCTGATGTCTTTACCAGTTGGTTTCCCAGCACTTCGGGCATGAAACATCTTCAGTCAGGGCTCTGTAATCGCCAAATTAGTGGACACCCCTTGAATGGCTTGATTGACTTAGAAGAGACTAGGCAGAGAGGAAGGCATTTTCATTTTATGGAGTGTGCATTTCTCTTTGCTTAACTGTTTTGAGTCATTCCTTGTGAACACACTGAATGTGATCTTTGCCCTGCTTTCCAACAGGTTTGCTTAGTTCACCACTTTCTAAGACAGAACAAGAATGTGGGAGTCGGGTGCTGAGGGATACTTAAAATGAGCCAGCGTTGTGTAGTGGTTAAGGGCGGTGGACTCATAATCTGGTGAACCAGGTTCGCTTCCACGCTCCTCCATATGCAGCTGCTGATTGACCTTGGGCTAGTCACGCTTTTCTGAAGTCTCTCAGCCTCACTCACCTCACAGAGTGTTTGTTGTGGGGGATGAAGGGAAAAGAGATTGTTAGGCACTTTGAGACTCCTTAAGGGGAGTGAAAGGCGGGATATCAAGTCCAGACTCCACCTCAACCTCCACCTCCTCCTCCTCCTCCTTCTTGGTAACGAACAAGAGATAATTAGAAACCTGGTCACTCACTAATATTTTCTGGTCCAAATGCAGGTGAAATTAAACTCCCCAAAGATTATTGTGCTTCTGACCTCACTCTGAAGAGTGACTTTGAGATCCTTCTGCCTCGCCGACATGGTCTAGGCCTCTGTTCCACTGCCTTGGCCAGTTATCTCATTGGCCTACACAATGACTTTGTCTACACCGTAGAAAAATATACAACAGATGCCAAAAGGTATGCCTGCGTGTGTATCTGCTAGAATCCCCACTACTTCCTGCAGGGTGACAGCCTTATCTGGTGCAAAATCAGCAGTAGAGCAAGATTTCTCATTCTCTTGTGTTCTCCCTCCCCATCTCAACAGATACTCTGTCAGCCCTGCCGAAGTGACGGATCTACATGTGATCACTTACGAGGTGGGGAGGGACTTGATCCCACTGATCCTATCCAACTGCCAATACAGCATGGAGAAAGGAGGAGAAGCCCTCCAGGAACTGGAACTGGAAAAAATTGAGCAGCAAATCACTAGCAGATTCCTACAGGGAAAGCCTTTAATCACATTGACAGTATGTATCATAGAAGCTTGATGCTGCCACATAGCTTTCCTGGTGCCTTGTGAGATCCATTTGTCAGCTTAGAGAACATTATTGCAAAGGCCTGCTCACTGGCATATTTTTTCTCTCTTTCTCACCAGGGCATACCCACTCTGGTATACAGGCATGACCAAAATTATGAGCATCTCTTCAGTGACATCAGAACCAAGCTGAGCCAGGTGAGCTTCAGAGATGGGAGAGAAAGAATACAAAAAGTGGTTGGTTGCATTTCAGTAAAGTTTTGTTATAATTAGGATTAGCTTCTTGCTGCACAGTGCCTGATTCTGTGCTTGCAAGACCCCCCTCTTGGCCTCACTGATGTAGTCCATTGGGCACCAGATTGGCTGCAGGTGTTGTCGGAAGGAGGGGGTATAAGATGCCATCCAACCATCTTAAAGACTCCACTGCGGATTTGTGTAGGGTTTACTCCTTAGCCTCCCATGATATCCCACAAGGCAGCAGATACATTGGTAGCCCTTTGGAATTCATTGGGACACTTGTAGGTATGTGCCCAGTTTGCTGTCCAAGTCAGGGCTTGGCAAACAGCTTCTATAACTTGCAAGGATTATTGCAGAGAAAAGGAGTGGACTATATAGAGACAGAATGCAGGGTTTGCAACAATCTCTGCTGAATGCGTATGGGTGTTGTTTTTTTTAATGTTTTCATATCTTGAAGGAGTACTTTCCTTTATAGCAAAGGGGAACAATGATGGGTGTTGATTGACTTTCATTCCCTTGAATTACAGAGCTCTCTGCCAAATTCCACAATTGGCATGATCAGTGGGGAGCTGCTATCCTACAGTGACATCTGTGAAGCTGTGTCTGTCACTGAAATAACCTTAGGATTCCTAGCTGTGGCTGGAGGAGACCCAGATATGACTTTGACTAAGTATGTTGAAAATGTCCTGCAAATGGGCCGTCAGATAAGTGACCATGTGCTGAAGGTGAGTGCAGGGGGAAAGAGGAAGGTAGACTAGGCTGAATGTGATGACTGTCTTACATGCCCCCAAGTTCCATTCACCACAGCAGGTTCTTTGGCCTTCCTCTTGGCCAGGGGTAGGCAAACTAAGGCCCAGGGGGCAGATCCGGCCCAATCACCTTCTAAATCCAGCCCACGGACGGTCCAGGAATCTGTGTTTTTATATTTTACATTTATTTAAAATGGGGAATAGGAATTCGTTCTTTTTCCCCCTCCAAAATATAGTCCGGCCCCCCACAAGGTCTGAGGGACAGTGGACCGGACCCCTGCTGAAAAAGTTTGCTGACCCCTGCTCTTGGCCTTTTGAGCTGGAATGGCGGGTCATTCCCACAATTATACTGTCTATTGGAGAAAGCACAATGCAACTGTTGTCTTCCAGCTTACAATTTAAGTCCCCTTATTTTGGCTCTGACTTTTAAAAAGAACATCTTTTTGCTATTGCAAGTTTTCAGTCAAACTGTTTCTTGCAAGAACCTAAAACTACCATACAGCCTAATGGTTTATCCACACGCACCTTTCCTCCACGCTTTCCAGGCATGGTCCTCTCATTAAAGCTCCACCTGCTCTGAGTCGCAGCAAAATTGCCATTTGTTGTGCTTCAGCTTTTTAAGAGCAGGTTTTCGCAGGGAAAAGTTCCGGGGTAGGAAAAAGAGCACTCAGACACAGAGCTTTAAAACTCAGACCTGTGTCTAGAAAGCACAGGGCAAAAAGTAAGTGTGGGTACTTCCTAGCACCCTACTGGTCCAAGACATTCTACTGCCCCAAGAGGTGTTGAAATGTCATAGAAGGGGATGCTGGTTTCTGTTTAACCTGATGCAGATAAAAAAATCAGTTATGTGTACATGAGAGTTTAATAACCATAAATCTTAGGGCACTTTAGGATGAGTTTCAGTGAAAACAGAAACTTAAAGCTGTTCTTTTTAAAAAGAAAATGTTGCCAGCTGCAAATTTATTGTCTTTAGAGAATATACGTGTAACAGAATGTATATATTTGTTTCATTTATTTTATTTCTATGCTGCTTTTCACTCAAATGAGTCACGAAGCGGCTTACATAGATAAATAATAACATAGTACAGTGGTACCTCAGGTTAAGAACTTAATTCGTTATTAATCTGAAACTGTTCTTAACCTGAGGTACCACTTTAGCTAATGGGGCCTCTTGCTGCCACCACTGCACAATTTGTGTTCTCATCCTGAAGCAAAATTCTTAACCCATGGTACTATTTCTGGGTTAGCGGAGTCTGTAACCTGAAGCGGCTGTAACCCGAGGTACCACTGTAGAACATCACAATTACAACATAAATCATACAAAATAATTAGCAAATCATCAGTAAAATAATTACTAATCATCAGTAAAACAACCGCCTTCTATTAAACGTTATTAACGAAAAACAACTTTAAAAATTTATTTGCATTTCTTCTAAAGGAATGTTTAGCTATGTCCACCTCATCTTCATAGCTATTGTAAACCTATTTCTGAATTATAGTAAACTTAAAAACGGTCAAATATTTGTGTGTTTCTCACAGGTGCTGAGCCGATGTCACCTAAAGCACATTATTGCACTGTGGCAGCTCCTTTCAAGCCATAAATCTGAACAGCTGCTGCATCTGAAAAAGGTAGGAAGCTGAAGGGGGGTGGGGGAGATTGAGATAACTTGATGTTTTGTGCTCTTGTTCTCCCTTCTTCCCCTAACGATGCTGTTGTGTGTTCCTTCCTTGCCATGTACTTCCCAGGATCCCTTCACAGAGGTCAGCGAATCCTATAAAAAGGAGCTCTCTGCAGAGAACACAAAACTCCTCAATGCCTTCCTTATGCAGGCTGGGCTGGAGTCCTTCCTCCAAGAGTTGCACGAAATGATCATCCTGAAGCTGAAACACCCCAAAGCTCAGGAAGAGTTCAATCCCAAGTGGAGGTAAGAGCCTGTCAAGCCCAATCTTTGCATATTTTCTTCATCACCTGAATGTAGCTCTTTTGTGCTCATGAATAGTGCCATATACTGCAGAATAGCTGGTTCTACTTGTACTCACTCCCTCTTTCTCTCTCTCTCTCTTTCCCAGCCTTAAGGACACACTTATTTCATACCTTGAAACAAAAGGGAGCAACATACCAGAAGAACTAGAGGATACATTCCCAGAAGAGATCCTGCTCTCCCAGTGTATCACTGCTTGGAAAGTGGCAGCCGCTCTTAAACGAGACCGAAGGCTTGGTTAAATGTGGACACTGTGCTGCTTCCTCTCTTCTTGGCCAAGCCACTTTCTGGGGAAAAAATTCCTGGAGATGAAAGCCACTGGATTGAGGTGCTGCTTTTCTTGCACAAAGCAAAAACAAAAAGCACCTTTTGGATAACACACGCACACACACACACACAACCTTTCATTGCTGAAGGAGATCCTAATGGAAAGTGTCGCTGCGCGATATTAAGAATAAACTATAAAGTGTAAATCTTAATTTAAGCCATAGAAGCTAAAATGAAAATGATATTTATCCCCTAGTAGAGCACAAGCCGAAAGATGCAAACCACATTCAGAGGAAGGCAAAAAGACATTTTCAGTGGCAAATTTAGAGGGCTAGCATCACAGGTCCTTGAAAAACCAAGGTATAAATTGTCAGTATGGGGCTATAGAGCAGGGGCTGTGTGTTACCTTTCTGTGGGATGTCTCTTCCCTTAAGTCATTCAGGTCGGCAAGATACAAGGAACCAAACCTCTTTCCCTCAGGTTTTTTCTTAGTCTTCCTAAGTGCTACCAAAGCTGCCTTTCTCTACTATTAGGGGAATCATTTGTTTGTAACTTTTCTTTTGCCATGGTTTTGTCTGTTAGTCTTTGGATCAGGGCACCCAAACAAAAATTGTCAAAGCTTGGTCAAGGAAGTTTTCCAGGTGACTTTCTTAAAGCCATTCAGCAGGCACAGACTCGGAACTAGCTCAACATCACTGCCTACACAAGAAGCAGCCAGTCAAGGTTACCTAGCCTGCCTGTTGTTGGCCATTGTGAATAGGTAGGCAGCCTTCTTCATAGTCACATGAGTGTCAAAATCTGCTTGTTTCACAGCTGGACCCTTGTATGCATAAACTTGGTTTTCCTTTCTTTGACCTCCAGGACTTAGATATTCTAGTTGATGTTAGTGCTTTGAATATAACAACTGATTCGCTGCTGATGTTAAATTTGCAACTGTGATCATGATTAACTATGCCATCTTAATTTCTGTTTGGGCAGAAAAAAAATAGCTCAAGCGCATTTCTCTGATCAGCTTCATGAAGGAAACACTGAAATGTGTTGGATTTATTGGACCAACTAGGATGCTTTCAAAAATAAGATAGTTATTTTATTTCATTTAAATAATGTTACGCTTAAACTGCCAGCTTATATACAGCACATTTAGCAGCTTGAGATGCTGTGCCTCATTAAAACTACAAAAGGAGGAGATTGTGTGGAAGTGATTAAGATTTATTGAAGGAGGAAGAAAATACCACTTACTCCTGTGTGAACTGGTGCACCATTAATTGAAGGAACGTTTTAAAATTTCTGTTGGAACTGTATTCATTTGTAATTTTAAGCACCTTTCACAAATATTCTTGTGTTGACAGACAACCCAAAATATTTTTGGGAGGAATTTCTCAGGGTGAAAGTAAAGTAGTATCTGCCACTGCTATAAATGATACTAGCCAAGTTTTGCTGGTGCTCTAAGTTTTATGTGCTTTATAAATAACAAGGTTCTTAATAGGTAATCATACCACATGTGCTTACACCGAACTCTTTCTTAAAGGGCTATCAAAAGCTCATTTCACATATTCTGAGTTCTTGCATTTCTGGCCATCTGTATAACTTCCCTAAGCTTCACCTGTTCAACATGCATAATCTATTGATAATCTACATTGGGTACTAAATACAGTTTATGAGTCACTGCTGATCCAACTGATTGTTATTTAAGTAGTTACCTTATTACTAGAAAGTTCTGAGTCTGGGGCTGAGTTGCTTACATTTGCTCTATTTCCAAACACGAATACAAGGGACAGGACACAGTGAAGGAACAAAATCCATTATTCTCCTTGTGGATGATGCATTTGGCTGTGATAAAACTAACACTGTACTGGCGAAACAGTAAACTGGCTTTGTTTACGAGTATACTGAGTTGGGGGACCATAACCAACAAAGGTTTAAAAATTATTTTGTAGATTTTTTTTCTCCTTTTAATAAAAAATGGCTACACAAGACTTGTACTGTGTTTAACTGTCCTGAAATTTTGCTATCATGATGAATTTAGTCTGGAAAGTTGATTGTGTTCTTTGTTACTTACAGCAGATCTCTACTTCTACCATTATTTCTTGGGTTGGCAGGGGTGAGGTTTTGTATAAACTTGCAATTCAAAAGCAAATCAGCATAAGCGTTTCCCAATTATTAATCAATACGGTACGTCTGAGATGCTTTTCTACACAGAAGAGGGACATCTTTTCAATACCTTATCAGTTGATTATCAGCTCAGCATGAAAACTATAAATTGAGTGACCTAAAGGTTCATTTATTTTGGAGCTGGGTTTGAAAGGAGAGGCAAGATTATAATGATGGGTGCTTTGCTTGATGTGCAGTGCTAAGGCTTATCATTGCCATCTTTCTTCATGTATAGGGTTTTTGCAGTTGCTCCAGATATTCAACAGGTAGTTTCTAGTATGATCAAGCATCTTTTGGAGATAAATTTCATATTGCTGCCTCTAGCATAGTGGTGGGGAACCTGCAGCCTTCTAGTTAGACTTCCTACTCCCATCAGCCCTGGCTCAGTCTGGGAAGTGTAAAAATATTGAACTGCTCCCTTCCCTGTAGGAGGTATGCAATGAGAATGTATAAACCGGTAAGTGTTTTTTTCCTTTTGTTTGGAGTTCTCCATCCTGCACGTTTGCGAGGACCCTGTTTTAACAGCTCATTTTCCTGACAATAAAGATCAGGCTTACTAGCTGCTTTACTTCATCCTATCTCCTTGCATGCACCTCCTACAGGGAAGGGAGCAGTTCAATATTTTTACAACAGAAGCTCTGGGTAGTTGAGCACAGACAGTTACAAATTCGTGTGTGTGACAGAGAAATTCCAGAGGGGCTATTCTGTTAGGCTGCAAAAGATTGTAATGGATTGCTTTGAAGCAGGGCCAGATTTAGGTTTGATGAGGCCCTAAGCTACTGAAGGTAACGGGGCCCTTTATATGTCCAGCTGCCCTTTGTCAGCAACAAATTGTTGCTTTTTTGTGTTGAATATATGCTATATGGTAATTGATGGACCTAATAGGTATCTAAAGCCATTTGCACATGTTGCCATGCAACCAGTCCATGCAGAATGTAGGCACCCTATATAAAAAAATGAGCAAACCAGTGATATTTTAGGGAGCAGGCTAGCAGGTGGGGCCCATTACTTACATCATAGGCGCCTACACAAAACAAAAGGCTTGCTGTATGTAGGTTTTATTTTATTTGTTTTTATCTTATATTTTGGAAATGTACATCTAGGGGGTTTTTCCCTTTAATTTTTTTGGGGGGCACTAAGAGAGTGGCCACCTCATGAGAAGAGAAGACTCCCTAGAAAAGATCCTGATGTTGGGAAAGATGGAGGGCACAAGGAGAAGGGGACGACAGAGGATGAGATGGTTGGACAGTGTTCTCGAAGCTACTGACATGAGTTTGGCCAAACTGCGGGAGGCAGTGGAGGATAGGCGTGCCTGGCGTGCTCTGGTCCATGGGGTCACGAAGAGTCGGACACGACTGAACTACAACAAGAGAGTGTGGCCCTAAGCTATAGTTTGTTTAGCTTATACGAAAATCCGGCACTGCTTTGAAGTCACATCTTGTTGGGAGGGGGGGGGGAACTTCCACCGAATCTCCTTGCCATGCCCTGTATTTTTCTACAACAAAGGTGGCAACCCAATCAGCAGAGCTTGCCCTTTCCAACCCTAACGCGCGCCTTTCCCTATCCCAGGACGCGTGCGCCCCTTTCCATCACTGAACTACATTGCAGGGAGAGCGAGCGCCCTTGGTCCTCTCGGTGGGGGGCGTGATCAGTGCAGGAGCAACCCAGGAAGTAGTAAGGCGGGAGGTCCGGCTGGAATGGCGGGCAGGGCAGAATCCGAGGTGCGGGTGGCGGAGGAGACGTTGCGCGCCTGGGAACGGTAAACTGCAGCGGAGACGTCAAGTCTCTCTTCCAAGGCGGCAAGCGGGAGCGCGCTATCGCTGGGGGCTACGGGATTTGCATTGTGCTTCCCGGACGGCTAAGTCTGCGGCTCGCTCGTGCGCCACCTCCTGGGCTTGCTGCTGCAGTACTTGCTATTTCACAGGCTTGCCTAATTATCCCCCGGCGACAAGCGCGCCACCTGGGCTGTTCAGGCGCACGTCGTTTTTAGCTCCCTTTTGCATGGTTATAAAATGGCTTTCCTAACGCTGCAGTGCCTCAAGGGACCGTTGCGTTTGGGAGCCAGGAACTAGTCACGTTTCTCGCCTAGCTGCAGCAAAACACCTTCTCGCCCCGAGGAGTAAAAACCTTAACAGCGCGACCATAAGCTGGTTGGTTTACTGGGAAGCCAGCGCCATCGATTCCGAGCGAGCCTGCTTAGGATTTGAGCCTTAGCGCTATCTTTGCTGGTCAATAAACAGCCCGCTCCTGCAGTGCAGTCCTACACGTGTCTCCTTAGCAGCAGGACCCACTGACTTGCCGTAAATTGGTCTGATTCCGGGCCCAGGCAAATGGATTTAGGATTGCAGCATTAGTGCCTCGTGCTGACTGAATAAAAGTTACAAGGTGCCTGATAAACCTTACCAAGAGAAGTTGGTTGGGTTTGGACCTCTGTGTTTAACAACACTCCGAAGGGCAAAAAAAACCAGGTTACCTAATCTGGCCAGCTCTCCTAAATCTGATACGAATCATTCAGTTCCGGCTGGAGGACTTTTGGGCTGGACTACAACTCCCATCAAGCCTAGCAATTGGCTGCACTGGCTGGGGGTTGATGGGACTTGGAGTCCAACAGCATTGGAGCGCCAAAGGTTTCCCCGACCTGAATGTGGCTTTGCAAGGTCAATGGTGAGACAGCGGGTGGAGAAACTTTGGAGGATTGACTCCAGACAGTAAATATACAGTGAAAGGTATGGATATATATATTTGAAAGCAGAATGGTTTGCCTGCTTATGTGTTGTTCCAAATGTAAATATGCATTCCCTGAGATGGAAAACAACAAAAGCAGGCCACTGTCTCCCATCATCTCCCTCCCACACAATTAAAAGATAAAGGTATCTTTTAGTCCTTAATTTGTTTGCGGGGGTTGGAGAGAGGTGTTCTTTGTATTTGTGGAAAGACACATGTGTTGAAGCAAAACGAGCTGGTTTCATAAGCATTCTGGGCCAACAAAGGTCTCCTGTACTTTATGTTCTTATTAGTCTGGAGACAGAGAAGATGTTTGAGTTTTTTAAAAAGAGCTAATTTATATGGTGGAGGCATCGTTGGTGTATACATTTATTGTCCCTCCGCTATCTTAGGGTTAAACAGATTGTGCAGGATTTCAAAAGGCTACAAAAACCTGCAGAACCTTTGAACCAGAGGCCATCAAGGGATAACAGTGAGCAGTGATGCTTCTATCATACTCCCCCAACACATTGGAAATTGCCTGTTCCTGGTCTGTTCTGGTGCTGGAAACAAACAGGTGCTACCTAGTTCTATTATGTTTCATAGTGACCAAGCACAGCTGAAGGCAGATTTAATTGATCAGGACACCCAGGAGTGGCAAAGCACCCCCTCCTTTGCTGGACTGGAGAGAGTTGGAGGAGTGGATCTGTCTTACATCAAAGGAGATGACACAAGAGCCTGTGCTTCACTGGTGGTGCTCAGCTACCCAGAACTTGAGGTAACCATCATAGATCTCCCTTGTTCTATGGCTGAGAATAGAAGGAAGAGTCTTGTTGTTCTGGTAGGCCCTGGGTAACTTTAAATTAGTAGTTCTGTTTGTCTCCAGGCGTTGAAAGTCTGAGGATAAGACGATGGCAGCAGTTCAGGAGTAATTCAACAAGACGTGAGTTTGGGGAGTTTCTGCCAAATTATGATCGCTTGACCGCCATAGACTTATGAGGGTGTTAAGATGGTAATGTGTGTCTAGTCACTTGCTTGAGAATGTGGTCAGCCGCTCTTGCTCATTCTGAGTGAGTTATTCCACAAGGAAATATTTCACTCTGCGTTCTCCCTCGATCTTTTTAGGTCCTGTATGAAGACTGTTGCATGGTAGCTGTGAATGCCCCATATGTGGCAGGTTTCCTGGCCTTCAGAGAAGTCCCTTTTCTTGTGGAGGCCGTGCAGCGGCTAGAGCGAAAAGAGCCTGGTCTCAGGCCCCAGGTGTGATATTTCCCCCCCTCTGCTCAATCAGACCAAGAGTCCCTCTAGTCCAGGCTGTTTTCTTCCCTGCAGTGGCCAACCAGATACCTCCAACAAGCTCACAAGTAGGGCTAGAAAGCAACAGCCCTCTCCTGCTGTGGCTCCCCAGAGGCTGATACCCTGTCATCATCATCATCATCATTATCCCAATTAATTTATATATTGCTTACATGCCGAAATGTCTTCTAAGCAGGTAGCATACTGCTTCTGAACATGGAAGGTTCCCTATTGGTTTCAGCGGCTGCTTTTCTCTTTCCTTCATGGGAAATTGCCACTAAGGACATCTTTTCTGCATAAAAGTTCTGTGCCAACATCTCCTTTGCAGGAGAGCTTGCCAGGCTACCAGCCCCACAAGGCACCTGTGCAAAAAAAGAGGGATTCCACCTATGCTTATTTATACGGCATCTATAAATGAATGCAGATTGCTAAATCAGGATTTGTTGCTCCTAATTTAGTCTGTTGCTCTCTATTTTGATTTTACGTGCTTCTGTTTTAATATTTGGTTAAGTTTCCTTTTATATTGCTGAGTTGTAATCTTAAAAAAAAGTTGCTTTTAGCAACAAATAAGAATAATAAGGTGGATCCAGACTTGATCATACACTGAAATCAGTGGGACTTAAGCAAGCTTTGCTAGATCTGAGCGATGCAGCAGTTGCCAGCCAGGTGCCACTGCCACCCACACCTGTCTGTTTACCTGCTCAGCATATTTCTCCTGCTACACTTCCCATTGGAGCATGTGCACGGAAGCAAGGAGCTGCTGCATCTCGGAGCGCATGCCGAAGGGATCCAGGTGATCTCTAAAATGGCGTGTGTGGAGTCATCCACAAGTGCTACGGGAATTCCCTCACAAAAAAGGTAAGACTGGAGAGGAATATTTGGAACCAGAAGGCTGGTGAGGCCTGAGGAACAGGCACTCTGTCACATGTTCCTTCTGAACTTGAGGTGAGGGAATTGTGTACATTGCTCACTTCCTACCCCTGCAGCTCTACGTCCTCAGAGAGGCATTCCTGGGGTATGGCTCTGTGATTGCATCTCATCTCTTTCAGCATTGGGGGAAGATGGTGTGAATATGTGGGTGCATTCTCTCTCTCACACACACACCCCTTCAGTTATTGCAAACGTCTCCCACCCTACATCACCTGTCACTTAAGTCCTTCTTTGTGGCTTTTCTAGGTCCTTCTCGTAGATGGAAATGGCATTCTCCACCACAGAGGTAAGACTCTTGAACTGGCTTTTTCGTCTAGCAACAATCGGATTTTCCTTCCATATTTGGTGGGTCTGTCATTGCCCCTGGGAGTTCTAGAGATGCCAGCATGGGGAGCTTCTCTCCAGTGCTGGCTCCCATCTTTTACA
Organism: Lacerta agilis; assembly: GCF_009819535.1. Taxonomy (NCBI): domain Eukaryota; kingdom Metazoa; phylum Chordata; class Lepidosauria; order Squamata; family Lacertidae; genus Lacerta; species Lacerta agilis. The sequence goes on along the minus strand of NC_046313.1, from coordinate 26,721,792 downwards.
GGGCCCTTAGGAAAGGTGCCCTCTGTTTACACCCTCTCTCACACAAACACCCCACTCAAAGCAGGTAGACCACTTCCTTGCCACTGTCCCCTCACTCACCCTTTCCCTCTGGACACTGTTCTCCCAAAGGCTGCTCTTATCACTGCTTGCATGCTTGAAGAGAGCAGGTGAAGGAACAGCAGGAAGATGGGAGAGGAGCACCAGCCCCACAACTGGGTGGGGTCCTCCACGGGTACCCTGTTGATGCTGACCCCTGACCCTGGGTCCAGCTCCTTGCAACAGTTTGTAGGCTTGCCTCTTCTGGCGTGCTTTAGCTTTCCTTTGGTGGTTTGGATCTCGCACCCTCATAAAGAGACCCACAGCAAGTTGGAAAGCTCTCTCCCTGCCTTCTTTGCTTCAGCATCTTCTTCCCACTTTTCCTTCGGCAGGCTTCGGCATTGCCTGCCATCTCGGTGTGCTCACAGGCCTCCCCTGCATTGGTGTAGCCAAAAACCTCCTGCAGGTTGATGGTCTGACCAACGACGAGCTGCACAAGGAACAGGTAAGTCCGGGATAGCGATTCTGAGCTCACGTTCCGAACAGCCATCGAGAAGGTTCGTAGATCAATGGCAGAGCATCTACTTTTAACGCAGAGGGCCCCAGGGTGAATCCCCAACATTTCCAGGAAGGGCTAGGATATTTATCTCTGTTTGAAACCCCGGATAGCTGCTGCCAGCCAGTGTTATAAACAAGCTAGAGGGACCAATTCTCTGGCTCAGTTTAAGGAAGCTTTCTATGAATCGTACATCAAGTGAGCCTTTGCTTATTGTCCTCTTGTAGGAATTGTAGGCAGTTTTGCTGGTTTATCTGGACTGCAGTTGCAGTTCTACTACACGTGTGTGTGTGTGTGTGTGTGTGTGTGTGTGTGTGTGTGTGTGCGCAATTAGAAGGGATGCATTGACCGCCACGCACTGTGTCAGGGAGCCAACTACCAATCTTGGATTCCTGACGTGTGTGCATAGACATGCATTTGTTGCATGTACCTGAGAACGGTCTTATGTGTAAGTGTAATGCGTTTTATGCATAGTGAAGTGGCCCCAAAAGGGAAGTAACTCCTCTTTGCGTGGCGTGATCCCTGCAAGAGAGAATTCCACCCAAGCTACTCCTGCCCCAGACTCTTCCTTCAGGTGCTTGCTGTACAGAGCTGCAGGACTTAACAGATGCTTGCAAAGGAAATGCCTGACGAGTGTGATCCCAACCTCTTTTTCTTTTTTTAAATGGTCTCCACTTTCAATTCATAGTCTTTTTCACAGTTCGTTTTCATTTAGCGAGAGACACTTTTGTCATAGACATCTTGCAGTGGGAGGGGGAGGAAGAGGTGGGAAGAGAAATGGGGGTACTGTATTGTTCTTTCGTTCTGTTGCCTATTGTTAGTGCAGAGATTTGTGTCTCACCATCACGTGGGTAGGTCCTTCGTTCATGTATGTATTTATTTTTATTGATAAGGAAAACGATTAGAGGTCCTGAGCTTGGTTGCTTGAGTTCAGTTGCTTGCAGTGTGGCTTGTTTGTATGTATGTGTAGGGGTGGGTGGGGGGTATTAGGTTGTTGGATCCCAACCTCTTAAAGCAGAAGGAATTCTAGGAAGTCACCTCACGTTGATCAAGTTTTTAACCCCATGGACTCGTTTTAGTTGCAACAAACCTATTGTATTCCAGATCCAAGACCTTCAGGCAGGAGGAGACACATTCCCCCTATTGAGTACTTCAGGGAAAATCTTGGGTATGGTAAGTACTGGGGTGCAGAGAGGGGCACTATTGATAGTGAGCTGAGCCCCTACCAAAGGTGTCATCAGGTAGATGGGGAGTAGGCCCTGGTGGATCCTTTGCCTGTACTTGAACCAGGCAGAGGGCCTTCTCGGTAGTGGCACCCTCCCCATGGAACGCCCTCCCATCAGATGTCAAGGAGATAAAGAACTACACAACTTTTAGAAGACATCTGAAGGCAGCCCTGTATCAGCAAGGTTTTGTGTGTGTTTGACGTGTTATTATTTTTTAAAAATATTTTGCTGGAAGCAAAATAAAACCCAGCCAGATGGGTAGGCATAGATAATAAAACTTCTTCTTCTTCTTCTTCTTCTTCTTCTTCTTCTTCTTCTTCTTCTTCTTCTTCTTCTTCTTCTTTATCCTCCTCCATCTGGCAGCAACGAGCCCTGAACTGGCTCCAGTCGCTTTGGCATTTGCACCCAACTCATTGTCACTTATACCATCTCTTGTTCATTTTGTTTTTAAATCTGCCCTAGGCTTTGCGCAGCTACGCCAAGAGCACCAAACCCGTGTACGTCTCTGTGGGCCACAAGATGAGCCTTCTGTCCGCTGTGCAGTTAGTGCACTCCTGCTGCAGGTATCGGGTTCCTGAGCCCATCCGGCAGGTGAGAGCAGGATTTCAGGTGGAATGGTGGTGCTGGCAGCCTCAGGCCAAGGGACCAGCTGAACTGCCAGTTCGCCGTGTCATTTGTAGGCTAGCGCTTCCAGTGGTGGTTGACCTGATGGCCGCTAGAAGGTTGCAAACACGGCGATGACCACCGTCCTGTTGTTTGTCCTCAGCGTCTTGTGTTCTGAGGTTGCTATACGTCCTCAATATGCGGAGGCTTCAGTTTAGGTATCTTGGCTGATGATAGCCATCAAAGCTCTGTCCTCCATGACAGGGCGGTAACCTGCAGGTTTTGGCCTAAATTGCCAAAGCACTCAGAACTTGGACAAGAGCAATCTGTCTCTTCCTTAGCAGGATTAGCAGAGAGACAGAGAGGGATGGGGTGGCAGACACAAGGAGTGGCATGGCAACCTAGCCAGATGGGCAGGGGGGGGGATAAATTATAAAATTGTTGTTGTTGTTATGGCCCACTTTTAGCCCCATCCACTTCTGACTTCTACCCTGCCCACTCCTGGCATGTGACCACCAGCAAATTACGCCTGTCATGGCCGCCGGCCACCTGCCAGCTAGCCAACCTCTGGGCCCCATGCCAACTAAGGGGAGGGTCTTCCTGGCTAACACAGAGTGTAATCCTCTGCTCAGCCGATTCTTCCCTTTTAAATAACTTGCTGCCGCCAGATAAAGCAGGGGAACTTTTTCTGTCTTACTTTCTTTTTTTACAAGACTGCCTTAAACTTACAAGGCTGCCTTAAATCAGGCTTAAACTCTCCCTTGGGGTCTCCCTGAAACTTCTCAAGGTAGTGCAGAGTTTATGGCTCCCAGGTAGGAGGGTGTTTGCAATCAGCCTAGGACCGCCCCCCCCCCCCCCCCGGTTTATGAAAAAGCAAAAGGAGATGACTAAGATTGGATGGGGGAAATATGGCGTTTTAAAGAAAAGGTATTACAGGGAAAGCAATGGAGCAAAATAACAAAATAGATTAAAATGTGATCCTCTTTTCGTCTTCTCTCATTACATGCACTAGAGCTGGTTCTCACTTATTCTCACAAAGCCTTTCCTTATCACACTGAGACCCACCTTGGTCTGCCCACCTCCATACTACAGTGGTACCTCAGGTTACAAACGCTTCAAGTTACAGACTCCGCTAACCTGGAAGTAGTACCTCAGGTTAAGAACTTTACCTCAGGATGAGAACAAAAAATGTGCAGTAGCGGGGGGGGGGGCATTAGCTAAAGTGGCACCTCAGGTTACAAACGCTTCAGGTTACAGACTCCGCTAACCTGGAAGTAGTACCTCAGGTTAAGAACTTTACCTCAGGATGAGAACAAAAAATGTGCGGTAGCGGGGGGGGGGGGGCCATTAGCTAAAGTGGTACTTCAGGTTACAAACGCTTCAGGTTACAGACTCCGCTAACCTGGAAGTAGTACCTCAGGTTAAGAACTTTACCTCAGGATGAGAACAAAAAATGTGCAGTAGCGGGGGGGGGGCATTAGCTAAAGTGGTACTTCAGGTTACAAACGCTTCAGGTTACAGACTCCGCTAACCTGGAAGTAGTACCTCAGGTTAAGAACTTTACCTCAGGATGAGAACAAAAAATGCGTGGTAGCGGGGGGGGGCATTAGCTAAAGTGGTACCTCAGGTTAAGAACAGTTTCAGGTTAAGAACGGACCTCCGGAACGAATTAAGTTCTTAACCAGAGGCACCACTGTATGCTAACTGCTTTAAAAAAAAAAAAAAAAAAACTTTGTTTATCTGCCCCCACTTTATATCTTCAGTTCTTCCTGCCAGGCTGCACAAGTTCACCTTCTAATCCCCAAATGGATGTATGAGGTAGTATACAGCATTTCATAAAAGCAAGGCTCAATTCCTTCACAACCTCCAAGGTAGGGAATCGCCGACCCACAAGATGAATTGGACCTGCCAAAGCTCCCCATTTTGTTTTGTGAGGCCGTTTTAGCTAAGCCATGCCCATGCGTGCATTACGTATGACATGGGCCAGATCCAGCACTCTGGCCATTACATCATACCAGCTGTTCCTTCTACTTTCCAAGCACGTATGTGCATGCCCTTTTAGCAAGCTGCTTTTTATTACGGGATTTGTTTACTAGGAATTGCTTTTACTAGGAAAGCCAGTGTGGTGTAGTGGTTAAGAGCGGTGGACTTGTAATCTGGTGAGCTGGGTTCACTTCCCCACTCCTCCACATGCAGCTGCTGGGTGACCTTGGGCTAGCCACACTTCTTTGAAGTCTCTCAGCCTCACTCACCTCACAGAGTGTTGGTTGTGGGGGAGGAAGGGAAAGGACAATGTTAGCTGCTTTGAGACTCCTTAGGGTAGTGATAAAGCGGGATATCAAATCCAAACTCTTCTTCTTCTTTTGGGCTTGCTCCATCCATAACTGCTTAGCAAATCATGAAACACCGTCCCCAAGAGATGTTCCCCTTTTAGGAACGCACTGGATCGTTAAGATCTTTGCAAATTTCCTATCCCAGGCATGTCCAAAGTCCATTTCAGGGGCCTAATCCGGTTCACGGGTTGGTTCAAACTGGCCCCTGTAGCAGTTTACTTCCTGGGTTAAAATCCTAAAAAAGCTCAACAACTCTTTGGTTGGCCCTTTGGTCGGCCCTCACGGACCTTCACTTCATCAAATATGGCCCTCTTTGAAAAAAAGTTTGGACACCACTGTCCTAGCCAATGACACCCCTTTGTCAATCATGCCACTGCATCAAGGGGCGCAATTTGCTTTTACTGAGAAAACTATAGGGTGCCCAACTATAGGTGGATGAAGTCTCCCACCGAATTTCACGCCTGGGTGTTCCTGGAGTGCAGGATTTTACATCACTGCATGATATATTACTGCCTACGATGCAGGTGGAGGTTGCCCACGAATAACTGGCAAACCTGCACATCAGCAGGCTTAAATGGCGAACATGAGGATAAAAGGAGTAGACTAAATTGTCCACCTCCTTTCTAAGGCCTCTCTGTTCTTGACATGGAAATGCCTTGCCAGCTGCAGTCCCTTTGAGAGGCTGTGCCCTCGCTGTCTGGCTGAATAGCTCTAGCAGCATTGCTCACATCACCAGACTGCGGTGCTGGCTAAGGACCCTGCAAGAGGGTCTGCAGAAGCTACCAGTTGAGAATACAGCCAGAAGGTGGCAGTGCTAGACCATCTTTCTTAACCTGGAAGCTGCATTTGAGCAGTGGGAGATTGTAGACTGGTGCGTGGGCAATCAGGCATGCCGATAGCCTGTGCCTTTGCTGACTGCAAGGTAGGAAGAAGTTCAGGAGAAGCGGTTTCTCCCTTCCCTGCAGCACTCTGTGAGGAGATGCTGCACCCAGGGCCCAGCTACTAAAACCGCAGGGAACGTGCGTAGTTGGGGCTCCTTCTTGATCTGTGGTTGCTTCACACGTGCATGCATGTGCTCACCATTTATTGGCTACAGCATTGCCTAAGAAGCCATAATAGTTCAAGCATCAGAGGGAGGGAACGAGAGGGAGAGGAAAAACGCTTACGCTGCACCACATCAGCACAAATACAAGGCCTTTCGGTGTGATCGGCTTGCGTTTCCAAGTCACCAAGTGTTCAGTGATCCCAGGTTTCTTGTGCACTTGTGAACTAGCCATGAATGGAGCTCATTCCAATGTATTTTGGGGGGGGGGACTGCTCCAGTGTTTTTGTTTATTGCCCCACATCTCACAACCCTTTAGTAATGGTGGGCTGCTTTACCCCTACCCCTGCTCTCACTACTACACAGGAGAAGGAGAAGGTCCTCTGTCCAAAAAAGAGCAGGAGGAAAGCTTGCTGTGTAATTTTAGGCCCTTCTTTCCATGCTTCCCAGCACTGGAATGAAACAGACTCCAGTCCAGTGGCAACAGAACTTCCAAGCTCCACAGTCTCCATCCATGCCCCGGGCTGATGTGCCCAAATCTCTTCCCAAAATACTCCCGGCATAACCTCCAGCCCCTAATGCTGCTGCTGCAACTAGTCTATTCCAAAAATAGGTGTGATCTGGGGGGATTATTAAGGCAACATGATCCATCTTATTGATTAGCCTCTTGGTTTAATAAGCCGGGTTAAGCTGACTCTTAGCGCGGTGCTAGGAGTGAAGACTGGCAAGACTTTTTTTTTTGCAATCTAAAAGGACAATGATGCATCAGATAAATTTGCTTTAGGAGTGTCTCCCAAACCCAGGCTACCAAAAGTGAAATGAAGGTAGCTCTTGATGCTGCTACCAGTTAGTATAACACTCGATAAACTAGAAATGAAATTCCCCAGGTTCTGTTGAAATATACTGGAATACCTTGAAATCCACTGGTTATGAACCCATTTGGACCACTAGGGACTGGAAGTCCCTGGTTGTGAATTTCATTGCAAAGCCAACTTTTTAATCAAAGAAGCAGAGTTATTTGTCAGCTGGGTGTAAGATGAGAGAAATTCCTCCGGTGAAAGAGTTCCACCTAGAGCCATTTTTCATTTTCACTCCAAATGGATAGATTTATTTTGGAAGGACGGGGTGACTTTTAGCTTCTACTGTAGCATATAACACAGCTTACTTGTTTGAGCCATCTAGATTCCCTTGTCCCGAAGGGAATTATGGTATGGAGCTGAATGATGGGAACTAATTTTGGTAGAAAAGTGTAGGAGAAGGAATCTCAAAGCTTGTCGTAGTTAACCTTCCCAATGGGGAGGGATGCTGGTAGCCGGCAGGCATTGAAAAGCAGCACCTTGCAAAATCCCCCTACCTGTGCCTCTTAATCTAACTCTTATTAAAGGTACAGGCATCCTGTCGCAGTATGGGCCTGACAAGCTCTAATGGAACCTAAGAAGCAATTGGGCTGAGGGCTTGATACAATCAGCCATGTCACATTTGACCACAGTTCCCATTGCATACAAAGACTAACGCTGCCTCTGCGTACACATGTAAGCTTCTCTCTCTTCAAAGGTATTAGTTGAGCTGCAGTGGTATTAAAGAATATTATCCAGTTATAGTGGGGAAGAGGAAATCTTCATTTTTAGCATTCCCCAGTGAAAGTGGAGGAGCCAACTTTGCCTTGGGCAAAAGAGGAGAAGATGCTTGAGGGAGTGCAGGACAACTGTGTAGCTACATGGAGGAGAGGGAAAGATGCCTAGCTGGGGGACAGGAAGAGCTGGCTCTGCAGAGGGCAAGGAGCCTGGCTGCTGGGGACCCCCAATTGCCAAGGCGATGGGAGGGAGACTCTACCAGGGATGCTTTAATAGGAGCAGCTGCACTATGTTTGGGGGAGAAGAAGGACGACGGCTGAATGCCATGTATTGGCTTGATATAGTTTACGAAAACCAGTGGTTAACAACAACAGAAAGGAAGGAAGTTAACCTGTCCAAATATGGGCAAACCAACTTTGTCCTGCGGAGTGCTGCAGAAACTCGATCCCAAGTGATAGGGGTTGGGGAGGCAGATTATTCTGTGGTATTTGGGAAGCCTGGAAGATGGTGAAACTGGGTATTGGTTTGTACATCAGGCCTAAGCATTGCAAATGGAGCCCTTCCCTTGCTGCCCCCATGGATTCAGTTTACAACATGCAGGCTTGGGAGATCTAGGGCATGCATGGGGTATATTGTGCCCAAGGCCTTCTGCTGGCTCATGGCATGAAATGAGACCTTCCTCAGATAACTCTGTAGGCATGGCAGGGAGAGTCTGAGCTGTACTATACAAGTTACAATAGGTGCCTCTAAGCCCTGGCAAAGGCCAATGGCAATTCAGAGGGGCTGGAGACTTGTGTGCAGGCCTAAGGTGGCCTGGCAAGATCTGTTCTGAATCTTGGCTGACCAACCACAGGAAATGATAACCCGTTCTCAGCCCTGTTCTCAGCCCTGGCACATGGCACAGGGACTATCTCAAATGACTGCTGGTCAAACACACCAAATCTTTGCCCCAAGTGGTGTGAGAAGTGGGCAGAAATTGGGAAGGGCAGGTTGTGGGATGTCTTTATTGTCTACCACCTTGTGAGCTGAGTTAGTGGCAGCAATTTCCCCCGCAAGGGTGATGAGCCCATTCAGATGGTTCGTCCTTGGACGTTTATTGGACCTCTGTTGTTGTTCAGTCGTTCAGTCGTGTCCAACTCTTCGTGACCCCATGGACCAGAGCACGCCAGGCACGCCTATCCTTCACTGCCTCCCGCAGTTTGGCCAAACTCATGTTAGTAGCTTCGAGAACACTGTCCAATCATCTCATCCTCTGTCGTCCCCTTCTCCTTGTGCCCTCCATCTTTCCCAACATCAGGGTCATTTCCAGGGAGTCTTCTCTTCTCATGAGGTGGCCAAAGTACTGGAGCCTCAACTTCAGGATCTGTCCTTCTAGTGAGCACTCAGGGCTGATTTCTTTAAGGATGGATAGGTTTGATCTTCTTGCAGTCCATGGGACTCTCAAGAGTCTCCTCCAGCACCATAATTCAAAAGCATCAATTCTTCGGCGATCAGCCTTCTTGATGGTCCAGCTCTCACTTCCATACATTACTACTGGGAAAACCATAGCATGTACCAAACGGACATTTGTCGGCAAGGTGATGTCTCTGCTTTTTAAGATGTTGTCTAGGTTTGTCATTGCTTTCCTCCCAAGAAGCAGGCGTCTTCTAATTTCGTGACTGCTGTCACCATCTGCAGTGATCATGGAACCCAAGAAAGTAAAATCTCTCACTGCCTCCATTTCTTCCCCTTCTATTTGCCAGGAGGTGATAGGACCAGTGGCCATGATCTTAGTTTTTAGATGTTGAGCTTCAGACCATATTTTGCGCTCTCCTCTTTCCCCCGCCATTAAAAGGTTCTTCAATTCCTCCTCACTTTCTGCCATCAAGGTTGTATCATCAGCATATCTGAGGTTGTTGATATTGGACCTCATGGGTTCCTAAATCTTTCCAAGGAGGAAAGCTGATGATCCCGTTGCAACCCTGGTCTTGCTGTCAGGTTTATTTGTTATTAAAAGCATTGCTGTAATTATTGACAATTATTTTATTATATACACCACTTAAATATTTTTTTCTGAGTAAGCAATCTATAATTCCCCCCCTATATATATATATATATAAATCAATAAACCCAGCCAGACTACAAGGCTTCCACCAAGTATTGGCTTGTTCTAGAATTAGGAAGTGATTCCCCTGGGAAGCCTAGTGAAATATGTTCCCCAAGGAAGCACGTGACAACCCATGATGAGAATTTTGTCCCATTGGCTCTCTGCTATTTCACTCAACTCAGCCATTTTGGCAGCATGCGCCTGCTCACATCACTTCATTCTGAACACTGAACTGGCACACCTGCTGTTTGAGCCGGCGAATCAGTCAAAAACTTTCACATACATACATACATACTTACATACATGCACGTGCTCACATACAATATATTCATAGCCTAGAAGTAACTGCTTGAATCTCCTTTGGGAAATCTCTAACCTGCTGAACAAGTCATAGGTATAGAAGACCGTTTTCTCCCAAGTTATTCAGAAGTCACTTCCCATTGAATCAAGGCATGGATTAGGGAAGGCTCACAGCAGCTCATGCCTGCAGAGCACATTCTGTGAATGCAGAAGGTCAAATCCCCATCGTTTTAACTTTTAGACGGGGTCAGGTCAGAAGTGACGGTGAGAAAGATGGCTTCCAGAGTGGAGACAACCAAGGCTAAGTGGGCACAGGGTAGCCTGACCCTTCTACAAGGCCTCTGGGTTTGTTCCTTGATTTCAATGCCCGTTCTGTTAAAAAAAAAATGGCACCCATGGCAGTAGATAGGTGTCAGGGATGTGTTTTGCTGCCTAATTGCTTGAGCCAGATTGGAGCGCAGCCTGGAATTAATAGGGAGGCCTTGTGGTGAGTTGTTGGGTGCGAGGTCAGTCCAGAAAATTTTCCTCAGATGGTTGGCCTAAGCATGGACAGGGCTGGGATTTGGGCGTTTCTTCTTCCTTGTTCATTAGGTATTATTTATTCCTCCTCATCCCACCACAAGCTCCTCAGATACAACCGCAGACACCAGCCAGCCAAAACAAACTGTCCACCCCGCTTCTGTTTTCTGCCCTGATTCCAGGCCGACATAAGATCCAGAGAGTACATCCGGAAACATTTGGAAGCCGTCTCTGCATCACCTCAGCCAGAGAGGTAGGTGTGGGCGATTGGGTGGGATGCATGGCCGCGCATCCCCTTCGGGCAATCTGCTTTTTTAATGCTCTTCGGTAATGGCATTAAAGGGACAGCTAGGGTAACGTGGCAAGGTGAAACGACCGCAGGGCCCACACGGCCTCCGGGAGCAGGCTATTTCCAGCAAAGCACAGTGTTGCGCCGTGTGTTCTCTGGGGAATCACGTGGCTCCGCGCTGGGCATGGCAGAAATGTGTTTGGTTCGCATTTGCCTTCAGAAGGTCACGGAGGATTTGCTATCCTTTGAGCGAATGCAACAGAAGCCAGTGTTGGCAGTGCAGAAAAATGCAAGTCCTGAAACGGATGGGGTGGGCAGAAGGTAGAGTTCTGGGTGCTCTGCAGTAGATTTGCCAACAGTTTCTTTCCCGATTCCCATTTCTTCTACAATCGCAAACAGCAAAAATGCTTCACACAACCTGCCCTTATGAGTTAGGCTACTGAGAAGATGAAGAAAGCTTGGGGAGAAACCCTCAAGTGGATTTTTGTGTGTGACAGGATTGTGTAACTCAGTTTCTGGCACTGTGAAAACCAATTCTTGGGCTGAGCATGTGCTTTGAGCTACCCTGTTGCCTCGTTTTCTGTTGCCACTATGTTGAACCCAGTTTCATTTGGTTCTTGTAACGAAACCAATGTTGATCCTGCAAGCCTGGAGGCTGCCCATTCCAGTTCAGAGTTGCAGGACTCTGGCTGCTCTGGGCATTGAGACTGCTGCATCTTCTTCTATGCTGTGTTAAATCCGCAGTCACCCAGGTGATGTTTTGCTCCTACAAACCAACCCACGTCACTCCGGCTTGCAGCCAGGGCAGATCTGCTCTGCTCGGAGGGGGAGGGTGGAGTTTAGGAGGATAGTTGATGAGGAAAGGGATTAATCTCTGAATGGTGCAGCAAAACTTTTAAAAAGCATTTGACCTAGCATGGTGGGGAGGGACAGATTAGGTGCTGTGGATCAGGCAACAAAAGGTTGTGGTCTGGCCCTGTTTGTCACTCTGCCCCAAACCCTGCTTTCATTCCATTTCATTTCTGCTTCATTCCAGATCTGCAATCCAAATGTGATACTATGTCCAAATAATAAGCCAGAATCCTTTTTTTAAAAAAACGCTGTCCTTATTATTGTCCTTTCACTGCACTTATGACCTGCCTGTTATGTGTAGTGGCTTCATTTTCAGCCCTTGGACTCATTTGCAGCCTAGAATGCCCACTGACCCTGGGACAACCTCCATTCATAATAATCAAGCCTTACCTTAGAGGGGATGAGGGTGGCGCTGTGGTCTAAACCACAGAGCCTAGGGCTTGCCAATCAGAAGGTCGGTGGTTCAAATCCCCGCGACGGGCTGAGCTCCCATTGCTCGGTCCCTGCTCCTGCCCACCTAGCAGTTTGAAAGCACGTCAAAGTGCAAGTAGATAAATGGGTACCGCTCTGGCGGGAAGGTAAATGGCGTTTCCGTGTGCTGCTCTGGTTCGCCAGAAGCGGCTTAGTCATGCTGGCCACATGACCCAGAAGCTGTACGCCGGCTTCCTCAGCCAGTAAAGCAAGATGAGTGCCGCAACCCCAGAGTCGTCCGTGACTGGGCCTAATGGTCAGGGGTACCTTTACCTTTACCTTACCTTAGAGGTTAAAGGCAGCCAGGGAAGCTGTTTTGGAGATGCTCCCCCTCCGTAATCTGACAGTTGCCTTCAGGCTAAAGCTCTTGGAGGAGCAGGGATCCTAATCCTGGCAGGGAGGGAGTGATAGGCGTTTTAAGTGAGTGCAAGTGTCAGCCCCCCTGAAAGGCTATTAGCATTTATCCGAAGGTGGGATAATGGAAGAGGTGAAGATGAAGCAGGCCAAGTCCCTCTGCAGAGAGCTGACAAATTGCCCTCCTACCCTTTGGAGCCTGATGCATGCAGGATTCTGCCTTCATTCAGGGCACTGGGGTTTGAGAACCATCTGCCACCATCCCAGCTGTTGCTGTCTCTGTTCAGCTCAAGGGGTCCTGAGCGCAGGATACGCCCCCAGCATGCGCTGCCCCAGGCCAAGGCTCTTGTGCCCTCCCATCCCATGCTTGCTGCTCCTGCTTTTTATGCTACGCCTAGTTGTGTGTGCATGTGTGTGTGCATGTGCTGGGAATGTTTACCAGGGCTGCAAGTTTTTAACAGGTTTGCGTTGCTCACCATAACCCCCAAATGGCGCTGTGCTTGATCTATTCTGGATTCAGGAAAGGTACATGAGAGGTAGATTCCCTCCACCCACCCCAGATCGTGGATTCCTTGGTGCTTTTCGTTCTCTGCTCCTTTTACACATTCTAGCCTAAAAAGGGAAAGACACTCTGGTGTAGGTGCTTATTCTGCCCACACCTTCCCAGAGGTGCAAGCTATTTTGATGCCTTGGATTTCACCTCTTTATTGCTGCCGTTTGCCCCGGTCATAGGTTTCCAACAAGGCTCACAGGGCAGGGGCAGAGCTGGGCAGCAGCACACGTTTGAGATGGAAATCCTGTTCCAACCAAGAAAAATACTGCATGCCATCTCTGCTTAGACCCTGATTTCTCTAGTGCCCGGGAGGGTGTGCGTATGCAGTTCCAGGGCTACTGTTCTGCACAATTCTGATATGTAGGGGGCACCCACAGAGGCACACTGCCCTATGGCTGATCTTGTGGGGGCTACGTCTCAGAAGTGGGAATGGCTTAAATGCAAAAGGCCACAAGCAAGGGCTGCAGTTCTCAAGGCTGCCTTCCGAGAGCCTTTACCATCAACTATTCCGCGCTGTCTTAAATCATGCCTTATCATTCATTATTGATTATTCAGTTCAGGAAAAAAACAAATTAATTTTTTATTGAAGGACAAGTAGGGGTGGGGCGCAGTGTCCTGGGGAATCACAAAAAGCTTTTTAGATCACAGTGTTGCAGCAGGAGGCCAGTAAGGAAAAACGTCCTTCATTGTGTGTGTGTGTGTGTGTGTGTCCCCTGCGGGGTTGAATGTGGCAGGTTGTGGGGTCCGCAAAAAAACTTTTGGCATCGAAGCAGGGGACCCTCAAGAGCAATGTGTGTGTTTTTAAACAGGGTTGGAGAACATTTTTCAGCCTGAGGGCCCCATGCACTTCTGGGCAACTTTCCAAGGGCCGTATCCCTGTGATAGGTTGGACTTGAGAGAAATATGAGGAAATGTAAACTTTACCCTGGTGCATTAGGCTTGTTTCTACACACACACACACACACACACACACACACACACACACACCGCTTCTCTATCCCCCCATCCAGACAAGGAAGAGATACTAACAGAGTTCTAGTATTTATTTTAGCTGGAGTACGAAGCAGGACAAGGAGAAGTAGAGTTCTGAGGGATAACTAGAGAGGCCTAGAGGGCCGCAAATGCCCGCCGCCATTTTAAAAGATGGGCACATTGAGAGGGAACCCACAAAAAACATTTGCAATCATGGACCTGTGCACACATACTGAAAATAAATGAATAATGCTAACAACAACAACAACAACTTTGTGGTGGGGAGTTTTGTGAGGGAGTGGGGCAGCCTACGGCCTGCAGGGCATAGCTTAGCCACTCCTTGTCTGGTATGAGCTGTGCCAAGTTGCAAGGCCTGAATCCGTCTGTGTCCCCCCCCCCCAAGTGGACGTTGTTGTTTAGGGCACTTTTCTTTAGCAAGCCAGTGCACTTTGACTGAGAAGTCCTATTGCATTTTGAAGGGCTTTACTAGAAAGTAAATGAGCTGAGGATTGCCGCTTCTGTTCCTCCAGGCATCACAGCAGCTGCCTACAAATACAGAAACCTGTGGCTGTAGGAACTGTTCCCGTCAATATGTAATCTCCAAATAGTGGCTTTTGTTGAGATACTGAAAATGTTACTCGAATAGGCTAATTAATTAGCTAACGGCAAGGCTGTTGTTGAATTTTTTTAAAAAAACTTCTAATTTGTTTGGCAGCTGTGGAAGTGTTCGTTCTTCCCCCCTCTTTTTAATACCTCCTCTCCTCTCTAGGATGAGTGAAGATGCAGACTCTGAACATTAATGAAGCATTGAGGACGTTCTTCAAAACCTCTTTCTCTAGGACAAGTGACAGAACAACCTCCCAGCTGCCTTGCGACTCCTGCTGACTTCCCTGTGCAGACGTTCAGCAGAAGGAACAACGGAGCTTCAGTGCCCTGATCCCCCAGTCATACAGCTGGGAAAAACTCTGTTGGTTACCAGAACCCAGATTAGATGCAATGTTAGTTGCACAAAGAAGAAAATGTACACAGCGCTACTGCAATGGGAGTAGGTAAAAGTTCAAATCCGTGTGTCGGGGCAATGGGAATAGCATTTGTGGGGACCCTGGGAGTGAAGTTTAACTCTTTCCTTGCCTACCAGAGTCCCATCTCTCCCCCCAAAGCTGCTATTTGCATTTCAGAGGAAGGACTTGTTTACACTTCCGCTTCCCCTTTGCCTAGAAAGCACGGGGCCGAGCAGTTTTGCACTTGACCTTTGTCCCGCAGCTTTCCCCTGAAAAATCCACTCTTCGGTGCTAAATCAGAACAAACAGCAAACCTAGTTCCAATTAGCCTTAAGTTCCCACTGGCACTAATAGAAATGCAAATAGTTATATTGGAGAAGCAGGTCTTCTCGGAACCACAACAGAGTTCAAGTCCCCCTCCTCAACATGGTCTTGAGGCTGCTCCCTCTTCCCTGCGAGCGAATTGCATTCACACAAGTTGCATCGCCTCTAGTTCAGCCCTTGATTGGGAAACTGCACTCTACCCCGGTTGCTCCCAATAAAAAATTGGGCAGGTCCATATATTACATTTTTCTATGCACACATTTAGAGAGCATTGTCTTAAGCATGCAATGTGTGAAGAAGAAGCCCCGAGTCCTGCTGTGAAAGGAGTGGACACTGAGTAGTGGGCATACAAGAGCATCACCTGTCCCTGTCTTCTTTCCTGACACAGCCACACGCAGGTCAGGAAGAAAGCATTGCTTCTGTTTGTAAGATCTTAGTCATATTTGAGATCTTCGAAGTGCCGAAAATAAACCTTTGTTGGTAATCTCTGAATGATTGTATTCCCCCCCCCCACACACACACATGTGCGGTTTGCCAACAAGGAGGCGTCCGAGAACCTGTGCTCGATTCTACAGCAAGAAGCCAGACTGTGTAGGGCTGCTAATGGGGAAATAATACGGCAAGGAATGGGAATTCCAGGGGAAGGGATTCCATTAAGGGCTGTGAGTTTAGCCAAGCATTATGGCTCAACTCATTTGGGCAGTGTTCTCTCTCTTTCTCTCCTCAACCCCCCACCTCCTGCCCTTTCGGTTGAGCTTTCCTAGCGACATCAAGGCACTCAGCCTCCTGCCTCATTCTGCTCTCCGCTCTGTCTGCGTGATCATTTCTGCCACTTTCACACCTCCCTTGGGAGCAGATGCTGAATCCCCAACTCCTGATGGTCCCAGCAGATGGATAGTGAGAGGACTCTGTGTATCCCGTGGGTGGGTGTAGCTTGAGGAAGCCAACAATCTGCCTCCTTGTTTTGTAGGAGGCCGGGGCTATGCTCAGGCAGGCTGCAGAATCTTGCCTTGTGCCTCAGTTAAGCAGCCTTTGCTTAGCCCACAAGGGTGGCAGTGTTTTGCCTTTGAGAGTTGGGCTTGCGATGGCCAGCAGGGTCTTATGGCAGCCAGAACTGGGAAAAGGAGATTCATGGTGCCTTGGTCACATGCTCTGGTCTGGCATCGTATTAAGTGGGAGCCTGACCAGGAAACTCCAAGGAATGCATCAGACCTATGGGTTGTTGTTTTTTAATATAAAAAAGGTTTATGTAGCTAACTTTATTTTGCGTGTTATTAAAGCATTAGTTAAATCTAAGCAAATGTTCATGGTAGTGAACCATTAGCAGTCAGAACAAATAATAGGTTTCCTTATTTCATTAGTTGTTGTGCCTTATGGAATTAGTCCACAGTTGCTCAGGCTCAACCATTCACCCCTCCTCAGTATTAACAGGGGAACCCTGGCAAGAACTACTGTAGAAATAATACGTATATTGTATCCCTATTTATTCTTGTGACAACTGGAACAACAGGCCTCAGGAGAAACTCCAGCATGAGCATTCGTCTCATCCTCTGCTTATTTCGGTCCTGTGATCTTCTGACAATGGCACTCGGCCTTGACCTATGAGTGCATTTGTCGGATCTCTCCCTCCTTGCCCCCACCCCACCCTTCAGGTTCGCTAATGCCCTCCAATCCCATCCCACAGTCCACCTGTTACGCAAGGCCTGAGCTCCTCCTCCCGTCCATGTTGAATTAAGCCCCACGTCTCTTCGTTTTGACCTGCAGCCCTCACCTCACCCCCCACTGCATAGCCCAACTCTTGGCTCCCTTTTCCTCAATCCCATCCCACAGTCCATCTGTTACCCTGAGCTTTGGTTCTCCCCCTCTTTCCCATTTATCGTGATGTGCCATTCGAGCTCCTCCTCCACCGCACCCTCTCCTTTTAAATCCAATCTGCAGCATCATCCTCTTCCAACACCTTGGCTTTCCCCGCCGCCATCTCTGCTTATGCTGATGGCACCAGATCCTGGCCCTGAGTCCCTTTCTCCAGTGGCAATCCAGGTCCTTACAGCACCTGAGACCGCCTGGGTACCCAACACAGCTTTGCAAATATCCTTGCCATCGCCAGCCTCCCCTGGGAACTAGCTCTTTGCATAGTGAGTGGCACAACGGCCCAGTGCTGTCAAGGAGCCAGACGAAGGTGGGGAGGGGGGAGTCCTTGCAGCTGGCATTTCTCTTTTGCAGCAGCCACAGTCTCAGCTCCCAGATGTGAGCTGGGTGGGGTGCTCAGCTGTGACTCAAAGCTGGGGTGGAAGTCAAAGGGCTGGAGAAGAGGGGGGTGTTAAGCAGCTTCTGCCACCCAATCATCTTGTAACGGGGAAGGATCTGCAGAAAGTGTCATTGGCAAGCCCTGCCTGCAAAAGCAAATTCACTCTGGCTGAGTGAGATGGTGCCATCTGTGCACAGCTGTTGAGGTGGCAGTGCCTGAGCCCCCAGGCCACCCGCCAGATGGGTCCATCCATCATTCCACTGCTCCACCTGTTCACCCACTCCGGTTCTGTTGGTTGCTTTGGAACGGGGAAGAACTCTTGCCCAGGTATATAGCAGGGCCGTTTGGAAGAGAGCCTGCAAGCTGTCAGAAAGAAAGAAAACAGAGATAGGGGTGTGAGGAAAAGAGTGGGATACCCCGCTTACTCTGTTCTCTTAGAGAACAGAGCCCAAAATTAGCAAGGGGTTGAAGAGCAACAGTGAGTGAATGGCAAGGGGTTCATGGACCCAGCTGATGCAACCTGGAAAGCAACAGAAAAAGACATGCAGAGAGAGACCACCATCTCCCATAATCCTTTGTGGCTTCTGAGGACGCAGGAAGGGAACCTTCTGGAACATTGGGCAAGACAGGAGGGAACCCACCCCCCACAGCACAGTGTCAGCTAGATGCCTTTTTCTTTTTCTGTCTGCTCTCCGCACCGGCAGCAGGAGAATGGGAAAGTGCCTTCCTACTCAGTTCTCTCCTGCCTGCCACGAAGAGCAACAGAATGTTCATTTTCCCCCAGAGCTGGTTTCTGTCTCCAGAATTCTCCCTTCTGCCGCCCACTTTTAGTCAAAACCTTCCCTCTGTCATATTAGTTATTTCGTTAGCGTGTGTTGAATCTGGAGGGAGGATCAAGGCGGCAGGGGAGGGTGGCATGATGCAAAGCCCACCAGCAGGAGCATCGGGTTGGCTCAGCTGGCACATGTTCGTACCACCTGCTGACCTTGCCATGTCCTCCTGCTCTCCATCCTCAACACAACTGCCAGGAAGTCAGGCAAGAGCTTCCACCCCTGAGCAGCCTCCTATCGCCCTTCATAGGCAGATTTAGGGGAGTGGGACCGGTTCGCCCGCAACTATGATGTAGAATGGGAGGCAAGAAGGGGAGGGGTGGCACGACACTGGATTTTGGTGTCACCCAGGGCGCTGCTTACATTTGAAAGCCTGCCACTGCATCATTGGCCATGCTGGCTCGCAGTTGGGAGTCCAACAATATCTGGAAGGCCACAGGTTTCCTATCCCCCGGCTGTAGGGGTCGATGGGACTGCACAATTATTATCTAGCACCTAATACAAAGTCCTGTAGGTGTGGCAGAATCTAGGTATCTTCCGTTAATTCCTTTTTAAAAGGATAAGCTTTTAATTCTCCTGGTTGCAGACCAAAACGAGGCAGCTTCTGCAAAGCTTAAGATAACTGAGACTGCGTATGTCTGGGTGAATTTCCAATAACCAAGGCATCACTTGAACATACTATTCCTTCCCCTTATCCCTGTCTCCTGCATACTTACACAGCTGTTACCTCCTTTAACATGCCCCAGAAGTCCTTGCATAGCACATCAGTTCCAAAGGAGCTTGGTTGGCTGCCAGTTTGCTACCAAACCACATTCAAGATGTTTGTTGTGGCATATACAGGGACCCAGATCAGGGATGGGAAAATCAGTGACCCACCCAATGTTACTCCTATCGGCCCCAGACAGCATAACCAACAGCTGCAGAATTATGGGACATCAGCAACATTGAGAGGGCCGCAGGTTCCCCATCCCGGACCAGGATTCTTGACGGAGCCCTTGTTCCCATGGGCATCTGCTCACATGATTTGATCTTGTGTGGGTGTCCTCTTGACTGTGCCACATCTGCCAAACATCCACTTTGTGGCAACACATGGGAGGGCGTTCCCAACACTAGTGCCCCTGTTATGGATTACCCTTCCCTCTCAAGTTCAACTGGTGCCAACCCTGGCGGATTTTCAGTGCCAGTTTCACCTAGGCTTTTGGTTAAACTGTTTATTGGTGGGGATGGTCTCGTCTGCCCCCCACCAAGCCCGTTGACTTGTTCCTATTTGCTGTTTTAAGGTTGTGTTGGTTTTAATTGTGTTTTTAGTTTATCATATTGTGTGTCCCCCCCTGGATTATATTTATTGCAAGGTGGACTATAAATCTCTCAAATAAATAAATACATTGCAATGAAGCAGCTACGTTTAACTCGGCTGAGTTAAACGCACACCTACCTTCTCAGTACATAAATCCTATTGTTTGGTTTCTATTCCTGACCCAGCAGACACAATGGCGTATTAGCCTGGTCTTTATCTAATTGGTTTAGAAACAAGAAACAGGGAAACCTCGTTCAATATTCATGGATCGCCAGCCTTAGTGGAAAGACACATGTTTGGAACTTTCCTCCACCCCCTGAGACCCTTTAAACTCCTATCCACTGGATGCAATCCCTGGGCAAGTTTTATTATATTATGCCCGGTGACTTAGCAGTAAACCTATCTCTCTAACAAACAGTGTCTGTGAGAGATTTTTGTGTACCTCTGCATTCCTATTTGGCAGGCTCTCTTCCCCTACATTAAATACACAAAGGTGCTTAAGGCTGCAACCCTAACCCCACTTACTTTGGAGTAAGTCCCAGGGAGTTAGGTAGGCTTTGCTTCTGAGCAGACACTGTTAGGATTGCATGGTAAAGAGGGATCATTTGCCAGGTCTCTGGCTGAACCACATGCAGGGCAGGGCAGGGTCCGTTTCTTTCTTTTTTTCCTATAATTTTTATTAAATTTTCTGTTTTACATTTTAGAATATGCATTCAAACAACCTTACAATATCAGTGACTTCCCTTCTTCTCTTTCCATGTTTCATTTTGCATAACATAAATCCTTGCATATTTTATATAAACTAAGCCATTCAGTATTCCATTATTACATCCATCAAAACTTATTTACACTGTTGAATTTATCTTAATGCTGGCCACGTTTTCAAATGTACACAGTTTCCCCCCATATATTCCAATCTTCTTTATATGTATGTTCTTCTTATTATATGTGTTATGTCTGCAAGCTGCACATATTCCATCAGCTTAAGTTGCCATTCTTCTTTTGGTGGGACTTCGCTCGTTTTCCATTTTGGGGCTAACTAAACAACCGTCCATTTCTGGCATGCCGGGGGCAGTCCCATCCCAACTCGGAAAACCATCCTATCTCCCTAACAGCCCCAGAGCCCCAAAGGAAAAACTAACTAGCTTTTCTATATATCTTGCTTTGTTAGATGCCATTGTCTTCCCTCTTTTTAAAAAGTGTATTCTTAATGAGAGCAATAACTCTTAAATAGATGTGTTTCTGGCCAGGAGGAATTGACTCCCTTATCCTCTAGTCCAGCCCATAGCTTTTGGCTAGACACCCTACAAGTGTGAAGATAAATCAGGCTTCTCCACATACACAGAGCCCAGAGCTCCATCTGCCTGAATGGAGGCACTAGAAGAGGCAACTGGCACTCTCTCTGGAACCCCTCCTCACTCTGACTCAGCAGCCTGTTCCTGGCATGAGTCAAACCCACCTGGCCTGTCCCCACTCTGCCTCCCATCCATGCTACATATTTCGGAGCAGGCTGCCACCTTGTGCTGCTCTCTTCACCAGCATATTCATGAGATGCCCATGTGGCCTTCCTGAACCACAGCTGCGTGGAGTGTGCATCCTCCTTCAGCTGGAAAACTGGTAATTAAAGTGAAGAATGACATTTAAGCTTCCTCTGGGTGGGAGGAGAGAGGCTCCCAGGCATCTGGGTAGCATCATGCTCTTGATTACAAGGTTGGCTGTGCAAAGGGGACCTCTCAAGCATGGCTAACCAAGTCCGAATCTTACAGAACCAAGTCATGAACTAATTTCAGGCACTATCATTTGCAGTCTTGGTTCTTGGTTAGCAGTGCCCCTTTGGCTTTTATTAGCATTAATATTTCTTTTGCAACAGCAGTATGGCACTGTCGATTCATATGATGTCCCTGCCCTGAGGATCTTGCAGTTTAAAATTCGACCCAAGGAAGGCAACAGAAATTACAGGAAACTGAGCTTAGTGATGGGCAAAAACTCAATAGATGGTGGTTATTCCCATCACTATATCTCAATGGTAGCAGAACCATTGGTCCACTGCCACATCTGTTTTGCATGCAGAAGTATCCAGATTCAATCCTGGCATATCCAAGTAGCTTGAAACTCCACACTAGCTTGAAACTCTGCAGAGAGCTACTGCCAGCCACTATGGGATAGCCAATATGGCACCCTCCATATGTTGCTGGACTGCAGTTCCCATCAGTGTTGGCCATTGGTCATGTTGGCTGGGGCCAGGTCCAAAAACATCCATGAGTCCATGGTGGCTACCCGTGGAAGACAATACTGAGTTGGATGCACTCATGCTCTGGCTCAGCTTGCTACATCGAAGACAAGCTCCATCTGCTAACTTTCTGCCTATCATGCAGCTATTTAAAGGCACAAGGGCTCTACTAGAGGGGGAAAGAGTATCCTGTTAGGCAAAGGGAATTGCTGTTCTGCCTCCCCGCATCCCAGAAGACCACAGCACAGCCATGCTCTTCTCCTGGAGCTCCGTTCATTTATTTTATTTCATTTATTAGATTTATATACCGCCCTTCGTAATAAGATCTCAGGGTGGTTCACAGAATAAAATGCAGGATAAAAACAGCAAATAATTTAAAAATTAAAACAGCAAATCAATAACCTCCCTTTCATTTGCTGCATCTGAGCCAGTGCTTTGTGTTCAGCAATGGGTGCTTTGGGTGAAACACAAAACAGGGGCATCATGGCCATAACATGGAAGAGGACAAGGCTTGTGCACATATAAAAATTGTGAAGAGGAGGGTTTCCAAGCAGTAGCTTGCTGTCTCATATGCAGTCTGTCACCATGTATAAAGCTCCCTGCAAAAAGCAAAGAATGGGCTGGGCTAGAATATATTTTTTCTCCTGATGTTTGGTAGTTCTTTATTTACAGGAGGTTTAAAACAACCACCACCAGGGGCAGTCCATCCTGTTTTGCTACCTGAGGCGAAACAGGAATTGCTGCCGCCTTCCCCACTACTGCCGCCACCACCACCGCATCCCAGCTCTCGCCAAACTCGGTACTCCTGAAAGCCTTGATGCTCAGCTTCTTCCCGGGGCAGGTGGGGAGCTGAGCAGCAACAAGGTGTGGTGGTGAAGAAGAAGAAGAAGAAGAAGAAGAAGAAGAAGAAGAAGAAGAGTTTTGTGATGGCCTGGGCTCAGACTCAGAACCGGAGGAGGCTCAGTCCGCGTCGGATCCGGAGCTGAACCTAGTCTGGGGCCTGATCCTGAAGAGCCTCAGTCTGCTCAGGTTCTCCTGCAACATACACCAGTTGGGCCGAGTCAAGGGCCTGAGCCTGTCGTGGCTCCAGGTGCTGAGGATACCTCATTGCAGTCAGCTGGGCCATCAGAGGTGGAGGTGGCCCCTGGGTCTAGTAACCCTCCGGCGTCTCCTGAGCTGCAGAGACTAAGGGCTGAGAGAAGGAGGGACCTGAGTACTCCCAGGAGGAGTGCTTGCCTTCAGGCGAGGCAGGGTGGTGAGTCATCGGGGGATTGGGACCGGCCATTACTTCGGCAGAGATAAAAGGGCGGTCAGATCCCACCCCAGGTTGCGGGAGCAACATTGCTGCTTGCCAGATCCCACCTGTGTTCCTGTGCCTGCCCTCGCCTAGTTTCCTGCCCTGCACCCTGCCTCTGCTTCATCGGACTGACCCCTCGTTGACTCCTTAGACTTCGGACCGGACCCAGACATCGCCTCTTGGATTACCCTTGGACCAGCACAAGTTTGGATTTGATATCCCGCTTTATCACTATCCTAAGGAGTCTCAAAGCGGCTAACAATCTCCTTTCCCTTCCTCCCCCACAACAAACACTCTGAGGTGAGTGAGGCTGAGAGACTTCAGAGAAGTGTGACTAGCCCAAGGTCACCCAGCAGCTGCATGTGGAGGAGCGGGGACGCGAACCCGGTTCCCCAGATTACGAGTCTACCACTCTTAACCACTACACCACACTGTAAAAGCATTACTGGATCCAACTGCAGAGGCAGGGCATAGCTGTTATCCAGCCACTGATGGCCTTTTCCTCCACGAACATGGGAACATATTCAAAAATGGCAGCAGTCTGAAGGGGCACATTCTACAGCCTCGTTCTTCTGCATGTGTAGACCAGGCTGCAGCTAATGACCACCAGATCAAATCAAGGGTTTCCAGATTTTCAGCCAGCAGCTTTAGCAATGCCTTGAACACCTGCTGTACAGACATTAGCAGGTGGTGATATTATCACGGTGGCATGCAAAGCTTCCCCTCTTGATTTCTACAAATCAAGCAACTGTTAAAAGACACACAAGTAGGCCAGACCACTGTTTTCCTGCTCAGCTCATAATCTTACAGTTTTATATATATGTGTGTATGAGAGAGCAAAGATTTTCTCTCCTGAACCAGCTGCCAATAAATGTTATTAGTTATTAGATGATTCTGTGCTTTGTTGTAGAGAGAGAAAAAGAACAGGATTGGGATTTTTTTTAGGCACAAGAACAAAATTTCCTCCTGGACAATCTTCTGAGCGCCATGTGCTAGTCGTGGGTGGGATCAAGGGCAAAAGTAGGCAGAAATAATGCAAAATTTACCCTTTTAGAGTAGACTAGGTTTGCACATACCTGTACATACAATCACCCCTCTATCCTCTGTCCAGGCAAGCAAGAGTTTAAGGACACATTCCAGCCAGGCAAAAAATATTCAGGGAGGATATGGAGCGCTGTCTAATTAAATTATTTGCTTTGCTGAAGCCCAGTGTTAATAACTGTCGTGGTGACAAACCAGAAAAGTAAAGCTTTGGGTTGACAGTTTTAGTCCAAGCGCTCTCATGACAATCTTGCGATACTAAGGGTAGTAGACCAGTGGGGTTTAAATTTAGGCGAAGCCAATAATTAAATGTCCTACACCAAATCTATAATTCAACAGAGGGGAGGTTAGCCTCCACGAGCAATGAAGCATTTTGGAGCACAGGATGGAACGGGGGGGGGGGGGGATTGCCATAGGAACTTAAGATTGAACAGCTTCTGTAGATCCAAGGTGAGTGCCTGTCCAAATCTGAGCCCCATATAATAACTGTGCTAGGGGTTTAGCTTTTAGCTACTACTAAAATGAGGCTGCATTTTAAATTGTATTTTAACCCGTATTTTAACCCGTATTTTTCTTTTAGGTTTTATTGTAATTTTATTGGTGTTAGCCGCCCCGGGGAGGTTGGGGTATAAATAAATTATTATTATTATTATTATTATTATTATTATTATTATTATTATTATTATTATTATTATAGCTTTAAACACTTCAAGGGTTGAAGGTATGCGATTGCCACCTTTTGTACGGAAAAAGCATGTTAGAATTTTGGCGCTTTGAGACGCTTTTTCCTTTGCATATTTCTGATGTGCTCCCCGTGACCCAGTTGACTGAAAAATAAGGCCGAGGTATTTAAAGGCTTTAACTTGTTCTATCAACTGATTATCCGTATACCATCTATGGGCCCTATAGTTTCTTGAAAACACAATGACTTTAGTTTTCTTGTAATTCACAGCCAGCGGTATGTTTTAATATATACTGGAAGCAGCCCAGAGTGGCTGGGGCAACCCGGTAAAGATGTGTGTGGTATAAATAGTAAAATTATCATTTGTGTAATGGGACGTCCCTATTTTAATAAGAGAAATGTTGGAGGGTATGTGATTAGATGTCCTGTTTTGGCTCCCATGAAAGCATGGACTCCAAAGATGTGTGTGTTTTTAGGGCTGTGCTCTCGTGTGAGTCAGGTGAAAGATGTTGTGGCAGTTTGCTCAACCTGCACAGGTCCCCCAGACGTTTAACGGTCCGTTGATACCTGCGCTCACCACTTTGTTAATTAACCGCTGCCACCAACCAGTCTGTCTGGTATTTACTTCACTCAGTTCAGTCAAGGAGAATATTTGGAACAAAACTATTTTATTTGAAGTTTAGTACATAAGCATGTGGTTTCTGAATAAACAGTTCTTTCTTGGTTGTGTTCTTGTTAAAAACAGTGCCCAACACTTTCTCCTGCCCTTGTTCCTACTCCTTCCCTTGCCACCCTCCTTCCAGCCTCTAAATACCCACAACAAGCCCCCAGACAAAAGACCAGCCCCCCTGCCTTCCCCGGGAGGGGTTTATATAGCCCACATAACTCCACCCCCTAAAGGTTCTTACTGGTTATTCCTTTTAACTCCTTCTATGCCAATCCTAAATTTGGGTGATCGTCACAGATGTGTGTCCTGATTTTCCTTCAACATGTTGGAGGGTATGCGCTTCACCATTCACAAAGGTACATACCTTAACGCCCTTTCCCCACTTGCCTAAACTACAAAAAAGCAAACATTTGAGGCCCCTTTCTCACAGGGAGAAATTCTCAATAGCACCTACCTAGGTGCTCCAGTTTCTGATAAACATCTCCACGAACTATGACTGCGACATTATCCGAGTAAAGGAAAGCCTTGAATGAAGCTTGTTGTTATGCAGCTTTATGAAATATGTTGACCTTCAACTCTGAACATTTTGTTATGCTTTTGTTAATAATGAATCACTATCAGATGATTATGTAGCAATAGAGAATTAAATGACGGAGGGTTGCAGCTCAGCTTTCAGGGGTGACTCGTGATGCCCAAGCAACAGGCCTTTGGTTCCGTGGCTCAGTAAGTTGTAAACATGCTGTTCCTTGTCACAGCTGTTCTAAGTGAGTAAAGCAATGGTATTTTGGGAGAGCAGAGGTGTGAGGTTTGGGCAATCAAATAAGAAATCTGCTTTTGGAGGGAGAAGCCCATCCTGCTTTGCATGGGTAGGCAACAAGATTGCCTGCTCTTTCTAAACCACTGGCTCTGTCAGTTCTAATCTAGCAAGCAACAGCTCTGAATTTCTTATGGTACTTTGGGGGAATCCATGGGAGATGGAATTAATGTCTTTGCCTCCTTGCTTTCAACTGTGCCCGTGTTCCATAGCGTTGTAACTCCACAGAACATAATGATGTCCTTAATTTTAGAATGTCAGGCCCGTTGTTCAGATAGCACTGCTACAGCTTACCCCATACTATTTAAATGCCACATCGCTGGAGATGGAGGACAGTGGACCACGATGACCTGCAGACAAGAGCAAAGAACTGGCTTGGAAGCCTCCTTTGCTGGCCATATTTTTATGGGCAAGTAGGCACCACCACTGGCCAAATGGCCGGCACTCTCCTTTTCCTTATGTTTCAGTCCAAATGCAAATAAGGCTCAGATGCCAGGGCTTTAATTGGATTCCAGCGCAGTTGGTTGATGGCAGCAGTGCCTGGGGAAAGTCAGATTCTGGCTTTCTCTGATCTTTGTGAGCCAGTTGCTGCCTTATGACTGCTTCTTCTGAGTTTGCTCATGCAACTGATATCAATTAGTGTGGATGGAAGCAGAGGTGGATTGAGGGGAGCGTGATCAGTTCAGTCACACTGTGTGCAGAGAGCTTCAGGGGCACCACAGGGGGAGCTGCAACTATGATGTAGAATGGAAGGTACAGCTGGTGTGTGTGCCAAATTTTGGCTTTGCACAGGGCACCGCTGAAATTTGAGACCCCAAGATCTGTTCCACTGGTGGAAGTGTTCTCTATCGAAAATTATCACCTCATCTCCCATTAACAGGTCTTGGTTGCCCCTGTCTACTCTTTATGCTATGGCACAAACCTCCAAATTTCTTAGCATGTTACAAGTACCAACTACTGGAAGAGGATAGTTAACTCCACACTGCTGTTGGACTACATATGGAAACAGAATGGCTTGGCTTTTTCCTGAGTTACAACCACACTTCCAGTTTTGGAGCACTTGTATTGCAGGGGCCTCTGTGCTGGTATATGCGCAAGGTATGTTTGTAGAAGGCCTGGAGAGAATCCGCAATATCCAGTTTAGAATTTGCCACGTACTGGGAAAATCCATTCAGATTCCTTGATCAGTAGCCCTGTCTTGTGAACTATCATGGGTTTCTGAGCGATGGAGACTAGAGGGATGACTTTTGCCAATGCAATTGATCCTGCATTAATCCTTGGTCGGATTGACTATTCAATGAAGAACATTATTTTTTATACTATTCCAACCCATAGGCTCTAAGAAGCTTGTAGCGGTTTTTCCCAAACGTTAAATGTCCTGCCACCTAGGATCTCCTGGTCAACTGGAAGCTGAGTTCTTAGTCTAAAGCAGGAATAGTCATTGTGGTGCCCATCAGATGTTGAGGATTACAACCCCCACCAGCCCCACCCAGGGTGGTTAATGGTCAGGGGTGATGGGGGTTATCAGTGTGGTGCCCTCCCATGGTTTTGGACAATATCTGCTGGGGTGAGTAAATTGGCACCTTCCAAAATTATTTCTTTTATGCAAGTGCATAAAGCACAGAAACCCTGGCCTCTTTTGCTTCTGGTCACTCTAAGACTGTGGCAGATTCTCATTCGCTGCCCCAACTCATCCCTGAAGGAGCAGCTCATCTGGCTGCAAAACTGTATGTCTCTGGCAATCATCCAATTTCTGGAAAATGCAGTTACCTGGTAGGATGTGCCTTTCCTTGGATAGCAACCATAAATTCAGCTGTTGGAGTTATGGCATACTCATGCTCTCTCGCTCTATCTCTCTCTGATGTACCCTAGCTATCACATTGCATGTCTGTTTTCATCACAGCTCTAGCAAGTGGGTAAGAGCTTACCAGACCGATTCATGGGACAGCCTTCATAAAGTCGCTCCCCACTGGCCTGTGTGTGTTGCACCGTTGATGGTCTTGACTATGTTTGATGCCTGCCTGTAAAAAATGTAATGGGGTGGCAGGGACTGCAATGAGCACCTGGGGACCAGTGTCATTCCCTCATTGTTCTAACCTTCTCTCCCTTTTTATATATGATCAGAGCCCCTGGAAAGAAAGCATGTGCTCACATTATTCTTGTGGCTTGATGCCAGCCAAGTTCTCTGTAGGGCAGTATCTCCCTTTCAAGTTTGCCAGCGAAGCCCCATAGTTTTATTTTAAGGGCATATTAATTAAAGGCAAATGTGACGCATATCTTTTGACATCCAAATTAATAGTGAATGAGTTAATTATGAGAGGTGCCATTAGTGTGATGGAAGAGTCTGCACTGGCCCGGCCCAGGGGAGATTGGAAAAACTGGCAAGAATGACTTCATATGAATTCTGTGCAGCAACAGCCTGTAGCTGGTAATCTGAGATGGGGTGGGAAGGTGCTATTTTTGAGGGCAAGACCAGTTCTCCCTTCAAATATTATAGCCTGCCTTGTCCTCATTTTTTAAAACAGCAATACAAAAATTTATTAAACGTCTAATTAAATCACAAATGAAGCAAAATAATTCAACAGTCATATTTTCCTCAATTTAATGCCAACAACCACCACCAGTTCAAATTAAACGGAGATGGTGAATATGTGACCGTATGGATGATGTAGGACTTGTAATGTCCATTAGCTACAGCAAGCATGTCCAATAGTCAGGGATGATGGGAGCTGTAGTCCAGCAACATCTGGAGGACCTCATCCCTGATGTAGAAGATCAGAAGATCTTGGCAACACTGCCAAACTATTATCAGTCGTTGGCATTTTCCCTAGGGAAGCCATTCCATCATTGTAGGAAACCAACATGCTTTTCTAT
Organism: Lacerta agilis; assembly: GCF_009819535.1. Classification (NCBI taxonomy): domain Eukaryota; kingdom Metazoa; phylum Chordata; class Lepidosauria; order Squamata; family Lacertidae; genus Lacerta; species Lacerta agilis. Next base: position 26,692,721 of record NC_046313.1, on the reverse strand, counting down.
ATGTCTTAACTGCCCTGACTTGATACACTGACACAGATAGGATAGTGCAGACAAAGGGAGAGGCAAACTAGAACAGATGGAAGCCGCCCAACAAGTGTAGGATCTTTGGGTTACAGCCCAATAACCCTAATAGGATGCAATACCAAATCACTTGCCTGTTGTCGATACATTTACTACAGCTGCTCTGCTAGCACTGGGCAAACAATCTAGGAAAGAGTTGCGTGATTGCTTAGGGGCCAGCGAAGAAGTTCCTACGTGCTTCTAATGGGGCAAAGGTTTTCAAGAAAACAACCCTGTCTGCAAATCAATATGTGGCTCGTTTGCTGCTATCTTGATAAACAGGCAACAGCTGCTTTCCTGGCTGTAGGCAATAATTCCACTTTTCCAGGAGAGCTGGAAATAGCAGCCTTAGCTCACCTTTGCAGGGATAAAAGCTGAAATACATTAAAGACTGTGCAGGCTGGTGGGAACGGGGGATATATGGGAAATAATTGGGTAGAAACGAAGAGAGTTACCTAATAGGTAGGGCGACGTGGTGTGTTTTTTTCCCTAGGTTTCTTTCGTGAAACTCTTGAGACAGGGAGGCTTTCTGGTACAACATATTAGTGCCACCTCATTTTGTTCAGCAAATATTTTGTGGCTGAGGGAAATAAGTGTGTTTAAAGCAGCCTTTGCCAACCTGGTGCCCTCCAGATCCTTTGGATCAGAACTCCCAACAGCCTCAGCCAACATAGCTCTGCTGTCTGGGTCTGATGGAAGTTGTAGTCCAAATCATCTGGAGGGTGGCACCAGGTTGATGAAGAATGAGAAGAGCTGTTCCCCCTGCCTCTCCTGACTTCGATTGTCCATGGGATGAAGAAGCCAAGATGTCCCACTTTCTTTATTTTGAGGGGCAAGCGGGCAGTCACTCAGAAAACTTACATTAGGAAACTTGCAGGAGAATCTTCCTTCCACATTCTTAAGGGCCAGCCAGAATTCACTCTCAGAACATAGGCTGGACCCTTTACACAGGATCTGCATTCTTACTTGTGCTCAGGCATACCTGTCCCCTAAAGCCTGAAATAACCCAGCTTTTGTGGATTTAGCATTGCCAGAAACAAAAATCTCCCAACTTTTCCTTTCTCGAAAAAATATGATTTGAATATAAAAATGATTAAATGCTTTTACGTGATTCTATAAACGACATGGTCATTTTAAATGTCCCCCAGACCAGATAGGATCAACTTTTGCATGAGTATAGCTTGGGTATTGTTGAAATGCTCCAACTAACTGAGCTAACTGTGTGGGTCTTGGCTACCATACTGGCAGGCATGTACTTAACTCCCCAGCGAGGCGCCGGGTCTATAGTTGAGGCCTGCATGATTGGCCTCTGCCAAAGAGGTTGGGTCACATGTAAAGCAGGGGTGTCTACCCTGTGACTCTCCAGATGTTGTTGGAGTACAGCTCCTATCATCCTTGACCATTGGCCATGCTGGCTGAAGTTGATGGGATTTGGAATCCAGTAACATCTGCAAGGTTTAGTCACCCCTGATTTGAAGGGCGCCACAGCCTCTTGCCTTCCACAGTTTTCAAGAAGGAACTTTCATGTGAAATGTTGGGGTGCTCCAAGGGGACACTTTGCACCTTCCATCTTCCCTGTGGAGATGTTAGACCTTTCTTGAAGGTCATACTATATGGCCTTTTCATGAATGGATGCTTTTTCATGAACCCCAGTTCATCATGTACTAAGGTAACTTAGCCACTGCACACAAACCACTCACAATGTGGGATGACTTTAAAGTGTTCCCCACATGACAGCCATAATGAGAACATTGGCTACCAAAGTCTTCTGCAGGGATGTGGAAACTGTGGCCTTCAACTGTTGCTGCAAACCAGCTCCAGTCAGCATGGTGAATAGTAAGCGGTGGTGACAGTTGTACTCCAACATCTCAAGAGCCTTAGGTTTCCCATTCCTGTTCTTCTGAAAGAAAAAAAATGAACCAGTACAGGTGGGGCAAGAACCACCAGAAGAAAGACCTTCCTGTTTCATTATGTGCAGTTGTAATTCTGTCACTGAATTAAACTTGGTATTATTATTTTTTGTCGCTAAGCACTGGCATTTGGAAATAGCTTTCTCTGCTACTCAGTGAGGCGTTGTTGTTGTTGTTGTTGTTTAGTCATTTAGTCATATCCGACTCTTTGTGACCCTATGGACCAGAGCATGCTAGGCACTCCTGTCTTCCACTGCCTCCCACAGTTTGGTCAAACTCATGTTGGTAGCTTTCAGAACACTGTCCAACCATCTCATCCTCTGTCGTCCCCGTCTCCTTGTGCCCTCAATCTTTCCCAGCATCAGGATCTTTTCCAGGGAGTCTTCTCTTCTCATGAGGTGGCCAAAGTACTGGAGCCTCAGCTTCAGGATCTGTCCTTCTAGTGAGCACTCAGGGCTGATTTCCTTAAGAATGGATAGGTTTGATCTTTTTGCTGTCCATGGGACTCTCAAGAGTCTCCTCCAGCACCATAATTCAAAAGCATCGATTCTTCGGCGATCAGCCTTCTTTATGGTCCAGCTCTCACTTCCATACAACATCACTACTTGGAAAACCATAACTTTAACTATACGGACCTTTGTCGGCAAGATGATGTCTCTGCTTTTTAAGATGCTGTCTAGGTTTCTCATTGTTTTTTCCCCAAGAAGTAGTCCCCAGTAAAGACACTAAGAGTCTAAATACATTATACAATGAATGTATGTACATTATCCAGTGGGAAACTGAAGCTGCTCAAATACCTGACCCCTTTGGTAGGCAGTACCTTTAAATAAACCCTTATCTGACCCACAATAAAAGCAAGAGTTTCTTTTAATAAATCCCTGCAGAGAAAGAACAAGGCTGAGAAAGCATCTGGCTTGATAACAAGCCTAGCTTCCGGTCACTGTTAGCGACCTACGGCAATAAAAGTGTCTCCACCTGACAGTGTTTGGAAACTTGGGTTGTCCTGATCCTCAGGTGGATTCATGGCCCCAGATTTATTGGTTTCCTAATGGCATCTGCACCTTATCTTAGCCTCAACTGCAGCAGCTGGGCTTCTGTGATACAAGGGAAATGTAGGCAGGCCGTGTCTCTCTCTCAAGCTGCTACTGTGGGTGGCCTACATCCCTGCATTGTCCTTTATCATTGTTCAGAGCCAACATGGCTGGCAAGGCAAGATGCTGCACAGGGATAGATATGGTATTGTGACGTGCATGGTCTCCTGGCACTTTGATGCTGGCCAGCATAAGAGATGGACGTAGATGGATTCCTTAATTGCAAACCTTGCCCATCCATTCATTCCCCTGATGTTTGCGCTTGGGAAGCTGTGGCAGGTCTCGTGTGGAATACAGTGGTACAAATCTCATCTCTCCACAAGAAATGCAGCACCTTCATTCTTTCCCCAGGCTGTGTACAAGGAGTAGGTAGTATAATGATTTTAAAACACACACACACACACACACAGACAGAGACAGAGAGAGAGAGAGATCTGAGTCTGGTATACAATCAAGAGGCAAGGCTTTCAAGGCTATAGAGTTGTCCCTCCCCATCTCCTTCAACTCTCCCTCCCTGGGCCATAGCTGTCAACTTTTTCCTTTTTTTAAGGGAAATTCCCTTATTCCGAATAGGATTCCTCGCAAGAAAAGGGAAAAGTTGACAGCTATGCCTCCCCCTCTCTCTATAAGAGTGTGGTGTAGTGGTTAAGAGTGGTAGACTCGTAATCTGGGGAACCGGGTTCACGTCTCCGCTGCTCCACATGCAGCTGCTGGGTGACCTTGGGCTAGTCACACTTCTCTGAAGTCTCTCAGCCCCACTCACCTCACAGAGTGTTTGTTGTGGGGGATGAAGGGAAAGGAGAATGTTAGCCGCTTTGAGACTCCTTCGGGTAGTGAAAAGCGGGATATCAAATCCAAAACTCTTCTCTTCTTCTTCTCTATAAACACCCCCCCCCACACACACACACACAATTTGTCACTTCCTGGCCTTCCAAATAAAATCTTCCAAACATCTACAGAATTCAGAGAGCCAAGGAATGGCTGAGGTGGAATAGGAACACCAGCCCAACAACAGTTTCACTGAGAGGCACTAGGTCTGGAAATAATTTGAAGGAAGGAAAGCTCAGGTTTTGCAGTCCATGTGATTCCCCTTAACTGCTAAACTTTCAGCTCCTTTTCCAGAACGTGTTTCCACCAGCTAATGAAATATCAAAGCAATTCTTAAGGGAGCAGTGGGGATTGGAAAGTCTTTGAGAAAATGCCTAGCTTTGTAATTCCCTCCAAACAGCGGTGCCGAGCCAATATGATTAAAGCTCTCTGGTTAACACACAAACCTTGTTTCGGGCGAGTAGGAAGTGGCTGCACTTGCGGGGGATCCACTTGGCAACTTCAAAGGCTGCTGTGACAAATTGCTCATATATCAATTAGTGTTAGGTAAATGTCACCTGGTATGTAGTTGTCTGCAGAAGTCTTGAGATCCAATTAGCCTCACATTGTCACTGCAGGATGCTAGAGGCCCCCTGCCCAGAAATCTCCTGTGTGGAATGCATCAGCAAGGCACCAGCTATGAAGGGACTCCCAGCGGTGTGCTACACATCTACCGGTAAGTTAAAGTGTGCTTGTGTATAATCTGGATGTGCATATGCACACACACCAAAGTATTCAAAATTGAGGAATACTGCATTCAACAGATCAACAAAAATTCTCCTATATCCTAGTACAAGTGGAGGACCTTCAGCACCTCAGTTCAGATGAACGTACTCAACAGATGCAAGATTTAGGCATCTTTGTAAAGTCCAATGCCAAGGAGGTACCCCTTGAAAACATTTGACATGCGACCAACAGCCCTCGGCAAGCTGCTTGGAATGACAAGGCTCACTGAAAACAGCTGTAGGGTTGGTGTCAGGATGAGAGAATGCTGGTTCCTCTCGGTATCTCATTTTTTCCAAGTACACATTTCTGCAAAGGAAAAGAGGAGTCCTCTCTGCCAACCAGAGTCCCACTTTTGATATTCCGGTAGCTCTGTTGCAAGATTAGATTTTCTACTGCAAGAATTGCTTTGCAAAAAAATGTTTCTGTTATGGGAAATTAGGGCATCCCGGTGACCCAGGGAGAACAAAAATCTAGATCATTTTCCCCGCCCCCTTCAAACTGAGGTTTATGCCTTTGAGTGGCAAACATAATTGCCCAATGTGGGGGATTCAGCCCCCAAAACTTAAAAGTGTAGCTCTTAAAACTTCCTCAGGGAAGCTGTTGCATATCCCTAGAGGCTAGCATTGCCTAACCTTCCTTGCTCCCCTGCTTATTTTAGAACCCCAGTCTTCTTAAATGGGAGGCAGTAACAGGTTGCTTTCTCTGTGGTCCACATCCCACGTTCCAGAACCAGCAAATATTAGTGCTCGCTCCAGGACACATGATGGAGAACTTGCTGTGACGAAACCACCTTGCCCGTGCAATGTTGGCCAGTAGTCACTGCCAGACAAGAAACACACACAAACTACACTTGCATATGCAGGCACACGTAGGCAGGCAAATGCTCTCAGATGGATAGCTACTAGCTCTTTCCCAAACAGATGTTCCCAAGCCTTTAACAGCCTTCCAGCATCCTGCCCCAGACTCGAATTAGGAGGAATATTTGTGGCATGAATATAAATAAATAATGTGGATTGCCTGAGGTGAGAGACGAGATAAAAAGAGGGGTGGGCAGGCAGCAGACGGTGTACAAGGCCATCCCTACCATTAGACAGAGTGAGGAGGCTGCCACCTCAGGCAGCAGAGCAGATGCTGGGGAGGGTGGATAAGGAGTGGCGGTGAGTTTGCAGGTGGCACAGCTGCGCCATGCCCTTCAGTTGAGCCTACTTGCTAGTCCACTTGCCCTCTCTCTATACATGTAATGTGTGTGTATATGTGTGGTTTTTTTCTTTTGTAGCAGCCTGGACTTTGTGCTTAATATTGAAGAATCCACCTGGGAAGCGAGGGAACCCATGGGCTGGATACCATTTGGTGGTAAGGCAGGATTATGAGGCACCAATAAAACTGTGTGGTTATAAGTATACTTCCTCTAACTGTAGCGAATTCGCTAGCAAACTATAATCAAACTCTTCCCTGCACACCCCAGGGCTGCAGGTGGGATTGGTCAGGTTTCCACATATTTACCTGCAGTCACTCGTGCTTGTGGGACACAGGTGGCGCTGTGGTCTAAACCACTGAGCCTCTTGGGCTTGCTGGTTGGAAAGTTGGTGGTTTGAATCCGCATGATAGGGTGAGCTCCCGTTGCTCTGTCCCAGCTTCTGCCAACCTAGCAGTTCGAAAGCATACCAGTGCCAAGTAGATAAATAGGTACCGCTGTGGCAAGAAAGGTAAACGGTGTTTCCATGCGCTCTGGTTTCCACCACAGTGTCCCATTGCGCCAGAAGCGGTTTAGTCACACTGCCCACATGACCTGGAAAGCCGTCTATGGACAAACACCAGCTCCCTCAGCCTGAAGCGAGATGAGCACTGCAACCCCATAGTTGCCTTTGACTGGACTTAACCATCCAGAGGTGCTTTACCTTTTACCCTTTTACTCCTGCTTGTAGGAGTGGTCCAGTGCTGGGCCCCTCGCTTTAGAGACTGCCCTGCAGCTGTAAGAGCCACTGCAGCCGTGCATGGAACCAGGCTGACAAATGCAAATGTCAGCTGCAGGCAATCACTGACCTAATTTCAGAGTTCACTGTGGCTCTTGTCGTCTGTTTCCTGTTGCCTCAGCAAAGATGGGCTGACAGGGAGCTAAGAGCAGGCAAGAGAAAGGATGCCCTGGGAATAGGGGCCTGAGAATGGGTGGGGGGGGAGGAGAGGGGGAGAGAGAGAGGGAGGGAGGCTGGAAGGCAGGAAGGAAGGAAGGAAGGAAGGAGCAGACTTGATGGAAGGTGGAATGTTTGCCTTTATGATATTGTCAAGGCCATGGAAGGAAAACTAAATAATAACATTGTGAAAGCGGATACAGAACATCTTGGGCCTGGGGTCATCAGTGTTGAAGTGTGCTGGGCAAAAGCAATGCTTTTACAAGGAGAGGATTTTTGTGTGAATGGGGTCGTCTCCTGGCCATGCAGGTGAGTCATGGGGTATAGCCCAAAGCTTATTCTCTGATGCAATGGCATCAACTTCAGCTCCTCCTCACATGCATAGAGAGGTAGGCGAGCTGAAAATAATGCTGATATATTTCACATTAGGCTACGAACATGCCCCTTTGGTTTCAGACAGTACATGCGTAAAGGTAAAGGGTAAAGGGACCCCTGACCGTTAGGTCCAGTCGTAGACGACTCTGGAGTTACAGCACTCATCTCACTTTACTGGCCGAGGGAGCTGGCGTACAGCTTCCAGGTCATGTGGCCAGCATGACTAAGCCGCTTCTGGCGAACCAGAGCAGCGCACGGAAACGCCGTTTACTTTCCCGCCAGAGCGGTACCTATTGATCTACTTGCACTTTTGACGTGCTTTCGAACTGCTAGGTGGGCAGGAGCTGGGACCGAGCAAAGGGAGCTCACCCCGTCGCAGGGATTCGAACCGCCGACCTTCTGATCAGCAAGCCCTAGGCTCTGTGGTTTAACCCACAGCGTCACCCTCGTCCTAGTACATGGGTAGATGAGTCTAAAAAGCCTATGGTGGTTCATTTACCAGAAGTAATGTATTTAGCATTAACTCTGGAAGTAGATACTCAGTTCTGACCAAACTAAGCCTCCTGGTGTTTATTTTGCTCTACACAAAATGGAGACCAACAGTGTGGAGCCAGAGTCAATGATAGGCAGAGCCAATTCATTCTAGTTTTGCCCTCCTGCTCCTCCCCGCTCCTGAGTTCTACGCAGGCAATGCTGAGTCTAAGGAGGAGGAAGGCCATCCCTCCAACCCCTTGAACCGGTTGCAAGTAAGAGGACAGACAGCTGGGGGCTGGCTGAGAGCAGGCTGAGCTTGGTGGGGCAGAGCCCTATTTTCCCCAACGGACAGCCCTTCATTGAATAGAGAGCAATCGTGCAGGTCTGCTGAGGGGTAAAAAAGCTACATCTCTGTGGCTCCCCAGGGTGGATGTAATCTAGGGACTGGGAAGAAAACATGGTGGACCAGGTGCTACAAGGTCTGATCCAGAAAGCTCTGAGCATGACCTGTTTGTTCTAAGGCAGGCATAGGCAAACACGGCCCTCCATATGTTTTGGGACTACCACTCCCATCATCCCCGAATGCCTGTTCTAAGGCCATGAAAGTCTATGAGCTTGTTTGGATGACTTCTGTAATGGCCCATATCTGGTGTGGAAGGGCTGGCTGCTGAATTCAGGTAGCCAACTCCCCCCCCCCCCACTAGAAGGGAGCACATCTAATTCCTTTTGGGGTCTATATAAAGCCCTGATGAGAAACCTTGCCATTAGTTGTTATGAGACTATTTGAGGCACAGATAACTCAGGGTTCATAAGTGGACTGATGGCAAAAAACAACAACAACCTCTTGCTGGATTGCTTGTCATGCATCACTAGGGTTGACAGCTTTATCTTTCAGGAGGTAGCTGCATTTACTTCTAATTAAGTTCCCAATCTCAATCTATTGCAGAAAAGGGTCTTCAGAAGTGTGTCCTCCCTTTGGCACAGCACAGCATCTGCCAGATGAGACTGTCAGCGAACAAAACTGTCTGAAGAAGTACCAGCTGCCCCCCATGGGTATAAAGGTAGGGAAATCTCTCTTGCCATCATATTCCTACCCCTACAGTGTTTGCAATTGGTCCTTGATACTCAATCCAGTAGCTTTCCTTCGGGAAAGGAAAGAGCTGCGTCCCGGTTGCCTTCTGTGGCGGAATAATGCCTGCTGATGATTCAGGTTCATCATGGGCTAACCTATCACTCCCATTTTAGGTAGGTGTTCCCTGGGAGGCGGAGCTAGTTGGCATTCTAAAAGGAGGGGGAACAACCGTTAAAAGGCAGTTGGGGGTTTGGCAGTTGGGGGGTGGAGGATTAGAGAGAGAAAATGCGAGGTTAGGCTTTGGGGAATGGGAGGAAAGGTCATTACCGTTGCTAAAGGGATGCAGGAAATATTATAACAAAGCTGAATTACATGAGAAGAAGATTTGTACCAGTAATAACCCGAGACATCCATGTTTTCAAGTTACCTAATTAAGTTAAATGTGCTTAACCGTTCGTTGACTCTGGCAGTGTATCAGTACCTTAGGAGGTGTGACTAAGAGGAGAGAACAAAGCTTTCCTGGGGAAGAGGAAACTGGTTGCTTATTCTCCTGTCATACAGAGGGCTGGACAGTGAAGCCAAGTGTGCCACTTATTTGCCTAAAGGGGAGGCAAACTGCAGTAGTTGGGAACCCTGGTAGGGAGATCCCATAGGTGGCAAAAGGTTTTCAACCGTAGAGCCCTGAGGTACCCCAGAGACAACTCCCATATGAACACTGAAGGATTCATCCTAGTTGTCAGTGAAACTTAGGGAGAGTCACTGTTGGGGAAGTATTGAAGGGGAGGGAATAGGATCCCTCACACCTTCCTGCTTCAAAGCACAGTGCTGGGATTGAAGAGAAGCGATTTCTTCATTCCTACAAGTGAATGAATAAAAGGTATTGCTGAGGAAAAAATGGTGAATATGATATTCCAAGAAAACCACAAATCAGCTTCATATTTTGGAGGCAAGGCAAAGGGCATTTTGGAGATGGAGGGAAAGGGTGCTATGAAAACAAGTTGTTTGGTTGGCAGTGGAAGGGGAATAGAGTAAAAGTACAGTCTTTGGAAGGGTGAAATGTTCCTCCGCGCCCTGTATCAAATCGAGCCTGCCGGTGCCATTTCCAACTTCCCAGAATGCAATCTCCCTTGTCTTTCCTCCTCACTTTCCCCCAAGCTCTCTGTGGGATCTTGCTGGCATTTACAGAAATCACTCCTGCATTGTGAAGAGCCATCAGCCAGATCAAGTAGAACAACAATGGGAATTAACATAATTCTGTCAAGCAGGCTTTAAGAACCCAGTGAATGGTTGTTGCATAAAACAAAAAGCATGGATAGTGAATAGAACCAAGGACAAAGCAAAGTTTTCACAATTCTAAGCTTCATCAGCATGTGACCCTGAAATTCCGGATCCCCCCCAAAAAAAAATAATGCCAAAGTTTTGTGCTACTTTTGCGTTGTTTTGTGCCATCCCCCCCACAACCGAGTAATTGACAAAGCAAATCGGGGTCATAAGTTAATGCAAAAAAAACCCACCAGGGGCGTTCTTAGCCCCTTGGCTGCCCAGGGCAGGAAGCCAAGGGGCACCCCTGGGGGCGGGGCATCACAGTGTCCCTCCTCGCTGGCCCGCCCCTCTCCTTGCCCCGGCTCTGCAATCCAGCCAGCAGCAGAGCTCAGCATAGAGACAAGGGGCGGGCCAGCGAGGAGGGGGTGGTACCTCGCTGGCCCGCCCCTTGCCTCCATGCCGAGCTCCGCCGCTGGAAGGGGGGGGACTATTTTCGGTGCTGCCGGTGTGGAGCCACAGGGGCAGCCAGTGAGAGGGGTGACACCCCTCCTCGCTGGCCGCCCCTGCGGATCCACCCGGGAGTGCCGAAAATAGCCTAAAAAGAAAATATTTTTTTTAAAAAAATTAAAAACAAAAAACCGCAGGGGCGGCCCCCCCGATGTGTCAGCCCCAGCAGGGGCGCTGACAGGGCCCCCCACCCCCTCCGCCCCCCTTGCTACGCCCCTGCCCACCTTGTCAGATTGACTCCAAACCAGTGCCAAAGTGGTGTGATGGTTTTGTGCCGCAAACACTGCTTTGTGCACAGCCCCTCAAACTGAGTAATTGACAGTCAAGTGTCCATAGGGACACCCTAAAACCCAATCTCGCCCTATTGATGCCAAACCAGTGCCAAAGTGGTGTGCTGAAACTCAAACTGGAGTCACAAGTAAAGGGCCAGAAACCCAACTTTGTCCGATTGGCACCAAAACCAGTGCCCAAGTTGTGTGCTGGTTTTGCGCAGTTTTGTGCCACAAACCCTGCTTTCTTTGCAGCCCCCAAGCTAAGCAAGTGACGCTCAAACTGGGGGCCACAGGGACAACCCAAAACCCAACTTTCATTGACTCCAACCCAGTGCCAAAGAGGCTGGCTCACGGGCAGTGCAGCAGTGGGGGTGTTAGTGACAGCCTTAATGGTGGATTTATATTCTGCTTCAGTTTGTTATGCTTCTACATTATTCCTATCTGGGGGTGGGGGGAGTGCTATACATGGAGTGGTGGTGGTATTTTGATGTGGATGCTGCCGCTGCTCGTAACTTGCACACATGAGCAGCACAGATTCCACAATGATATGCCATGTGGAAGCACCCTACAAGAAGGCTGAGTGTTGCTTCACTTTACAGGTGGGTTACCTAGCTCTGGATATGGTCCTTGTACTACTAAGAATTAAGGGTGCAATCCTAAACACATTTTCTAGGGAATCAGCTTTGCTGTGTGAAGGGCAGCACTGTGCATCTTCCAGCATTTATTTGTGTATTAAATGTATACCCCTTGGAAGCTGCTTTAGCGCATCGACTATTCTGAGACAGGCCAATGGCATGACTCTGTATATAGAAGCTCCCTAAATTCCCATGACCCAGCAAGGCAGCTTCTGTGTATATTTAACCCCATGAATCTATCTGGCCGCAGCATATTATGGCTGGAGCTGGCTGCCATGCTTGCCAGTGGTGCCATCATAGAATACATTAGGGGCAGAATTCCAGGGCCTCGCTTCACAGCGGATCCCCAAATGCAGCAGGGCTAGCTTACCACATTTAGAAGTGATTGAAGTAATATTCACTACCATCCACAGGCCAAGAAGTCCAGAGTCTGAAATGACCTAGGGTGGATCTACACACAGGGGAAAAAACCACTATAAATAAGTCAAAAATTAAATCATTATATCAAAAGGGGGAGGAAATCACTATGTAAAAATCGCTTTGAAATTCTTTTTGCTCTCTAGCCCCATCTAGTGTTGCATGTTTATAATGAATTTGGAATGGTTTTTTTTTTTTACTAATGTAGCTAAGTCCATAACTGCACCATTGATACTTGCTGCTGGAAAGGAAAGAGATGCAATCAATTGCATCTTTGTTACCAGCAAAGGACAGAACCTTGTATAGCTCAACTTACTGCTGCTCCGGAGCTGTTGCTCCCATTCCTTTCACCAGGTGGCCTGCAAAGCAGACCCCACCCCTCTTAGTTCAAACAAGATAAGAGGGGAAAAGCAGTGAACTGTTCTGGCAATGTAAACAAAAGGTGGTCTGAATCCGGTTGTCTTTGTGGCTTGATGATGCTATGGTTTTAATTCTACATGAATGAGTATCTCTGGAGAGAAAAGTCAGAGCAGCCTTGCACTTTGTGCCACGTCTGACGCACCAGGCAGAGCTTTTACAAAATATGGCTAGACATTTGTGATTGTGAATGTTGCTGAACAGGATCAGTTAACTTGCCACCAAAGTAGAATCAGGTCACCGAGGTTCATGCAACTACAATCAAAGGAGCAAGTATGTTTTTCTGCTTCTGTTCTGGAAGAGAGGGGAGGCAGACTTAAAAGGCTGTGTTTTGAGATAAGGTTGCCTTATTTCCAAAGGTCATCCTTTGCGCGGTTTCTGACCCAGCTCTCTTCCTTAACCTACCTTCCTAATAATGTACAACCTGTACTTATTGGTTTCTGACCTGGCTCCCCTAATGAGCAGATTTAAATCTAGTTCAGCCACATGAAGGCTTAACAGGATAGCTGACAGTCAGTCAGTGGCGGAACAGGTACTTTTTTAAGAGATGGAAGGGAAGACTAGGCGACAGAGATGGAAAAGTTCCAGAATTCACTCCATGAAATGTACTAGTTGGAAGACCGGCTGTGAACAACACAACAGCTAATCTCACTTTCCTAAGTAATAGGAATTGCATGTTGCACCATGTCTCATTTCTGGACAGTTATGAGGCAGCAGTAGGCTATTGTCACAAATATTTAAGGAATACTTGAGTACTATAGTGAGGGGGGAGAGTCATTCATCCAACATATTAACCCCCCAACCCAACCCAACCCCCCAAAAAACACACACATTTGAACAAGACAGGAAATGTATGTCAAAAAAAGCAGATGATGGGCAGCCAAATATATTGTAATTTTATTGTAAGTCATGTTCAGTTTATTTATTTTATAAAGTACCAACTAGCAAGTCTGACCTAATGAGCCTTCCTTCTAATCCCAGTTGCGATCTGTAGATAGGGACATTTTTGGGGTACGACAAGGGAAATTCACTCTGCACATGAGTCAGGTGTACATGATATCTTATGCATACTCTCCAACATTACTCCAATGAAAATAGGGACATCCTATTCAATAATAATAATAATAATAATAATTTTACTATTTATACCCTGCCCATCTGACTGGGTGGCTTCCAACCTATATAAAAACATAATGAAACATTAAACATTAAAAACTTTTCTATACAGGGCTGCCTTCAGATGTCTACTACAGGCTGTATAGTTACTTATCTGCTTGGCTCGGAGGTCGCATAACTCCACCCCCTCCAAAACAAAAAAAAATTCCTTCCAGTAGCACCTTAGAGACCAACTAAGTTTGTTCTTGGTATGAGCTTTCGTGTGCATGCACACTTCTTCAGATACACGAAAGCTCATACCAAGAACAAACTTAGTTGGTCTCTAAGGTGCTACTGGAAGGAATTTTTAATTTTTAATTTTTTTGTTTTGTTTTGACTATGGCAGACCAACACAGCTACCTACCTGTAACTCCATCCCCTCCAACATTTCCACAATGAAAATAGAAATGTCCTAAGGAAAAGTAGGACGTTCTGGCATTAAATCAGAAACTGGGATGGCTTCTGTAAATCCAGGACTGTCCCTGGAAAATAGGGACATTTGGAGGGTCTGCCGTATGTTCCAGGACTGGCTTTGACCCTGATCCTTAGTTTCCGGCTTCAACCTTGGTTGGGCACCCAGGCTGAGCGCCTTGCAGCTCATGGGCCAAAAACTGGTCTCAAGTAAAATAACATTCCAATAGATCCACGTATTGAGACAGGAATGGGTTTATGGGTTTAATTCTGACTGGCCTACTTATGTCCTCCTTGTTTGGCTCGCCATCTCTTTATCCGTGGCTGAGACTCCCTCAGTCAAGGATATTATTTAACTGGATGTAGCAGGCTGTTTAGAGACTCATTAAAATGCATTGTTTGAGTTGCTAAATGGAAGATGCTGGAACGGATTTACCTTCCAGCAAATCCCCAATGCCCCTCGCCCTGGAACCTACAGATCTGAGCAGAAGCTCCAGAAGCTCCCCTGTGGCCTCTATTCTCCTGCTACCACTACCCTACTTTACTCACCCCATGAATATTAATAAGAATCCTGTCTGCTGGGTCAGCTACCTGCCACTTTGAGCCAGAGTGTTTTTGTTTTGCTCTCCTCCCTCAGTACCGTTGGAAACTTGGCTCCCTTTTATCTCGCCGCTACTGGAGCAGCTTTGAACAAGACAGTAAATTTGTGTCAAAAAAACAAATATGGTGATGGACAGCCAGATAAAAATTCAGGTGTATAGGAAAGGGAAAGCATTTCCCAGCTGGCGGCCATTTTGGGACAAGAACATAGCCTAGAATAAGCTTCTTTGAAGTCTATTTGGCCATAAACAGCAGCACATCTTTACCAATGTAAAATACCTGTCACTATATACAGCCTGAGTATGTTGTGCTTTCTGGGACTTACCAGAAACTAGTTAAAAGCCAACATTGACTTCTGGCTGGAGCAGAGAGTTAGAGGCCACTGACTCAGATAGCTGTGGAAAATATTTATTCAAGTAAAGCAAATTGGTTTATAAAGCCATTTGTCTGATGCTGTAAGCATTAATACCACGTTGAAATCATATCGACTTGAGAAATAAATATACTGAACCAACTGTGACCAACGTTCGAACTGAACTAATTTACTGAGTTTATTCAATAATCTCTGAATTACACCTGCAAATAGTTCTTGTTATTTCCAAGTGAATTGAACATGAATTAAGTTTATTTTGCAGTGGGACTTTTGGTATTTTTAAATTTACTTTAAAATTTTAATATATATAGATATATAGGTTTTGTCGCACTTTGTGTTTGATAGTGGCCATTGCATTTACCATTTTTACCTCTCTGAAAAGTAAGTTTAAATATCATAATTGCCAGGGGAAATATTTAAAACAGTTTTTCACATTACACTGTGTGTGGTGTGTGTGTGTGTGTTCTGATGTTTCTAAGCTTTAAGTATATTCTACACACTTTAGCAAGCAGCTTGTAAAATTCTGAAGGCTGAGAAAAAATGGCATGGACCACATGAATGAATTGTGAATCGAACTTGAATGTAATTAGTTTATTTTTGATGGGGTGGGGCGTGGGGGGCAAAGTTGAAATGGAACTAATTCCTTTTGGGGAGGTGAACTGGAACAAATTCATTTTTTAAAATGAACTTCCCTAAAACTACCTGTAATTCCCATGCTTCCCTCTTCTCTGCAGCTCTTTTTGTTTTAATGAGGATGAACAAAACTGAGGGACATGCAGGGAAGGCTTGTGAGTGTTCACTCCTGCATGTTTATCATTTGATTCCTCATCGATTGATGCAGCTGAATGTGTCACTGCCTCCACCAAAAAAGCATTACGTCTGAGGTGAAATGGAAGTTCGTCTGTGCCGTTTGGCTGGTGAGAGGGCTCATTCACACATGTGAGTCATCCTCAACGCTGCAGTCATTTGTGTGAGGAACATGTGTGTGAAAACTTCTCCTGTGTGTGAGGACTGGGATGTAAGCTGGCAAGTAAGAGACTTGAGTGCCTCGTTCTGCCAAAACTGGAGGTATTAAAAAGATGGTGAAGGATACCTCATGTTTTTATTGATATCATCCATTTACTGGCGGCTGTTCAGTGGCAACAGAATGGTATTTGATCACTAAGCATGTTTCCATCTAGATCCATATTCCTGATTGGTATCTGAGAATATATCAAGCATCCCACCCTCCACTCATTTGAAAAGGAAAGCAGCTCTTTTTCTATGCTTGCTGGAAAGGCTCGCAGTGGGAATTGCAGTTAGCATGGGTGAATCAATGTTGGACTCACAGCTGTCCATGGAGGCGCAGTGGGATTCTGTGTCCAGGGCAGCTGTCTACCAGCTCCATCTGGTATGCTGGCTGAGACCCTACCTGCCCCGCGGACTGTCTCACAAGAGTGGTGAATGCTCTGGTTATCTCCCGCTTGGACTACTGCAATGCGCTCTACATGGGGTGACCTCTGAAAGTGACCCGGAAATTACAATTAATCTAGAATGCGGCATCTAGACTGGTGACTGGGAGTGGCCGCCGAGACCATATAACACTGGTCCTGAAAGACCTACGTTGGCTCCTAGTACGTTTCCGAGCACAATTCAAAGTGTTGGTGCTGACCTTTAGAGCCCTAAATGGCCTTGGTCTAGTATACCCGAAGGAGCGTCTCCACCCCCATCGTTCAGCAGTCCCATCAGATGCCAATGGAATATCTGACTTTTAGAAGACATCTGAAGGCAACCCTGTTTAGGGAAGTTTTTAATGTTTGGTTTTTTATTGTGTTTTTAGTATTCTGTTGAGAGCCGCCCAGAGTGGCTGGGGAAACCTCTGGTTTAACCTCTGGTTTGCTAGTAAAACAAAATTACTGTGTCACAAAATGATGCATGTCTAAAACGTGTGTCACCAACATGAAAAGTTTGGAAAGCTCTGCATTATGGTGATGTTTTCTCATGATTTGTGATGGCTTGGTCATGAAGAACTGCTGTCATCAAGTAATGAAAATGCATGCATGACCCAGCCTGTATGGATAATAACAAATTTTCAAGCTGCAGAGCGTTAAAAAGCTTTCAGCATATCAGTATCAGGAGAATAGCCTAGTCACCAAGAGCCTTAGGATGGGAAGAGGTTTTTCTGAAATGTCGGCTTCGCTTTAATGTCATGACAAATGCAGAGGCAATAAGAAAATGCATTACTGATGCTTGTCAGAGAAGAAGAATGGATGAGGACTAGATAGTGTTTTAGATGCCTTATGACTCTTACGGTATTTCTGCAGTTGGAGTATAGGGGACCTGTGATTGCCAATCCTGGAGGAGGGAAGAAGTTTAGTTGGAGGAAACTTCCTCTCTTGAACTTAATGTATTCTCCTCCTAGCATTGCCCTACTCCTCTACCCATCTTCCGGCGCTTCCTTCACCAAGCTCCCTCACAGTCCCTAGCTCAGTAATTAGTCCCTTGCCAAGTGTCAGGCCCCTGCGATGAGGCCAGTCATGTCACAGGCAATGAGTTATGGCAGGAAAGGCCAGCAATTTTACAGGCCTTGTAGCTTCTCATTAGCTTTTGAGCAAGAGAAACTGGCAAGAGGTACACACTCAACAGTGCTTGCGGCTGAAATGTGATGGTTACCTAACCCTGCTTAAATAGTATGGATCTTAACAAGCTGGGGTTTTCTGTCCACTGAAACCTCCAAAATTTAGGGTAAAGGGCACATCCTGGGTGGGGAATTGTGAGTTCCCAGAGGGAACAATTTAGGAGTTGTCGTGTGCAGCAAAACTCGGTAGGAAGTACCGCCACCTTCTTTACCTGTAACCTGAATTTCAAGGTGTCACCCTAATACTGCTTATGTGTATCATGCCTGTATCTTAAGGACTTCAAGCCTTGTAGCGCGTTGCTTGTATTATGACTCACCGCTAATTACTCTCCTGTTCTCTGGCCAATCAGGTCTCTGCATCACTCCAGCAGTTCTAATCCCAAAGTATGGCTATGTCAAAGAGGTTGCTCCCATCTGTCTCTGGGCAACAAAACCATGTGGCTGACATTTGACTGTCAGAAGGACTGTCTCTTTTCAAGCCCCTGCTTGGAAAACTCCTACTCCATCTGTTGTTATTAGGCCTATTCAGCAGTCTCAGTATAGAATGAGTAGGGCTGTCTGGAAGTGCAGTTTGAGCATGGTCAGTGTTGTTTCCTTGAAGGCAACACCCACACCACTGGGCACAAACAGTCTCTTCTTTGTACTGTAAATGTTTTTTTGTTTTGTTTTTTACTTATACTTTTCTCCCAGCAGAGATGCAATTGCGTGGCGAGGCCCCGGGGCCCTGCAGTTCCCTCAGAAATAAACACACAGACATGAATATGTTGGGTTAGTGGGATGAATTAGGCCACAACTTTATTGGTTATAGATGTGAGCGGTTTGGCTTAGTCAATTGGGTGAAGCAAGACTATAGCCTGACTCATGCCCATCTGCAGGAGTCCTGTAAGGGTCAACCACCAATAGGGGGAGCCCAACTCCCAAGAGACTCCGATCTACTCCCAGAGTTAAAGACTGGCAGTGATCTACCCCCTTTTTGGGGGGTTCAGGTCAGAGTTGTTGAGGTTTTTTTTAGGAAGGAAAGCCCTGTTTTTTGGGGGGGGTGAAGAGTGAAAATGTTGAGCTTTTTTTTAGGGGAGCCAAACTTGTTGAGCTTCTCTGGGGAGACCCAGTGATCTACCACAGACTTCCAGTAATCTACTGGTAGATCACGATCTACCTGTTGGACGTACCTGATGTACATCAATTGAGCACCCCCAGGATCACCGATGAAGGAGATGAATGGAGGCTGCCCTCCCCAGCCACGCTGCGGTTTAAACGCCATGTGGCCACACACCCCGGCTAACCCGATTCGTCAGTTGGGGGGGGGGGATGACGCAGTGGCTGGGAGTCCTAATGACATGGGCAGCATTCCTCTGCCCACAGCTGGGTCACTGGGAGGTCCCGGGTCACCGCCTGCAACGCAGCCCCCCCCCCTCCGAAAAGGGGAGCCGTTTGTGACAGAAGAGACTCTTTTTGAACCAAGATAAGACACTTTTCAGTTTGGTTAGCTGCTAACTGAACTGCAATGCTTAAATGTTCACAGTTACCTTTGCGAGGGGCCAGGATGGGGAGAAAAACAGGACAACGCGGCCATGCCCTTTTGACCTCCTAGCAGCCCCAAGAGGTCTGGGGGCCACCAGCCTCCACGGCTGCTTCCCAGAAATGTACATTTGCCTTCTGCAATAGCGCTGGTGCACTTTTATGAGCTGCTTGCAGGTTTTATGCTATTTCCCTGTAGAGAAGTACATCCTTTGCTGGAAATCTGTGATGTGTGAAGCAGCCCTCAGATGCTGCTCTTGTTTCTTTTCCCAGCACCAGCCAGGTACTGATGGGCTGTAACAGCCAGTAGCACAGAACTAGGGTCTATTGTGCAAACTCATCAAGTCAAAACCAATGCAGTTAGATTTGCCACCTCCTGGCCTCAAAGGGTCTCCCTCTGCCTTTAATAGCTCAGTGGTGGAGAAACTTGGCAATCTCTCCCATTACAGCATTAATGCTGTAATGTAGTGGAAGGGCAGCTTCTGCTAAATGGTGTCCATCGAAGCAGCTATTAAAGGGGGGGGTGGTATTTATTTATTTATTTATTTATTTATTTATTTATTGAATCCCATTCTTCAGCAAAACAAAAACAAAAAAACCAGCTTCCAGAGCAGCTTACAAATCACAAGCCTGTCCCTGCCCTCGGGCTTACAGTCTAAAAAGACACAGCACAAAAGGACTGTTGACTGGGATGGAGGAGGAGATAGGCAATTTCAGATACAAGTTCTTAGTTACGAGTTCTAATGACCGGCTGGGATGGAAACAGTTCAACAAGAGACAGTCCAAAAGTTGCTGGTCTCTCCACGGTGGCTGCATCCCTCCTCCTGCTGCTGCCTCTGCTGCAGCTGGATGTAAAGGAATATAAACCAATTTTGGCCCTGGATGTGGCATTCCTATATCCATTTGACGAGATATCCTATACAACCCAGTTGGAGTCTCTTCCTGTAATGAAATTACAGGGTGTACGACTTGTACTGGGCATATCAGGACTGGTCTCCTTTTAAAAAAACACTGCATAGTTCAAATTATCTCTCAACTGCATAGTATGTACCGTATAATGCTTCTTTGGCTAAAGAGTTCTCTGGTTGTTTTGGATCAATATGTGAAGCTCAACCTTTCTTACAAATCTTTGCCAAAAAGCCCACAGCCCCTGCTCTTCTTCAGCACTGAGGTGTTCCCAGTTTTGGTTTTTTCCCCTAATTCCTAGTCACCACGTTGCTAGACTCTGTGTGAAATCTGTCCCCCATGCCAAAGTCACACAAGTAAAAGTGCATTCCAGCATTCTCAGCGTCACTAGAAATTACTCAGTGTTACTAGAAATAGCAAACAGGGTGTTGGCGGCTGTTTTGTAACACCACTGTAGCTCAACCCGGAAGGACTAGTTTCTAGCCTGTTTTAGATAAAAGTTGCTCGTTAAACCGCATTATCGGAATTTGAATTCCTGCAGACATAGATGGACAGGCAGAGTGACTTTTCTAAAGTTGAAGCACAAGAGGGAATGTGGTGCCTTAGGACATGTTTTCTAGAATGAAGCCCCAATGTTCTTCTAACTAGTATTAACCAGCCAGTGGGACTAAAAGATAGAAGGCATCTATGTGACGGAATCAGTACTGGGGGATTTGGTCCTCAAATGTCACATGTGTGCTGATATTGAACAACATTATTTAGAGCCCCTTTTAAAAAGAATGAAGTACTAGGAAGTGAAAGAGAATTTGGGCTTTCTGCTGCAAGCACCAAACCAGCATGTGACTTGGAGGGTTGCTTCATTTTCAGTAAAGGCAAGTAAATGCAGAGAAGAGTTTTTGGATTCTGTTTCTGTTAATTGTCAAGGAGATATGAAGACACAAGAATACTAAATGTATCTCCTGTTGGATGGATGGATGGGTATGAATTCGAATTCCTGGATGTCAAGATCCAAGTTTGAGGCAAGTACTCTTTGGTGAGAGAACCCCAGCAGAGTTTTAAAGCCGCAAAATATGCAGCAAAGTAAATCATGGAGATGTAGGCTATTAGACCTTTAAAATATGTGCCCCTCCAAGTGAGTTCCAAAATGTCCCCTTAAAAGCTTTCTTTCCATAGTTTTCCTCTTCCCCCAGCATAGGAAAAAGACCACATGTAAGTTACAAAATGGTTTACGTACAAACTCTCCAAAGGTCAGATTCACGTGCTTCAGACAAGGTTGCACAGACAGTAAAACATAGCTTAGTTACAAAGCCCCAAAATTATTGGTATAGGAACTCAAGAGTGGCTAATGAGAGCCATGTAGTTGAGCTGGAGCAACCAGTTTAAACCTCTTCATGCAATGAGCTTCTCTAGTTCATCCCAAGGTGAGGGGAAGTGGACATAGCTAACCCTGGCAGGACAGCTTCCTCTATAGTATTAACCCTTTCATGCAGTTATTAGACTTAATCATGTTGGTTATATGAGGCCAGTTATCCCACATCTTCTCATGTCATCTTCGTGTGTGTGTGTGTGTGTGCGCGTGTGTGCGCACACACACACACACACACCTCTGTTTCTTTTTAAACAAAGCTCTGTTTATTTTAAAGGATATGTATATATTTTATGTAACTACTATGCTTTTATTAAGGGACATGGGTGGCGCTGTGGGTTAAACCACTGAACCTAGGGCTTGCCGATCAGAGGTTTGGCGGTTCGAATCCCCATGACGGGGTGAGCTCCCGTTGCTCGGTCCCTGCTCCTGCCAACCTAGCAGTTCGAAAGCACGTCAAAGTCCAAGTAGATAAATAGGTACCACTCCGGTGGGAAGGTAAATGGCGTTTGCATGCACTGCTCTGGTTCGCCAGAAGCGGCTTAGTCATGCTGGCCACATGACCGGGAAGCTGTACGCCGGCTCCCTCAGCCAGTAAAGCAAGATGAGTGCCGCAACCCCAGAGTTGTCCGTGACTGGACCTAATGGTCAGGGGTCACTTTACCTTTTTATGCTTTTATTAAAGTTTTGGTACTTTGTATGTCCTGGAATGATCTATGGACTTACACAATAAACTTCATTCATTTGTACTTCAGATAAATCATAGATATCAATGTTCCTTAATTTTGTCTGTTCAATAAACAATACTTTAAACAGAATTTTAAATAGCTTGGTTGGGGTTGAGGAACTGAAATTAGAAAGGCTGAGTATACATGATACTTAGGGGCTTCTCTTAAATCCTTAAGAATGTAGGTTTGCCTATGATTGATTAGTAAGTTACCTTGACCTTTGTAAAGACAGCTTCATTTTATTTAAGACAGAACATATATATATATGCTGAAGGGAGAAAAACTATTATAAATATAACATTTCCAGTTAACTTCTCCCCTAAGTGATTAGACAAACTTCAGGAAAACTTTCCCATTAGAACCTTACCATTTTTTAAAAAAAATCTTGACGTGTCATTATAGTAGGTTTGCTATGTCAGAATTCTTCAGATTGCCTGGAGGGAAAAATCCTATTGAAATCCCTCAAGCTCCATAGCAAATGTCATGTAATTTATGATTGGTTGGTAAATTGTCATTTGCTGATAAGACTCTGGGATACAATGAGACCAAACAGAAAGAAAGAAAGAAAGAAAGAAAGAAAGAAAGAAAGAAAGAAAGAAAAGTGGGCTGATTCTGGTGTTTCACCACAAGTTTTGCTTTCTTTTTTAAAAAAATCCATATTCATAAGAAACTGTTTTATTATCAAATTATAATATATCGAGGGATAGAAAATCCAGTTTCCTTTTCAATTCTGGTTAATTTTCCTCGGTCTAACATTAAAATCCAATCCGTACTAGGGAAATGTTACTTTTTCCATATGGGCTGCCAAGTAAAGGGAGTCAGGTCAGACTAAATCCCTGGTTCTTAAGAGTCTGTCTGTTCCTTTGACCCTTCCCCCCAAGTCTTGGGTCTTGTCCTCACTCAACCAAAGCCTTCCATCTGCTCTGCCATCCCCAGATTTAATGGGCTTTAGCTCTGGAGAGTAAAATTCCCTCCCTCCCTCTCTGCCACTTTCTTAATAGACCTATGGCTCTGACAAGGATGTCTTTCTGGTTTCCTTATTGCTTGTTGCTGTGGAAGGAGGGGAGAGCGTCAGGTAATCATCTGCCATATAGCTTATTCAACAGAGGCCCTCTGCTGGTCTGCACTCTGCCTTCTGGTCATATACCCAGCAGTGCGCTTAGGAAATGTTAGACTTTGGACTTAATGGTCTTATGTGTCTGGGAGGAGAGGCTTTTCAGATGTTACTTGTCTTACCTCATTTCAAAATGTAGTAACCCAGCCCTGCTGCATTTGGGAACTGTCCTGCTCATTCTTCTGAAAGAGCTCCTGGACCCTCTGCCCTGGTGACACTCCTGCAAATGCCCTGGCCTTTAATCACACTGATTTTGAGCGTCCAAGCTTCACTGATTAATGGCAAGGTGTTTGCATACTGCAAGTGATTCCTATTGATGCCTATAACTGTATATGATAGCTACCAGCTGGTGCTATTGTATAAAACATAACAATATTGATGTAAGAGGTGGGGGGGGTATTATTTGAGCTGCTAGGCGAGTCGTGCTGCTCTTGTAGACAAAGGGAATGGGAGGGAAGGGAAGAAAGGGAAGAAAGCCAAAACATGAAAAGAACCCCTTCTTCAAAGCATTCCCCAAACCTTCTCATCTTCTTTGCCTCTCACTTCCATACTAATTCCTCCTCCTTGCTTGCCTGCTTCCTTCCAGAGTGGAAAAGCCATCCCGTATCCCAAACGTTTCTCATCCTCAAGATGTAGAAATCTCGGCTCCTCTGACAACTGGGGAAATGGATGGGGCACAGTAATACTGCCTTCCCTCTTTGCAGATGGAAGGACAAAGTGCCTGTTTAGGACTAGTGACAATAGGCTGATGATTGCTGACAGCAACAAAGTCTGCAATTGCAACCACCTGCACCACAAAATACTTGCATTGGCTACTTCCGTGGGGAGGTTGTGCTTAGGAACCCAGTTGAACCAGCCCCAATAGCCAATAATACCTGATGGTATCCTAATGGCAACCCCACCCCCTGCCCACACAGGCTATGCTTGCTTATTTTGTCATATTATCAATTCGCCTGGAAGTTTGCTGTTTTAGTATAATGTACAGGACACTGCATGGTATAAGCAATTGAGACAGAGTTCAGTGACCCAAAAAGCTTGCAGTCTAAAGGGTGAGCATATAGACAGAGGAAGGTCAGGGATGAGAGAAGCAAAGGAAAACAAAGGATGGAATGAGCAAATTCAGGGGAAAGTGTTTATGGATGTGAGGATGCCACCCTCACCACCCTCTGAGAAACAATGCTAGTCCTATTGAGATTCTTATTTGTTTAGCCTTCCTTCAAATCCCTCTTGTGTTTCTCCTGAAGAGGAACCTTCAAAGCTACCTTGAAACTTTTCTTGAGGCAAAATTCAGTAGCAAGTCAAGTCCCAAGCTTGATCAAGTTTGCCCACTGCAGGGAGAGTTTCCTTCAGATATCCAGTGCTGGTGAAAGGCCTTTGAGAATACCCACAGAAAGGAGTAAGCAAGAGCTTCCTTTGAATGGAAAAGCTGGGTTTTGTATAGACTATCCGCTGTTCTCCTTGTCTAAAATAGACAAGGGAAGAAAGAATGGGCTCAAAGTGTTACTGATCACATTTAGCCTGGGTGTGAGGGGAAATGGACTCCCTTTTAGGAGGTACATTGGAATGGGTTGCTTAGGAATGTGGTACAATCATCTCTAGAAGAGCAGGCTAGACAAGTTTATGGCTAGATTAGTTTAGATAGTAGCAGTATAATTGGACTGGATCATACCATTTCCAGCCATATGTTCAACTCTGAAGCTGAAGGTACATAGACAAAGGTAGTTTTAAGCACGTTCATATGTCTGACAGGGGAATGGACTTGATTAAATCCCTTCCACCTCTGATTCTATAGCTCCTTCCTAGCAGAAAGTATCACATAGTTGAGCATGCTTGTGGATGCTCAGAAAGCTACAATCATGCACTGGGGAAATAAGTGTAAATGAATGCTGGAGAGATAGAGAAAATGTGAGGGAAAAGGTCCTTAGATCAAAAGTAAGAGTTACTGGCAGGAGTCTTGAGCAAAAAATTAAATGGAACAGCACATTCCAGTAACTACGTTTCATGACCAGTCTGCTAGATCTGTGGCTCCCAAGCATTTTGAATTTCAGGCTTGTTTCCTAAGACTTGTTGGCATGTCAAAATGGAATAAATAATTTTGAGGAGACAAAGGATTGCATGAGCCTTTTGAACATGTCAGTATTCGGTTGCATTTTGAGATGCTAAAAAATACAATCTAAATACTTCGTGACACCTTCCAGATATCGCTTCTGGGGTCGTGAAGATAGCACACTCCATCTGACTCATAAAACACCAATCATCAGATGTGATGTGGGCAGGAGACAGGCTGATCAGCAAGTGTTCCATTTAGATTGTCATGAAACCTTCCTATACAGCTGGTGATTACTAGGAAACAAGCGTTTTTACCTTTTGTTGTGGCATACATACAGTCATTCAGAAGAATATACAGAGAACGTACCCAGCCTGTGGACTGATTAACTCTTACACATTTAGCAAAGCTTAAAGGTCACAGTTTTGAATGAATCCCATTTTCATGATGTGAGAAAGCACTCTCTGTTCCAAGCTTCACTATGCCAATGGAGTCATTTCATCTTAGTGGCATGGTGTCTGTTCTTCTCCAAGGCAGCAAGAAAACTATATTTTTACACCGGTGATGAGAATGTCATTGTGAATTCTGGATGTTCAGGCTCTGCTCATTTGAATGAGTGGCATGGGAGTCAAAGTGTAGTATGGTTATGCACTGAAATAATTGGGAAATGGTGTCATGCAACCTGACTATAGGGAAAGAGAGTCTGGGGTCTGATGACAGTGTAATGAGTGCTGTACATATATCTGGGGGAAGTGGAAGGAAAGGAACTTCATGGAGGAAATATGAAAAGACAGGACTGAAATGAAATAGTTATTAGATAAGGAAGGGAAGGCTTGGGGTGTATTTTAGAAGGACCTCAATATTTCGAAGTAATGTATTTAATGTGTACACAAGTGACCATTCAAATGTGAGGTATATAGTTTTTTAAAAAAAACTAAAATCATCCAACACACGCAAACTTTCAGAGTGGATTGGGGGATGAGGAACTAGGGGGAGTTGGGGGGAAGCTTCACTGTGCTAGCAGGATTAGTTGGGTTAGTTGAATCCAGCCCATAGTTTAACTCACAGCCCCAGCCTCATTTTATACAACTGCTAATTCCTCCTAAAGCTGCTCCCTTCCATCCCACAAGAGTTCTCTCTGTCCTATTCATTTCCTCCTTATCTCTCCTGGCTTCTTAAAATTGTTTCTCTTTCATTCTACATAGTTTCCAAACAATTGAGAGGGACAGTATTTTTGGGGTAGTAAAAATCAATCAATTTCATGTCAGACTAATCTGATCTCATTTTTTGAAAAAATTACAAGCCTGGTAGATGGAGGGAACGCTGTGGATGTAGCCTATCTTGATTTCAGCAAGGCCTTTGACAAGGTGCCCCATGATATTCTTGTAAAGAAGCTGGTAAAATGTGGGCTAGACAATGCTACCATTCAGTGGATTTGTAACTGGCTGACTGACCAAACCCAAAGGGTGTTCATCAATGGCTCCTCTTCATCCTGGAGAGAAGTGACTAGTGGGGTGCCACAGGGTTCTGTCTTGGGCCCAGTCTTATTCAACATCTTTATCAATGACTTGGGTGATGGGCTTGAGGGCATCCTGATCAAGGTTGCAGATGACACCAAATTGGGAGGGGTGGCTAATACCCCAGAGGACAGGATCACACGTCAAAATGACCTTAACAGATTAGAGAACTGGGCCAAAGCAAACAAGATGAATTTTAACAGGGAGAAATGTAAAGTACTACACTTGGGCAAAAAAAATGAAAGGCACAAATACAGGATGGGTGACACCTGGCTTGACAGCAGTACATGTGAAAAGGATCTAGGAGTCTTGGTAGACCACAAACTTGACATGAGTCAACAGTGTGATGCAGCAGCTAAAAAAGCCAATGCAATTCTGGGCTGCATCAATAGGAGTATAGCATCTAGATCAAGGGAAGTAATAGTAACACTGTATTCCGCTCTGGTCAGACCTCACCTGGAGTACTGTGTCCAGTTCTGGGCACCACAGTTCAAGAAGGATACTGACAAGCTGGAACGTGTGCAGAGGAGGGCAACCAAAATGGTCAAAGGCCTGGAAACGATGCCTTATGAGGAACGGCTTAGGGAGCTGGGTATGTTTAGCCTGGAGAAGAGAAGGTTAAGGGGTGATATGATAGCCATGTTCAAATATATAAAAGGATGTCATATGGAGGAGGGAGAAAGGTTGTTTTCTGCTGCTCCAGAGAAGCGGACACAGAGCAATGGATTCAAACCACAAGAAAGAAGATTCCACCTAAACATTAGGAAGAACTTCCTGACAGTAAGAGCTGTTCGGCAGTGGAATTTGCTGCCAAGGAGTGTGGTGGAGTCTACTTCTTTGGAGGTCTTTAAGCAGAGGCTTGACAGCCACCTGTCAGGAATGCTTTGATGGTGTTTCCTGCTTGGCAGGGTGTTGGACTGGATGGCCCTTGTGCTCTCTTCCAACTCTATGATTCTATGATAATTAATTTACTGGTTCCATGACTTGAAAGAAAGAACCCCCCTCCCGGTTGTTTGACAACAAATGGTTAGGTTTCTGCTATATGTGCGTGCTTGCATATGCATTTATGCATTGCACATAATAGTCAGGAACTGCTTTCACTTGATTTCCAGAATAGTAGTTGTATTGGTCTATTGTATTAAAAAAAAACACATTTGTATACGTATTTGAAAATGACCCACCAAACCCATTGATGCTTGCCTCTGAGCAATCCTGCGTAGTACTGGAAATTTTAATCTGATTTAATCTTGGAGAAAACTGAAGCATGGTGGTCTAGCCTGGATTAATTAATCCAGAACACTTTTGTCTCTGGTTCAACCCGTCATTGGCTCTGACGCTGGCCGCTACTAGCATGTGACCCCCCCCCCAACATATTGCCCCCACAGGAATGTGGACCTCTATGGGGAGGGCGGGATTTCCCATCTCTGTATTAGTCCATGGGATGAAGACGACATGATTTTCATCCTAGTAACACTTGTCAGTGCTAGGCTAAGAGTGCACTTTTAAAGCATCACGGGATGACTTCTGTTGTGGTACTTATGGCTGGCATTCTTTCCCAGCAGATGGAACACTGGGCTGAAACAAAAACAACTCTCTCTCTCTCCCTCTCCCCCCCCCCAAGTTTCTGTGGAGAATCATCTGGTTGGAAGCCAGACATGGTTGTATGGAAAGAGCAAACAGGCATGGTGGGGGGTGTCTGTGGCAGAAGAGAAGGCGGATGGGAGCTCTATCAGAAACACAAAGTAAGCTCTGCATTTTGCCACATAACAATAGCATTTTAGTTGCAAAAGTAACCACTCCTTCTGGTCATGAAAAGGTTGTCCTTAGAAACAGTACCTTAAAAATTATTATTAAAAATATATCTTACTGAGGCCGTTTGGCCATAAGTGTTTGTGTGAGAGAAGCAGCAACAGTGGTTCAGGAGTAAGCCCCACTGAAACGCCGGGGATTACTTCTCAGTAAACATGTTTAGTTCTGAGCTGTGTTTTTCTGAAGGATTACCACCAGAACGTGCAGCAAAATGTTGCAGTACACCGTCACATCCTAGCAGGAGGATGCCTGATCATAGTTCCAGTCAACCATGCCCTCCTCCAAGTTTTCTGGTACATTACTACTTGCCTACTAAGCATGCCCTGTCCCCTTTTGGACTGGGCTGGGGGCGGGAAGTTGCCTGCTTGTGAGTTTTGTTCTGTAAATGTACTTCTGCAAACCTTGGGGCTTCCCTAAGCATGCTGATACCCCTCTGTTGTCCCTCTGTGGCTCCAGTCCTATCGGCACTTACCACTTGAGTTGGCTATTATTGTTATTAATGATAATTTTATTATTTATACCCCACTCATCCGGCTGGGTCGCCCCAGCCACCCTGAGTAGCTTCCAACACACATAAAAACATAATAAAACATCAAACATTAAAAACTTCCCTATTCGGGGCTGCCTACAGGTGTCTTCTAAAAGTTGTATAGTCATCTATCTCCTTGACATCTGATGGGAGGGCATTCCACAGGGAGGGTGCCACTACTGAGAAGGTATTCTGCCTGGTTCCCTGTATCTTCTCACAGTGAGGGACCCTCGGAGCTGGACCTCAGTGTCCAGGCTGAACAATGACGGTAGAGACATGCCTTCAGGTATACGGGGCCGAGGCTGTTTAGGGTTTTAAAAGTCAGCACCATCACGTTGAATTGTGCTCAGTTTTAGAGCACAGCTTAGAGGGAGCCATTGAGATGTGGATATTATATTTGTCTGTAAATGGTTTTGTGTCTGCGTTACCTTTAAGCATGTCTGTAAATACCTAGAAAAAGCTCACATTCATTTCTCCTTCTCACGGTTGCCATCTGCTTTTGGTCCCATAGGTCCTAGTATCCCATGAATCACTATGACAACATTCTTGAGTCTTCTATCTCAGTTGTAAGGTCTGGTCCAAAAAAAGGCAATTGGAGTCATTAAAGTGACACACCAACCCTTTCATTCAAGAAATGTAAGGCATCACCGATACTGAAAAAACATATCCATCTCAATGGAATCACACTTGTGTTTTTACCCAGAGGCACAAGCTTCCCTGTAAAACTAAAATCTTGCCACATCTTCAATATATGTATGCATTCAGGAAAGCATGTCAAGAGAAGGTTATGTTCAAAATATTAGGTGGCCTGGCGGATCACTCACTCTTAATTATATGCCAGTTCCCTGTTGCAGGCCAGCATTGTTCACCTGCCTGCCCAGCTTCTTGTGTGAAACAACTGTGTGATTAATTGAGTTGACAAAAACACCCAGCATCCACTGAGTGTGCCACTCACAGTTGGCGTTGCAAGTCCCAGGGTGAAACGAAAAATGTACCCGAACCACTATATCCTGGAAATGGTGAACACTGCAAACTCCTCTGTTCCATCCTCTATGGTCTTCAATCCTTCTGGTTCTTGAGCAGCAGAAACATATGCTAAGGTGGTGCCAAGGAAGGAAAGTTGCTCCTTTTTGCTAATAAAGCAAACATTCTCCCGTTACAGAGGGATCTGCTCAAGACAGCTACATACTGGGCAGGAGTCACAGGAATCCACTTTCTCAAAGTTGTTTTCTGGGGAGGTCTTCCATCCCTTTACTGAATCCTGTTTCCCTCTGTTAACTCATTATTATTGGGTGAATGACTTGCACAACCTCTATTAGCGGATGTAATAATTGGAATTGAGTAGGACTGAGTACATTCCCCATTGTCCTTCCTCTCACTGAAAGGAGGAAGCTGACAACACTGGCTATTTCATTCAACCAGGGATGTACCCTCCAGATGTTGGACAACTCCCATCATACCTGACTATTGGTCATGCTTCCTGGAGCTGGTGGGAGTTGTAATTCAACAATACCTGGAGGGCACCACATTGGCTATCCCTGCCATTTCATCCTCATAGGCACTGTCCTCCACAGGTAGGCTTGCTGGCATCCGGGTTTTAATTTTTGGTTCCAGGTGAAGACCTTTTTATTCGCCCGGGTGTTTTAATCTTTGTGTGTGTTTTGTTATGCTGCGTTGTATTAATGTTTTAGTGCTGGTAGCTTTATTTAATTTGCTTTTATGTTGTGCTTGGCGTTTTCCTTTTGCTGGTTTTAAGCTGACTGTCAACCGCTGAGAGAACATTTGTTGTTGGACAGCATACAAATATTGTAAATAAATTAAATTTGCACCTGTTGCTGAAATTCTGGCTGCATTGCTCCAAGCATTTGCAGATTTGTTTGGAATTATTCTTCAGGAAATATATATACACTGCTTTGCTTAGCTCTTCTGAAGCAAAATCAACTTCCTAAGAATAAGAAGCCTTCTCCCTTCCTCTCACTCCACCAAAATCCCTCCTTCTTAGTGAGCAATGTGCATAGAACCATTTAAAAAAGAAATAGGGCAAAGTCTGACATCAAGCTCTCTTAGAGAGTAGAGGCTTTACGTTAGGGTCACATGCACACAATGAAGGAGAGCCAGGTTCCAAGATGCTGTTTCCCTGACAACCAGAAGGCAGGGATGAAAGAGAGAGACGGGAGGTGACTTTTCAGAGATGTCATTAACTAGATCTGCCAAAGTGGAAGTTGATGTGGAGTCTCTGGGGCTCTCAGGGACATAATAGGACTAGGGCTTGTCTGTGTAGCATGACCATAGCTGTCCTAAATCACACTTGGAGATCCCACCCACTTCTTTGGCATTCCCTCACTTGCATATCCTAGTCTCTATTTACTGCTGAGAGGGAGATACGTAATGTCATCACTGAAATGCTAGTTCAACCCTCTTGCTTTGTCCCTCTGGTGTCTTGAAATAGAAGTCAAGAACAGGGGCAGGCTGCACGAGACAAGTGCCAAGGGATCAACCAATTTGTTTACAGCCCTGTAAAGGGTTCAAGTCATTGAGACAGGGGATGGGAAGATATGTTGCTCGGTCCTCTTATCCTAATGTAGGGTTGGGCCAGAAATAAACAAGTAAGAGGTATGTGCAGGAGATCAGCTGGATAGAGATGAAAGCAAAACTGGGCATCCCAAAGCAGCAAAAGCTGGCAACCCTCATTGTTTAGACAGAAGAACTGGCAGGAAAAGGGAGATTACCACAGGGCAATGGTCAGCTGGTTCACTTGGCCAGAGAGCATATGCAGTTGTTTTCAGGACTGGTTTTGCAGAACCATGACAGCAGGCCACAATCTGTGCTGCATTCCTAGGGGGTGCAGGTGTGAGATCTCTGCTGCTGCTGCTGCCGCCGCCGCCGCCGACTCAGCAGCACAAGACATGCTTCTTCCCAAGTGGAGCTGACTTTGGGAGTTCCTGGCTGTACTGGGGTCCTTTCTGGGAGAGGAAAGTTTGGTGGGGGAAATGACTGCAGACCTGTTGTCTTTCATCACTCTTTATTGTGTAAAAATAAATTCGACAATTCATGTAGTTTAAGCAATAAAATGAAAAAAGGAAAGGAAAAAAAAACAGCATGAAGAACCAGTAGAAACAGTGCATTTTAAGAATTGCTGATGTGGACTGTGGATGTAAGATATAACATCAACTCATTCAAAACCCAGTAAAGACTGATAGCAAGAAATAGGAAAAATATACAGCTTTGGTTAACAGAATGACAACTCAAGAAACATTTATCCTCTTTCACGCTGTACAGTATATACAATTGTATCACTATCACCCTTTTTATTTTTATTTTGGCAAATCCTGCGCAATTTGGACTGGATTTATTTACCTTGACATGTTTCCCCCCCCTTCATCAGTTTACACTTAACATTCATTATTAGTTACAAGAAGGTTTCCAATAAGGGTCATTAGCAGATTGATCTTACAAGGTAGAATTTTGTTGGGATTGGTTGGTTTTGCTTTTAAAGAGCACTGCTTTAAATATGCTGCCCTGAGCCAAGATTTAAAAGTAAGATAACTAGGCTGGGTTTGTGTTGATTATGTTTAGATAGATTTCCACCCCCCTCTCCTAGTGCTTTAGCATTGTGATTTCATAGGGTGGCCACATGACCCACTTCAATATCTGATGAGCAGCAACCTTTCAATAGTGCAACATCGACCTTGAACTGCTTATTACATGCCCATCCATGCTGCATATTCATTTGCCACAGCTTTAGGGTTGGTCAAAATGGCTCAGTGAGCCTCACAAATTCTATCCTTCATGCCTCCCTTCTCACTCACAGCCAAGAAAAACTCCTTGACGTGGATGAGAGAGGACGAGGTCATTTAAAGGGGTGATGGCTGCAGACTATTAGTACAAACCAGAAATTCTTTTTCTTAAAAAAAGAAACCATATAAAATATTATTTATCTCAAAATAAGCTTTATCATCCTTTTATCCTTCATCTGTAGCTCAAAAGTATTTTTTTCAGGAATACCTGTTTTTCTACATATATTCTTTTCTAATAAAAATACCTTTCTTGGTAGTAAACTCCTTTTACAACAAGAGAAACAATTTGTGTGCATTTTGTTTTACAAAAGCAGAAAGGCTTGACATTTCAAAGAGTAGCTAACCCTTCAAGGGAGAGAAAATGCTGATTCAACTAATATCACATTTGAGCTGTGATTTCTATACACTGATTTTAAGTTAAGTCCTAGGGAAGTGAATAGGACTTCTAAGTTACCCATGTTTAGGACCACTTGCCAGAGAATGCTTTGCTGATTACCTAAACTGGTGTGACCTTATATTCTTCAGTGGAACTACACCTGTGTAAATGGCCAGTGAAAACACCTCCTTTAGAAGGAGGCCTTTGGGAACTGTCAGACAGTCTTTAGGCAAACACATGCACTGCCTGTGCAGTGCTCATTACTTGTATGTATGTATTTATAAAAGGGCATTACCTGAGAGAGGCATGTATTATTCAGTGCAAAAGGGGACATCAGTCGTATTAAGCAGTAGGCTTGAGTTTGGCTGGATCAGCTATTTATTCTGTGCTCGCTAGAGCAGCCTTGGTGCTGAACGGACAGCTCCCAGGGAGTCTGGCATGGAAAATACACCAATGGTGGTGCTGAAGGGACAGCTCCAAGTACATCCAGGTTGGTAAACATCAACAGGACTGATTCAGCAGCACAGTGTATGTTGCACCGCAGAAATGCTTAAAGAACAGCTCCTATAGCTGCTTTTTTAGGACAGCACAACTACTGGATTAAGAGCTCTGGCTTCTCCAGGACTTATAGGAAAAGACAAAGCTGAGTGGAGCAGTTCCCATGGATTGATTTCTTTTAAAGTTACCAATATTTTAACTGGTGGCTCTTCTTCTCTTTTTAATACAAAAACATGTAATGCTGTTTATCACGGGAAAGAATGCTGTATCATTAGCCACCTTTTTCCAGCCATGCCTGACCTATACTATCGTGCTTGGATGACTTTAGTTTTTGAATTGTTTTTAAAGCATGAACTATCACTCAGCAAACCCCCACAGCTCTGCATTAGCCCATGCAAGCAGGCAAGCATTAGACCAGGTAAAACACGATTGAGGCACCTACTGAAAACATGCAAGAAACAACAGTACACCCCTTACCTTCCCTATAAGCCTGCAGGAAATCTAAGGGTGCCATAAACTAGGACAGAATCTATAAAGAGCACTATGCAACCCATTGTCACTAAAGGTGGTAAAATAGACACTCTTATCTAACCAAAACACAATCCTCGCAAGAAAGGCCAACCGCTACACCTTCCCAGCCTCCTAAAATAGTTGGTGCCCTTCAAGATGCAAACAGCTCCGTCTATAGCATGATAAGAAATGCACATTTTGCCTTTTTGCAGAGGTTTATCTGACGGCTTGACACATCCATACAGTCTGTTAGGTATTCTTTGTGCTGTTCTTTAAAAAAAAAAACATAGTGCAGGCTCTGTTTCTGGTTATTGGGCAAAACAGATGCATGGAGAGGTCACAGCCTCTTCTTAATTCCCTGGGGCATTGGAGCAAAATCAGGATTTGCCCTTTATTCAGTTTCTTGACACATTTGCTTAAAACCTCTCTCAAGCAGTTCCTTATTCCTTTCACAAAGGAAGAGCTATGAACCTTTATGAAAGTGAAGTATACCTCAAATCTCATTGGGTCCAATAAGCACAGGGCAGGCAAGGTTCCTTGCGCAATACATCCTGCCACCTGCAGTGAACCCAATTTGTATTTAAAAGGCAAAAATCTCAGCTCAGCGGTATGGCCATGGAAATCGGACTGCAACAACATGCTTTGCATCCGACTACCACTAAAACTCCCCCCCTACCCCAGCCCTTCAGGTTTATGGCTCTTAGTGAGAGTAAAGGAGCATTGGTAAGGGTTTGGGAATGCCTCATAAAGCCATAAGAAAATAGTCCCATCTTCAAGCCAAGTATTCTTGGAAAAGGCCCAGGATGCATTACCTTTGGAGGGGAAGGCAAGTAGGAGCCTGCTGTGGAACCAGGAAAGGAGAGGTAAGGGGGTGGATCAGGTGATTTTCTGCCATCTTTGTGTCACAGAGTTTTGGGAGAAGCAGTAATCAATGCCTGTGGAAGGAAGGTTTTCTGGACTACGCATAGGCTTTGTGATGGCTAACAGAGGCAGATACTTTAGGCTGTACAGCAAAATGAAGGCAGACAAGGGAAGGGAGCTGCTCTGCAGCTCCATTAAAATAGGTAGGAGCCAGCTGCTCCTACAAATGACCAAGGATCTGGACAAGTCGTCTAGGATCCTTGAGCTGGCAATGCTCCTGAGTCTCACAGGTACCCTTGGGGGGCAAAGATGGCTCTGTTTGCTCTGGCCATAGCCAGAGGTTTACACAATTGGTGGGGGAGCAATGAGGGACCTGAAGAATTTCAGAGAGCAGTCCTACCCCCCCACCCATCAAATCTCCTAGTCAAGCCACCATCATGTGTCTCTCAAAAGCGTTTATCCTCCTATCATTCAGAGAATAATTTGTAATAAAAAATAAATATCTGCCCACAGGTGACTGGCTGCTTAAAAGACATAGAGTAGAGTAGGAATATAGAGATATCCTTTAAAAAGTATATGCAAATGAAGACAAATGTGCTGAAAGAGTCGCACCAGCCCAAAGGCACTCAGGCATTGAAACAAAGTTGGCAAGCCAGAAAAATCAGACCATTCATGATGAGACTTCATAAAGCAAAATGGAAAAAAAAGATAATAAAGTCTCGATCCAAAGGAGAAAGGGACAAAAGAGGGAGTGAGAGAAGGTGGGGTGGGGGACAATGAACCCTCTCTTCAAAATTGTAAGGTTGCAAAGTCCCAGGTTGCCTTAGAGTTGACTGAAAAACTCCAAGTCTCCTAGATTTAAAAAAAAAATGTGATTGATTCTTTAGAACAAACAAAGAAGATAATTTTAAAAAGAAAGACAGAAGAGAGAAAGGAAATA
Source organism: Lacerta agilis (assembly GCF_009819535.1). Classification (NCBI taxonomy): domain Eukaryota; kingdom Metazoa; phylum Chordata; class Lepidosauria; order Squamata; family Lacertidae; genus Lacerta; species Lacerta agilis. Next base: position 26,656,834 of record NC_046313.1, on the reverse strand, counting down.
GATTTGTCCATAATTCATTCCTGGGTGAGGAGAATGTCTGTTAACCAAGGGTTGAATGGATCTGGAATGGGAAGGGTGGGGAAGAGCAGCATTTTTTAGTTGATCTGACGGCAGGCTTCAAATGTCCATTTGGTGGCTCCACCATAAATATCAATGTTGGTCTCGGACCAGGCTATGACACTACCAGACAGGGCTTTGGTGCTGCACGTGGCGAGGTTGTAGATCTCCCCTGGGGTGAGCTTTCGATCCCAGATGTTGAAGTGGGCTAGTTCTCCCACAAATGCCTGGGTGGCATCAAATCCACCTCCAAGTGTGTCCTTGAAGAGAGAAAATGAAGATAAAAGATTTGAAAACATCTCACCCTGGAAATATGCAGTATGTATCCTTATCTAAAAGTTGGTTTTCTGACCCTAACTTGAATTAGTAGGATTCTAAAATGACATCTCTATTATTTTACGTTTTGGAAAAACCCTAGGGCATTTTTGTTGGGTTCTTCATTTTCTTTTTCCCTGAAAACCTCAAGAGGGATACCTCTTTGTGCTGGAATATGTCTTGGGGTGGCATGCACATTGAAAAATTTTGTATTAAAAAAGAAGAAGACCCAAGAGGTAAGCCAACACTGGGAATCCTATAGTCTTGACAGAGTAAACACTTCAAACGAGCCAGAAAGCTTTCATGGCAGCATGCAAAGGTCAGCAGGAATAAACTGCACAAGAGAAGTTCAATAAGGAGGATGCAACGTGCAGCCTTTTAAGTGCATTTTTCATGGATGGAACTTCCAAAAATAGAAACTTAGGCCCCTGGTTCCAGCATTGCCAATATGCCTGGAAGGGAGGAGGATGGAGATGGAAGTTGTTCCCTGAGGAGACTTGCCTGCAGCCTGCTCTGTTATCTTCTAGGTGCTAGGAAAAGACCTTCTAATTTCCCCAGGCTGTTTTACCTTTACAGTACTGGATAACCCCTGCTCTAATTAGTAGTGTTAAATTTTGCAGTGTTTCTATACTCCTTTCATTCTGTGGCATACCTGTAAGGCACTGTGAGAATTTTGAATGGCAGTACAGATTTATTTATTTTTTAATGTAAATTTGTATGCACGTGTAAATGAAGGCCTCACATGTTGTTTTGAGAGAGGAAGAAGACAAGTGGTGTTAAAGAAATGGGCCGTGGTGATTTGCTATGATCCTCCATCTTGAGACTTTTGTGGATGTGAAAATATATTAAAAAATCCTGAAAGCCTGCACCAGAATAATTGGATACCATGACTTTCGCTTTCCGACTACGGCAATGTATCTGAGTGAGCATGTTGTGTAACTGGCAGGCAGAGTTGATCTATGTCACTTGTGCAATAAGTGATGGGGAAAATAACTGCTTGTTTTTATGAGAAATGCAGGAAGGAAATTTAGATGTCCTGTGGTGTGTAATTCAGTGTGAAATAGTTGGTTAGCTCTAGGCATAGAAGCAACAAGGACAGGACCCTTTCCAGGAGTTGCATATCACCCTGTAAAATTTGAATTATAACTCATGTCTCTCTCTGTGTGTGTGTATCCCTGTGCAGGTGTAGATGTTAGGCAGCATTGTTGTCTCTACCACTGTCAAAATTATGTGCCCTGAAGATCCCACTTGTTCCATGGGAACGTCAATCCCCATTCCTTTTAAAATCATGAGTGATTGTGTATGCAAACGTGTGTAGTTCACGGGGTAGCAAATGTGGTGCACTCCAAATGTTGCTAAACTCCCAATTCCCATCAGCAAAAGCCAGCATGACCAATGGTCAGGGATTATGGGCACTGAAATCCAGCAATATGTGTGGGGACACCATGTTGGCTACCCCTGGTTCAATTGTTCTTTAATGTGCATGACTAAAGGGAACAGATTGGTGATTTTCTGTGTCTCCTACTCATTTTAGAACTCTCTCACCACCACCCCCATACCATTTGGTCTCTCCCCCCCCCTTATCCCCCCTCTCTTTAATCCCCTTCTGTTCTTACCCGATGCCTAAGAAACTTCATCAAATTTTGCCACAGTTGTTGTTTTTAAGAGGCAAATTTCCTGTACTGCCCGTGGCGGAACCACTTTGCATTCATCTAACAAATGTACTAAATGCTGGCTCTGACGGGCAACCTATGAAACTATCGCTGCAGTAAGCCTTATGCTGTAGGTTCAGAAGGTATCGAATGCCAGTGTGGCAGGTTGACATAATCATGCTAACATTGGCACTGGAGACCCCGGCATATGCGTGATGAGACCTGCTGAACAGGCATCTGGAATACAAGGCGGATTCTACTATGTAGCATGTGAAGCTGCAATCCCCAGCATTTCCTGGTATGGCTGGGAGAGATCCCTGCTCAAAACCCTGCAGAGCAGTTTCCAACCAGTGCTGAAAACCATGAGCCAGATGGACCCAATGGTCTGACTCTGGCAGCTTCCTGTGTTCCGAGGAATATCTAGGTCTACTAAACTTAATCCAGAGCAGCACAATCTGCAGGTTTCAACTATTTATAATGCTTAAGCACCTTCTCTACCAGTCTTTCAAACAAATTGCTGCAAATCTTGTACAGAACATGGATAAATTCCAGCGGTCACCCCTTCCTCCTCCGCTGCCACCACCACCATGCTACCTTACCTGTTCCTGTCCCAAAACAAGGACCCCTTGTGGCTTGATAGGATGATAAGGGGCCAGGTTTTCCCCATTGCCTCGTTGTGTGCCATCTTGATAAGCCTCCCAGACACCATCCCGAGTTGTCCATGTGATGCAGATATGGTGCCATTTCCCATCGTTAATGACAAAAGGAAGCTTTGCTACCTGGTGAGAGAAGAGGGAGATTGCTGCAGCCAGGCATGCCCTATAACAGCAAAAGTATGAACTGTACAGTACTAGAGACTTCACCAAGCTGGTGGTCTTCCCGAACCTGCCTGTTATGTAATACTAGAGAAACATTCAGTTTTCACATGAACCACAGAACCTTCTGACTCCCATTGACAGAGAGATGAAGATTTGATGGGGTGGCAAACATTCTAGATTCTAAAAACTCCAGTAAGTGGAGATAATGACAATGCTTATTTTAACTTCAAGGACACAGGATCAGGTTTTCTGATCCTAACTTGAATTAGTAGGATTCTAAAATGACATCTCTACTATTTTACATTTTGGAAAACCCTAGGGCATTTTAGTTGGGTTCTTCGTTTTCCCTGAAAACCTCAAAGAAGGATAACTCTTTGTGCTGGAATATATCTTGGGATGGCATGCACATTGAAAAATGTAACACAAAAGGAACTATCACACTTGTCAAAATGTGGAGGTGCTGTCACACAAGCTAGGGTTTTTTAACTAATAATAATAATAATAATAATACTGTGCGTATATAAAGGTTGTTCTTTAATGGCGTTTGTATTTCATTTTGGGCCACAAGAAGAAAAATATTGAATGTCTGCCTGGTAACATACACAGTACCGTATATAATGACCTTAAATTTTGGAGAAGGGATTGGGGAACTGGGGCTTCTAAAAAATCACTTATTTCTCTGGAGGGCAAGCTAAATATAAGCTCCGCCAATTCTTTTTTTCTTTTTTTAGAGAGATCCCTGGGTGTCTTTATTTAAGTTGCTCCAGAAAAAGGGGTTGGAGCCTGGAGAGGCTTTAACTCACTTCCTTTGTTTTCATTTTGAAAGCAAAGCTGCTGAATTCCAATACTGCTGGCTGCAGTATCAACCAGCACCAGTGGTTTGCAAATACATACTCTCCATGTGCAAAAGATGCTACAAGGTGTTTGCAGAAAGGGTGCAAAGTTTTCATTATTTAGCCATCAATACGCTTCTCCCCTCCTTACCCTTAAAATCATGCCATGGCAATTAAAGGATTAGAACACTGGTCACTTACCTTATCATTGATAAGGATCTCCATGGGATTATTACCCCACTCAATAAGCACTAGCTCATTGGCTTGTCCAGGTACTGCATAAGAGAAGGGTGTGCCCACACCTGGGGAGGCATTCGATTTTATCCACATGCAAATAGTAAAGGCGTACATCTCTGGCAGGCTTTTCTTCACCTTGGCATACATATAGTTGGTTCTCAAGGGGAAAGTCAGCTGAAACTTATCTGTTGGCCGATTGTCTTTCTGGCCTGAGGGAAGATTGAGAGGGTGTTTGTCAGAGGTCTTGAAGGGTACAGAGGCTGCAATCATATATGCACTTACCTGGGAGTAAGTTCCATTGAACTCAGTTGGGCTTACTTCTGAGTAGACATGTGTAGGATTGTGCTATGCCATAGGATTGCACACACAATTGGGTGCTCCTATTCAAATAATGGCATAGATGTAATTCTAAAATGTACAGGAAGGTCTTGAGTCTCCTTCAACGGAATTTTGCATAGATCTGTCTGTCTGTCTGTCTGTCTGTCTGTGTCTCTCTCTCTCTTTCTCTCTTCATTATATAATGAGCCTTAAGATGGCACTGTTTAAATCCCTCCAGCACATTTCGGCACTCTAATCCTAGTCACATGGACAGCGCTTGGGGAATAGGGTCTTTTCTCTCCTTTTCTCTCCCACCCTCCCTTTATTTATTTTTTTACCATAAAGCTAAATAGCACTAATGAACACAGAAAAAGGAAAGGAGCAGAGTATTTGACTGGACACAACAACTGGTTCTTTTGAAGTTTAAGATGCACAAATTGCTTAGAGGAGGGAGAAAATGTTAAACAGCTTGTCCTAGGTCACTTAGAGGGTAGACCCCAATACATATAGATGAATGAATTATGTTAGCAAGTTGAAGGTGCATTTTTTCTACATAGGTGTGCTGAGTCAAAGAGACTTTGCTAACATAGATTAGGTAGTTCTTTCCTACTTTACCAATATCACTTTGGAAGAACGAGATATTATCCATTTACTGTCCTTCCCCATTACACATAAACACAAAATCACACTCACTTTTGTCCATGAATTCCAGGGAGGATCAGAGTTGCATTTGCTCATAATTTAAATGAAAAGTAATCATTTCTTCATCTCTTTTAAACAGAGGGGGGGGGTGAGAACTGCTTTGTAAGGTAGGGGGGGCGAAGGTGAGCTGTTTTTCTCAGGCTGCCTCCAAATGTGTAATTATTCAGGGGGGGAAATGCTGATCATTTAAATCTAAGCTTTTCTCAGCTTCTTTTTACCTTTCTCTAGGTCACTGATCCTTTGGTGAAGGGAAGTTAAAGTGCTTTCTATTTTTCCTCTTTCTTCAGTCTCGTTCTTGGGGTTGTACTTGCCTTCTTCCAGGCTGTTAATTCGGGACAGGACTTGCTTCTCTAAGTCATCGATGTTATTCTGGAGTATCTCCTTCAGGGAATTGGTCTGGCTGGAAGAATTCATCCTACTGAATTGCTGCACGGGGTGGGGGAGAAGCAAATAGAGTAAGTGGATTGTTACAAACCAAATTAACACCACAGCATTATTTACCACAGACTCATCCTGATGTTTGCTACCCTGGCAGCTAAACTTACAGACAGCTTTCCAAGCAAAGGAGCACCAATTTATCAAAGGGAAGCACCCAAATTGCCACAGAACCCTACTGTATGAGAGGGGGGGGGAGAGAAGTGGCAGAGAATACTTCACATTTTGCTGCAGACATTTTACCTCGGGAACAGGGCAAAGCGTGCAGCATTAAATCAACACCGAAGACGGCAGGGGCTGGCCACCCCAAAGCTAAGTCTGAGGTGTCTCCTTTTCTAGTTCTAAGGAAAAATAGAAAGGAGAAAGTTGTACCTCCAAGGTTTCTAGTCTTGTTTTAAGCGACTGCAAAGTTTGCCCAAGTTGGGTCAAGGTCTCGGCAGCCGGAGTCCGGGACAGATCCCCCATGGTGTTTTTCGAAGAGCCGGTTTGCTTCCTGTTGGAGCCCCCGCCCGTTTTGGATTCACTGGGGACCGTGTCCAGCGAGCTCTGGCTCTCACACCTGCCCAGCTTCGTGGTTAGTTCCCTGATTGTTTCCTTTTGGTTCATGATGGTCTCCTTTTGCTGAAGCACCGTTTCCCGGAGCTGTAGCACGGTGGTCTTCAGGTCTTCCGTGCTGCCGCCGCTCTGCATAGAAGAAGTGCACATGTCCGTATCCAACGGCACCGAGGTGCAGATAAACCGGGTCTGCCCGAAATTCTGGGCGCATCCTCTCAAAAAGAAGAACGAGGCCAACACGAGGCTGCACCGCACCCCTGCAAACATGGCCGGGGCAAAGTTCCCAACAGACGCGGCGCCCCGGAACGCTGGAGTTACTTTCAGCACCATGGAACTGTCCGCCGAACTGCTGAGCCGACTGCGGTACGCGGGCTGCTTTTATAGCGCGCGGGAGGGGCTACGAGCCCGTTGACGTCATAATAGGGTGGAATCCCTGTTTAATTGCCTTGCGAGCGCCCTGTTTCCTGTTTCGGGCAGCCGAAAGTGGAAGCCGAGGGGTCCCGGTGGAATTGACCGAGGGGGCCTGGTAATTGCCTCTGCCGCCTCCGCTTCGCGCCGTGAATGGAACGGTGGACTGGGAGAGCCCGCGGTGGGCGGGGGCGCCCAGGGAGTACAGGGAAGAACAGCCTTGGCCGTGGCCGCTGCGTAAGGCTTGCTTGCACGTGTGCGGCGCAGAGAGGCAGCGCTTCTCGGCATGGCTGACAGCGATGCTGAGAAGAAGCGCGGCGTGTGCCTTCAGGGTGCTTAAGTGCAGGAAGGGGTGCGCAAGGTCGTGTCTGCGGTAGCTCGCGCCGCGCTGAAGCAAAACTTAAGGTTGTAGGCTTAGAGAATGCCGGGCTGTGGTAGTGGTGTGTGTGTGTGTCCACGCGCTTGTGTGTATAACCCCTATGTAGTGTGTGTGCAATCGTAGGAGGCAACTCCTATGGGCTGAGGAGTCTTTGGGACACCCCCCAATAAAATAATTGAGGGGACTGCCCTCTCCCCAAGTTGATGGGCATTGTCATTCAAATGGCGTGTGCACCGCATCATGTGACCAATTATGCGGGGCAAGGTGTACCTCCCCCCCCCCCAATATTTTATTCAAGTTGGCACCCCTGTGTGCAATAGTCACTAGCTGGTGTACTTGTGTTTTCGAAGGCGTCATAGGGGGTGTAAGAAAGGGACGGCTATATTATAATCAGGATAAGGTTGTATTTGGCGGCGGGGGGGATTAACCTGTGGGCCCCCAGGTGGTGCTGAAGGCCAACTCCTATCAGGTACTCCCAGCCAGCATAGCCAATGGTCAGGAAGTATGGGTGTTGTGTAATCCGACAAGGTCTGAGGACCACAAGACCCCCCCCCCTTCCCTTGATGATTGGAGGTTGTGTGCTTATGTTTTAACGCTGGAAGAGGCTACTTTAGGATAGGAGTCGTCTAGTCACTTGACGATTTTCAGGCGCAATCCAGCCCTGGGAATCTGTAATGTGCACCAATGACGCACACGCAAAACTCTTAAATGTCTTTCAGAAGCCTGTGGTGTGTCACCGCTCTTCATGTGTGTCACTATGGCAGGCGTCTGAAAAGAGGAGGCTGCCGTGACACGTCTGAATGAGTCCATCCGTACCTGGAAAGAGGGAGTGAGGGCTCTTTTCTACAGCCCTTGCTACTCCTGAATCTCCCAGCTTCTCAACTCGCCAGTAATTAAATCCTAAAGGAGGTGCCAGTGCGTGAAGCCCCTGCTTGCCCCTGGCCTAAAATCCTTTCCTCCTCGTGCTGCTCGCTTCTCTGGAGTGTAAAGCCTCTCTGTAGCGAGAGAATTTTGCTCATGCTCAGAGACCCACACGACTGTGCACCCTGACACGAAGGAAGCCCTGCTCTCAATCCAACTCCGCTGTCCTTGGCTAATTCGTGTGCTCGCTGCTTTTGCTTCAGTTAAGTTCCCTGTTTTGGGAAGCAAAACCGGGCAGCTGCTGCAGGGTTTGTTCCCAAAGCCGCGTTTGCACAAGGAAGCAGCGCCCGCCTCCCCCTCGGCCTCTCGCGGGAAGCTCGCTCTCATTTCTGCTTCTTTGCCCCTTTTCCGATCCGAGGAGGACCATTTCACGGGCTCTGGGTCGCAGCAGCCATCCAGCCAGGCAGGAGCATGATGATGCAGCCTGCGGGGAAAGAAAAAGAAAAGAAAAGAAACACACCCGGATACTTTGCTCAGGGCCCTTCTGCTACCGCTCCTCTTCCCAGCCAGGAGATTCGCTTCCAGTAAAGCAGTCCATGCTTTCCCGCAAGAAGCATCCGCCCGAGAGATGCGCCTCCGGAGCAGACAGCGGAAGCGGCTCATTTCCTCCCGTTTCTAGTGGCACCGACTGAGTGCTTGAATGACTGAATCGTCTGCTTCTTTGCCAGGGCACCGGATACCTTCGCGTACCGCGGCGCCTCTGAGAATGAAGCGAGCGAGGCGATCTCAACCTCACGTCCCCTTCTCTTCCTCCCTCCCCGGAGCTCTTGGCCGCGCCAGCGCTGGCTGGAGGCCTGAAGAGGGGCCTATGCGCGCTGGTGGTGTTGTGTTCCGGACAAAAGTTACATCTCCAGTCCAGAGCTGCTCCTCTTATAAAATTCAGTGGTGGTGGAGAGGAGGGCAAGGTTCGCACACCAAGCTTGAAAGGCCTGCATGTGGGTATTAGACTACGAGAAACTGCAGCAAGCAGGTTTTTAGAACATTGGTTGTGGTTGATTAATAAAATAAACACCAGAGTCCATAAGAACTCTTGGTGTTCCTGAGGAATAATCACAAATGGAAAGGGAAAGATGGGGAGAGGCACTGGATACAGTGCTGGATTTATGTATAAGCTAAACAAGCTATAGTTTAGGGCCCCACTCTTTTGGGGGCCCCCCAAAAAATTTAAAGGAAAAAAAAACGATGTACATTTCCAAAATATAAGATAAAAAACAAATAAAATAAAACTTACATACAGCAACACAAGTGTTTGTGTTATGTAGGCTGCTATTTGTTATGTGCAAATAGCTTTAGATACCTATTAGGTCCATAAATTACCATATAGCACGTAAAGGTAAAGGTAAAGGTACCCCTGACCATTAGGTCCAGTCATGGACGACTCTGGGGTTGCGGTGCTCATCTTGCTCTATAGGCCAAGGGAGCTGGCGTACAGGTTCCGGTTCATGTGGCCAGCATGACTAAGCTGCTTCTGGTGAACCAAAGCAACGCACAGAAACGCCATTTACCTTCCCGCCAGAATGGTACCTATTTATCTACTTGCACTTTGACGTGCTTTCGAACTGCTAGGTTGGCAGGAGCTGGGACAGAACAACGGGAGCTCACCCCGTCATGGGGATTCGAACCGCCGACCTTCTGCTCGGCAAGCCCAAGAGGCTCAGTGGTTTAGACCACAGCGCCACCCTGGCACATATCCAACACACACAAAAAACAGTGACAATTTGTTGTTGACAAAGGACAGCTGCCAGACCTTATAAACGGCCCCATTACCCTCAGTAGCTTGGGGCCTCATCAAACCTAAATCCGGCCCTGACTGGATAATGTACACAAATGGATTGTAACCAAGTTTTACTCAAGAGCAGACCTGCTGAAATTACAGTAATGAAGTTCATGAAGCGCTTTAATTTCCGTGGGTCTACTTCGAACAAGACAATCATTGGCCTCAACTCTGAAGTCTCAAAAAGTGTTGACCCGTTTCCTGGCTTCCATTCCTTTGTTGTAGTGTTCAGGGTGGAAGGGGCAGGTCCTCTTCATGACAACCCCTGCAAGCCATGACCTGCTCCTTTTCGAAGAGTATGCAGCAAAAATGAATTTCTGACCAAAGCACACATTCAGTAACAAGCTGGGTTCCCCTCCAGGCAGCTTTGCTTTAATACTTTTATTCTTATTAATTTATTTATGATTTTTCAGTTTTCTACATTTCAATAATTTTTCAGTGATTTTAACATTTCGAAACTTGACTTCCTTCCTCCTCTTTCTGTGGTTCCTTAAATTTATTTTTAATACTTTCTGCATTTCCAAATTAACTTAATTTGCTCATTTATTCAAGCGGCCTAGTCATGCTGGCCACATGACCCGCCAGCAAAGCGAGATGAGCACTGCAACCCCAGCGCCGTCTGCGACTGGACTTAACTGTCAGGGGTTCTTTACCTTGACCTTTTTTTATAACACTGCAGGTTATTACAATAATCCTGCCAATGTTGTTATCTGTTTATTTTTGTAAATATGCAATAAACCATTTCCATTCTTTTTTTCAAAAAAAGTTTGCTATCTTGATTTTTTATTTTTCCGTTAAGTTTAGCCATTTCTGCATAATCCATAAGGTTTTGTATCCATTCTTCTTTCACTGGGACTTCTTTCCATTTCTGGACACACAAGCAGGCGCTTCTTCGCATGGGGGATTGCTTTAATATTCAAGCCTGATTTTTTTTAAAAAAAGTTATGGTAGACATAAAAAAACAACCACCTCTGCTCACTAATTTGTGACATTTTGGTTGGCCTTGGGGGTTTTCGAAACCCAAAGCGCCATGCCCTTCCTCTCTCCCTCTTCTTCGGTTGTTTAGCTTGCCTCGCTCAGAGAGAAAAGTTTCATCCATTCATTTAGCCTGCGGAGGTTGGGCAAGTCAGGCCCCAGGAGATGACGTCGCCTCCCCTGCCGCGAATCCGGTGGCACCGCCTTCTTCCCTGCCCCAATTCTGCTCCGCCGACCCGCCCACACACAGGACGCCCCCGCCCACCAATCACAGGCGCTTTGCTTCTTCGCTTGGGGATTATTAAGACAGTGCGACTCCCAGTTTCGGCTGCTGCGGCTAGACGTTCCAAGGCTGGCGACCCCCGACTGGCTTTTGTCTTTCCAAGCGGTGCTTGTCACGCGGGGGAGGCAAGAAACGGCGTGGCGTGGCTGCGTCTGCTGCCACCCCATGCCCTCTTCCTTCCCCTTCCTTGGACTGGGCACCGGAGGCCGAGTCACCTGGCGAGGAGGAGGAGTAGGCGGTGGTGGCGGGGCTCCCGTTTGCGCCGGGGCGGCCCTTAGCACCTTTGCAGAGCCCACGGGGTCAGGCGGGGCAAGGAAAGCTCCTTTGCCGCCCACGCGCCACGGATAAGACGGCCTTGGTGGGTGCGGCTGCTGTTACTCTGGAGTAATCCCACCGAGGCCAGCTGCGGAAGCCCACGCTGGGTGGGTTCTGCCGGCTCTGCGGTGCCAACGCTGAGGCCCGCCAGCTCGCCGCTCCCTGGAAAGTTGTGAGGCTCCTGCCTCCTCAAAGCGGCTTTCTGACAGATTGCCCCCCCCCAGCTCCCCCCTTCAGCGGCCAGGGCTTTCTCGGGAGGAGCTGGAGTAGTAAAGCGGAGTTGGATGGGGGCTGCCATGTTGAGGCTTGGGAAAAAAGACATTTCCATCAAGACCCCTAGTTCAGTCCCACTTTCTTATCTGGACCAAAGCCAGGTGTATCATCACCTAGACCACCTTCCTTTTAGGCAGAGTGAACTGGGAGCAGTAAGGAGGGCTTGTAAGGCAGAGCTATGCGTAGCTTTAAGCTGCCCCACTTAACCGAGGCTGCTGCCCTCAGGTGCACCAGCTGCCAGTCCAATCTGCTTCTGTATGTTGAACTGCGGGGGCAGCTTGACCTTCACCTTAGGCAGGAAAAATGTATTGTGCTGGCCCTGACCAGGCCTTCACCAGTCATGAAAAGGTGATCTCCTTTCTCCAGGCATCCCTGCCCATGCCTCAGGTATAAGGTATCTGGCAGAGTCATGCATGGCATTAACCACAGGTAGGCAGTTTCCTTTTTCAAGGCTTCCCTGTTTTCCGCTTAAATGCTCTCTGCTGTCCTCCAAACTAGTGACTTCAGGAACTGCCATGCCGGATGCTCAGGTCAATAAATAATACAACACTGGCAGCTCTTTCTGTTTTTTGCAACACCACAGTTTTCAGTCACTGGCAATAGCTACCCCACTCTCTTCTTTTGAAGGCAGATATTTGCTCCCTCCCCACACAAGAGCCCCCCCCCCCGGTCTTTAGAGCTTTAAATCCAGATGAAGCAATATAACACACATCCTCCTCCCACCCCCCATTTCCTGAGTAAGAATTTCACTCGCTTGCTTAAAGAATTAGCAAAGGAGAGCAGCTTCTGGTTGTAACAGGGAGAATCAGCTTCTGGGAAACCAAACTGCTTCTAAGCCAGAGGCAAGGCAAGTAGAAAGGGGAGAGGGCTTCCGACACATCCTTCAAGGGAAGAGAGGGAGATGAGGCAGAATGGTGCCAGCCTCGGGCACTAACTAGGAGCATCTGCACTGAGCAGCCCCCCCCCCCAAGGGAGCAGAAACTTGCCTACCTGCCAGGGGGTAAGATGCCAATAGCAGCCAAATATTTCATCAAGGGAAATGCAAAGCCGGGAAGCAGAACACTGAGCGTAGCCTCCCATCAAATGCACATGTTCTGGGCAATGTGCCAACAGACCCTAGTGCTCTACTGGAGCTCTGCCTGTGATTCATTGGCTGTAATAACCTGGGAGAGGCCACAACACTTTGCAAGAATCACAGAGATGAATGAATGAGGCTCTGATGGGTGCTCTGCTCCTTTGGGCAGATGCATGCAAAGGCCCGCAGAGTAACATGCTATTAAGGATCCACACAAGTTTATAGAAACAGAGGGCCTGTATACATCATCTATTATCTTGGGAGAACAGGCCCTTAAGTTGCATCAACATCTTGTTTGGTTACATATTCAGAGGTTGAGCTATTCAAACACTGAGAGTCCTGAATCCTTGACAGAATCAAAGCTTCCTGGTGGCCCACTTCTCTGCTAAGGACCATGCAAACAGCAGCCTAAATATCTCCCCCTATTTAGAGGAGGATGAGCTGTGCAGCACAGGGTTCCTTGCTAGCACAATGACCCAAGATTGTGAGGCCAAAATCACTTGTCCATGTAGAAAAGACTTAGTGTCTCAGGACAAAAAAAAATCTTGATGGCAAGGCCAGACAGTTGTCCTGTTGGCAAGATCATACATGTGCTAATTAATGCACGTGTGCAGGCCTCAGGTCTGAGCTTGCTCACCAGTAACTGCAAGTTATATATGATCCAGGCGTACATTATTCAGTTTTTACTTTGGCTGTTTTTGGAAAATGGAAGAACTGTTGAAAATCAAGATGTTCCTACAGCCCAGTGTCCAGGACAGTGATATGATTTCCCTTATGTGATTCTGAGACCTTAGGGTAAAGGATGTGCAATAAATTAATAATAATAATAATCATCATCATCATCATCCTGAGGCACATGCCAGTGAAAAGCGTGACACCCCCTCCTCGCTGGCCCGCGCCCCCCTGCCAAAAAAAAGTGGCGGAAAGGGGAAAAAGAGAAGCAGAGCAGGCGCTTGCTTCCTTTCCCCCCCTCCCCGCGGTTTTTTTTTGGCGGGGGGGTGGGCCAGCGAGGAGGGGGTGTCATGCCAGCGTGACACCCCCTCCTCGCTGGCCCACCCCCTGCCGAAAAATAGCCGCAGGAAGGGGGAAAAGGTGACATGCCCCCGTTCGGGGCCCGCCCGGCAGGGCGGGGTGGAGGTGGGCTGGCCAAAGTGTCATCCCCCTCCCCTGGAACTAGGGGCGGCCCGACCCCCCTTGCTACACCCCTTCTTTTAGGGAACAACGTTTAAAACTTACATATGAATTACATTAAAAAATAATAATATGAACACATTATAACCTACAGTTCACACACACATACCCGTAGCCCAAAATAGCCACAGGAAACTTTGACAGCACACTTCACAGCAGGACAACACTCTGTGTTTCCCCATCTTGACGTTAGAAAACGTGTGCCGCTAATCTAGTTCTTCTAGATTTGTCTATCCCACTTTTCAACACAGTGGCTTACAAATGAATTGAGTTTCCGAGACCAACTTGATCCTGTTCCCAGGGTCAGTTGGTTATGAAACCTAATTTTCCATGTGAACAAATGTAATTATTTTGGTAAACAGATTTAATGATGGGAGTGTGAAAAACAACAAATAGTTTATGTGACCAAAATTTCCCATAACTTGCACACTAGGATGTCATTCATTAATTTGATTGGATTCCTTTGTGCTTTTGCATGGTACTGTAAGCCACAAGAAGAGAATACCACAAAGTTTCACATGAACCCTTTTGATAGGACCCACTATATTTCATGTTAGATCCTCTTCCTCAGGGGGAATTAATCAATTTTCTTCAAAGGGATAATCATACACACCTGATAAAAGGGTTTTTTGGGGGTAGGGTTAAAATAGTATGAGGGTAAACATCTAGCAATCTCTTTTATTGCTTAATCTTGTTGTGTCACTGAGAAAGGGGGTCACAATTCCCCCTCTACTTCCCCCCCCCATCCACTGAAATGATGACTTCATGTATCTAATTAAGTGGCAGATGCAACGTGTCATGAGGCTTATTTTTTGCCATAAGAAACTAAAATGGGAACCTCTCTAGAGCTTTTATTGAAGGGCTTTGAAGCCTAAAAACTTTGGTTTCCAGAAAAGAAATGGGTGTCTCAGCTTTTCAACCGAGCAGTGATTTGCAATTTGCATGAAATAAGCTAGGAGAGATCAAAAGACACGGTTTACCATTTGATAGGATTCCCCTGGCTGATGTTGGTCAATTTTAATACAAGAATATCTTTATAGAGCACTTAACACAGGTACAAATATTATTATATGCTTCCTAAATCCTCCCCACTGTCACATGCTCTGTGAAATATACACAGAAGGATGAATAGACACAGAGATGAGATTTGTTTCTTTTATTGGAGCTGTTTTTGATTGGGACTTGACAGAACTGTTTATCTGTGGGTTCTCTGTGCAAACCCACCATATATGGAACCAAGGCACAGAATTCAATACCTTTAGATTCTCAGATCCATTTGTCACATTTTTGTATAAAAAAATATCAAGTCTTTATGGTATCTCATGAGTGGCTTGGGTCATGTTGGCAACACTTGTTTGAAGGGCTTCTGGTGACCTAGGTAGGGTGACAGCACACTTTACGGTCGTCCCCCCCCCCCACACTTCCAGGCTTCTGTTCCATCTGTCGATCCATTCCTTCCTTACCATTCCTGGTGGTTCCTGTTTTTGCAATTTCGGTTTTTGCTATGGGAATATTTTAGTTCTTATAAAATGCAGCATTTCAGGGAGAAAAATATTATATTAAAGAAATGCATGTGTTCAGATTTACTTAATTTGCATAACTGTGGGTGTGGAACTTAGGCTTTCTTGTCACAGAATTGCATGTTGTTGAGGGGGTTTGCGCACGGGGGGGAGGGTTAGTGCAACTTCCTCACAACATGAGCTTGTTCACCCCAGTCTGACAGCGGTGATCCCTGTGCATAAGGAGGTTGCTCATCTGGGATTCACTGAAGTGACCGGAGGCAGCTGCTGGTGTGTATGCTTGACTCATCCCCATCTGGATGAGCCACTATTTGTTTTTATCTGTTTCCTACAGCTGGAGCTGGATTGGGGCCATTTTGCCATAAGCATAAGCTGCTTATGGCAAATGAGTACCAGTGCTTGTCCACAAGAAGAACACGATATTGTAGGACACCACTATGGATTATGAAAAGGGGCCCAATATGATTGTGATGGCCTGGGACTTGGGCTTAGGCTTGGGCTTGGAGGAGTCGCAGCCTGCACTGGACCCTCTGCCTGGGACATCAGCTGAACCAAGTCTGGGGCCTGGTCCTGAGGAGCCCCAGTCTGCTCAGCCTCCCCTGCAACAAGACTCAACTGAGCTGAGTCTAGGGCCTGAGTCTGCCTTTCTTCCAGATGCAGGGGATACCTCGTTGCCATCAGCCGGGTCGTCACCAGCAGTTGGCCCACTGCCGGCTGGGGCTGAGGTGGCTCCTGCGCCCTGTAACCCACAGGCGTCTCCTGAGCTGCAGAGGCTCAGGGCTGATAGAAGGAGAGACCTGAGTACTTGCAGGAGGAGTGCTCACCTCCAGGCGAGGCAAGGGAATGAGTCACCAGGGGATCGGGGCTGTCCATTACCCTGTTCTAGATAAAAGGCATCCAGACCCCACCCCGGGTTGCGGGAGCAACATTGTTGGTTGCTAGTTCCTGCCTGAGCTCCTGCCCTGCCCTGCCCTGCCCTGCCCTGCCTGCATACCTGTTCCTGACTCCCTGCCCTGCACCCATCTTCAGCTACCACGGACTGTCTCTATGCTGAACCTTTGACCACGGACCGGACTTTGACCTCGCCTCTCGGGTAACCTACGGGACCAGCACAATGATAGATAAAAAGATTCGTATCAAAAATGTGAACTCTGTTCTATTATGAATGGAACAGATTTCTCCCTGAAAGGAAGAGCTGAGTGAACTGCATCACCACTTTTCTCAGAGTGATTGTTTTATGCACAAAGGTATGTTTTTGAGGACTTAGCTAGTAGGAAATAAAACATAGGGCTTTTAGCAATTCTCCCCACATTTGAAACAAAAGGTTCGTGTTCCTGGCTGACTTTTCTTTGCGGGAAAAGTGAGCCAGGCACAATTGATCAAGGTTGGACACATCAGCATCCCATCATTATGAAAGGTCAGCTGAGAGAAATGTGTGTGGATTGCAGAGAGAGAACTTCCTTGGGGCGAGAGGTTGGGAATGAGGGCAGAACTTAAAAAGAGTTTGTGCATTAGCGGGACGGTTTGTTGCTGACAAGAGGTGGCACCCCTGACCCATGCACTGCAACTGCTAGGTATTATAGCTGTGCAGCGTTACCTCCAGAATCAGAAGCAGCTGGAGTACAGCAGGAGAAGGCTGTTGCACTCATGTCCTGGCTGTAGGCTTCTCTGATGGTCCATGGTTGGGATATGGGATGCTGAATTTCATAGGCCTTTTGTTTGATACAGGAAGGCTCTTGCGTTCATGTGAAATCTCCAGTATTGGAAGCGGGACCTTTATATCCCTCTTTTCTATGATGAAATCATACTCAAGCAAGATTACAGCAGAAATATAAACGACAATAACATTTAGAGCATCTGTGGACTCAGTGGTGGCCTTAGGTGAGCCACTATTTCTCAGTCTCTCCCCCAACCGTCACTGTTCAATATGGAGATAAGGCTTGTCTTACAAAGCTGTTGTAATGACTGCTGACAATGTATGTAAAATGCTTGAATGCTCAGGAAATAATAAGACTAGGTTTTATTATTATTATATCTTTTTTATTATATCCCTAAGCACAGCTACCTCTGCAAAACCACGGCATGCCTTCACCAGAGTGTTACCTTCTTCCAATGAGGCTTCTGAGCTTGTAACAGCATAGGCAAGCAGAAATCCACTGGTGGCAACTTTCCCCCGGCATGGAGATACAGTAATGGGGAAAGGGTAGCTTCTTGAATTTCTGTTGTCATCTAGCTATTTAAAGGCACCGGAGATGTGGTGGTGGGGTGGTGGGTGTGGCAACACCTCAAAGTTGCCTCATGCAATCCCAAACTTCTCCAGCAACCACTGTATATTCATGCGATCTTCAGAGGTTTGCATCAACTGCAGTTAGAAGAGATAGGAGGTTTGAAGGGCTGCCTGGGAAATGGCAAAATATCAAAAGTCACCCCCCCCCACACACACACACCCTCTGCAATTAACCAATTGGCCCACAACATAGTTGCTTCTTTTTAACTCAATCTGTTTGGTTCTGGAGGTTAGAAATGACGTGCACAGTCCATTCTAAATCTGATTCCAGCTGCATGCTGAATAAGCACATACGGTTCCTTTTCCCCAAACCCCAAGCATATAAATCATTTCCCCTGCCTTCTTTTAAAACACAGCATTTATCTGTAACTTGCTACTGAATCTGACCTGCATTTTCATTATCCTTTGTGTTCATGCACCTTAGATTTATCCTAGAGTAATTAGTCTGGTTCAAGGAAGTGAGGGCAATGCTTGCTTCTCTGCCCATCAGCTGAATCTTCTGCTCTTTTTCTTTCTGAAAAATCAAGTACAATTGCAACAAATTAGTGCTGCAGATGGAAGCAATTGTACCAGGAACAGCCAAGATACCTCCTGGAGTGGAGATGGGTACTTTCCCATGGTTGATCAGCTTAGGCAGCAGATGATG